>NC_044310.1:122741104-123074020 GCF_007474595.2 Lynx canadensis
TTTGAGGGCCCATCCCTCTGGTGGCAGTCCTAAAGTTAAGGTGCTAGCTGTATAGTCCAAATCCTTCACTCTTTGGGGAGAAGCCAGGAATTAGATGTTCCCTCCCGAGTATCTGCTGCTGTTCTGGGAGTGAGCTTTATGGTGAGAGTCTTCTCAGCCTTTCCCTACCCATGTTGATGTGGGTATTTTCTCATTTGCCAGATATGTAGGAATCACTCATGTAGTTTCTGGATTTCCTTCAGAGGGGATTGCTGAATGGGTAGCTGTACATCAGTGCATCCATGCAAAGAAAGTTCAGGAGCCCCTATGTCACCTTCTTGGCCCTCACCCCACGCCCATTTGTTTGCATGCCATCTATGACTGCTTTCATGCAGAGACAGCAGAACTGAATAAAGTAGTGGCAACAGAGAGCATATGGCCCACAAAGCTGAAAAATTTATTATCTGACCCTTCACAGAAAAACTTTGCTGATCTCTGGACTACACTAATTCAGGAAGAAGGGAAGAATATTACAACAAAAGCAGGAAATTACGAATAATTATAATATATTAGACATCAGAGAGAAAAGCAATCTACTCGAAGCAAGATACCCTGAAAGTAAGGAGTGGGGGGAGGGGAGTGTCAGGTTGGAAAGTCCACATTATAATTATAGTCTCTTGATTACCAGATCAAAGAATGTGCAGTTCATTCTGTAAGAAGGAAAAAAAAATGTTAGAAGGATCTTTTACTAGGATTATGAAGGTGTGATTCTAATTTAGCAGCTGTATATGCAGTTGAACTAAACTGGAAATCTCTAGGAAAATTTCCTTCAGGGTGCATCAGAGAGAAAACTGGAAATGGACCAACTCAGGTAAAACCTAGGATTCCCTTATATCCCATTCCGGTTTAAAGATCGCTGCTTTTCCCTAAAAGTGAGCAACTTAGATTTCTTAGTCCAAGAATTTTTCCTTTCATACCTTGTTTTTTTCTACTTTTTCCTTCTCAACTTATTGAGCATAGCTTTGCCAGTTGGGATCAATTCTTAAAGCTTGAGAAGGAGACATCTGTTGCTAAAGCTAGATCCACTGCTCAGCAAGCAGCCTGTAAGTTAATAATGGGACCCTATCACTGAATAATAACTGTTACTTTCCTCCTAATATCCCTGAAGCATTATTAAATGTGGCACTTACAGCCCCTTATATGCAATTTACCTCTGGAAAAGGTCATCTGCAAGTATAGTACTTAAAAATCTGCCACAAGGAGCTGTGAGATTACATGCTAAACCATTTATTACCCATCACAAGACCTACATCAAACAAGCCTCATTTTAAATGTAGCCACTTTCTCTTAAAAACGACAGTGGAATCTTCTTTGGAACATACTTATTCACAGCAGAAAACATCCTGTCTCTCTCAGTTTTCTGAAAGTTTGGAGCATTGCTTGGGCTGTGGAGGAATGACATCAAATTAAATGTTGAAGCAGGTGAAGCTTGCCTTTGATGAGTTGCACTGCTTTTTTCTGGGACCTGGTCACCATGCTTCCCTCAAGCTATCCAGAACTCCCCACCCTAACCACACTCTAGCCTTCTGCTCTCAAAAGTGTCTTATTCTCTGGATCTCACCCAATTTCTGCCCCTTCCCCAAATCGACATGTCAAGGAAGTTCCAGGTTAAGATGGTGGATTAAAAACACAAATCTAGTATTATACCTTCTGTATCAGTCGGGTTGGGCTGTTATAACAAAACATCATAGATAAGGTGGTTTCACGACAGAACATTATTTCTCACAGCTCTGGAGGCTGGGAAGTCCAAGATCAAGGTTCATTAGATTCAGTTCTCAGTGAGGGTTTTCTTTCTGGCTGTAGTCAGCTACCTTCTCACTGTATCCTCACAAGATGGGGAGAAAGGAAGACTCTGGTTTTTCTTCTTCAATCCAGGACACTAATCTCATCATGAGGCACCAATCTATGCTCTCCTCTAAACCCAGTTATTTCCCAAAGGCCTCATCTTCAAATACCATCATAATGAGAAGTAAGGACTTGAACATATTAATTTAAGGGTGATACAAACATTCGGCCCATAGCATTCTGTCCTTGGCACCCAAAATTCATGTCCTCACATGCAAAATGCATTCATTCCAATCCCAACTTCTTAACACCTAAGCCTAACTTCTTAACACCAATTCTAAAGTCTAAAGTTTATATTAGAGGAGACCTCTAATATAAACTAGATACAAGTGAGACTCAAGGTCCAATTCATTCTGAGACAAAATTCCTCCAGCTGTGAACCTGTAAAACCAAACAAGTTATGTGCATTCAAAATACAATGATGGTTTATATATACAATGGAATACTACTTGGCAATGAGAAAGAATGAAACCCTGCCATTTGCAACAACGTGGGTGGAACTGGAAGGTATTATGCTAAGTGAAATAAGTCAGCCAGAGGAAGACAAATATCATATGTTTTCACTCCTATGTGGAACTTGAGAAACTTAATGGGGGACCGTGGGGTAAAAGAGAGGGGAAATATAGTTTCAAACAGAGATGGAGGCAAACCATAAGAGTATTTAAGAGTAATACACATAACAAACTGCGGGTTGATGGGGGGGATGGAAAGGGAAATGGGTGATGGGGATTGAGGAGGGCTTGTTGGGATGAGCACTGGGTGTTGTATGTAAATGATGAACCACGGGAATCTACCCCCAAAACCAAGAGCACACTGTATACACTGTATGTTAGCTAACTTGACAATAAATTAAAAACAAAAAATACAAATGGTGCAAAAGGCGTAGGATAGACATTTTCATTCTAAAAGGGAGAAATTGGAAGACAGGAGGGCATGATGGGTACCAAGCAAGTCTAAAACCTAGCAAGAAAACTGCCATTAGATCTTAAGGGTTGAGAATAATCCTGTTTGGTTCAATTATCTGCCTTTCAGACCCAATGGGGCCACAGCCCCACTTCCGTGGCTCTGTTGAGTGGGAATTGCACCCCCAAGCCTCCAGAAGACCGCTATCTGGCCTGTTGGAACCAAGGCAAAGGCCTCCCACTTTGAAACCAAGGAGGCCTTTCTGATAATCTCTGAATTGCTTCTGGGGTCATTCTTCCCCTGTCTTGAAGCACTGGCATATTCATAGGCAGATAGCTCTATGGTCTGGTGCTGTAGGATCTCTGAAGTCTGACAGCCTTTCCTCATTTTGTCTCATCTCCACCCCTCAGTCCAAACCAACAGTGTTTCCATAGTGAGGCTGATTAGATCCATGTTTCACAACCATAATCATCTCCTTACCAAGAGGTTGCTCAGCCACACCCTTAGTGTTCCCTTCACAACAAACTTCTCAAGTGTTACATTATGATAAACTGAGAAGTTTCTAAATCTTTTAAGTTCTGAATTTGTTTCATTTAACAAGTCCTTCTCCAATTCATTTCTTCTCAAATTTCACTATATACAGTCAGGAGGAAGCAAGGCACTCCCTCAACACTTTGCTTAGACCTCAACATCCAATTTATTCACTCATTTTACGTTCCACAGAGCACTAGAATACAGTTCAGCCAAGCTATTTGCCACTTTATGACACACATCTTTTTCCTTATTTTCCAATAACACATTCTTTATTCACCTCTGAGTCCCCAGCAAAATCGCCCTTCACGTTTATGTTTCTAGTATGCACCTCAAATTCCACCAGCCTTGATTCATTACTCAGTTCTACACCTGCTTGTACATTTTTAGGTATTTGTTACAACAGAACTCCACTTCTCAGTACCAAAGTCCATTAATATTTTTGGCCTGCTATAATAAAATACCATAGACCAGGTGGCTTAAACAGAATGAATAAATTCATTTCTCACCACTCTAGAGGCTAAGAAGTCCAAGATCAACGTTCTGACAGATTTGGTTCCTGATGAGAACCCTCCTCCTGGTTTTCTGTGTCCTCACATAGCAAAGAAAGAGAAACCAGAATTTACGGCCGAGAATCCTGATCCCTGTGGCCCAGCCCGCTTTCTTGATACTTTAGTGTTAGACCTTTTTCTCCTCATCTTTTTCATTACTGAAATCTGCATTTTGTCCATGATGGTTTTAGTTTTTATCTGTCCACCTTCGATGCTTGCTGTCCCATGACTTTGATTTTGCACTTTGTGTATATTGCTTATATACTATAGCAGCATGATAATAGAGTGGACAGGCAGCATGGTTTGTGGGAGATAGGGTGCAAAAGAGAACAAAGGCAGAAATATAGCATGTATTGAGCCTTAACTAAATACTTATAGTTAAATTAAATTATTTTTCAATTCTGAAAATAACTTTGAAAGGAATATATTATTATTTTCCCCAGTTTACAGTTGAGGAGAGGAAACAGGTTCTAGTTGCTTTTTATACTTGTGTGTGTGTGTGTGTGTGTGTGTGTGTGTGTGTTTAGTTATGTGTTAAAAGATCAAAGAGGGTTCTGAGCAAAGGCAATTCATTTCAAGAGACACTACTTAAAAGCCAATATAACACTTTTATGGTTACATACAATCTACCCCTTCATTCTTCTCAACTCCATGGCCTTTTCTGTTACTGCTCTTCCCATCCTAGATTCACCCAATAACCCTGGCCATACTGGTTTCCTCACACACTCCAGACATGCTCTTTCTCAGGAGTTTTGCACTTGTTGCTTCCCCTTCTTGGAATGCCTTTCCCCTAGTGGATAGCTCTCTCACCTCATTCAGGTCTTTGCTGCAACATCTGCTCAATGATAACCACTCCACCTAAAATTGTAACTCCGCATCACTCTTCTCCTTATGCTTCTTGCTTCTATTCTTCTGCATTGCACTTACCATGATTTGATAGGCTAACTCTGTCCTCCCATTAGAATGGGAATCCCACAGGACAGGAGCTCATTTCAGTTTGTTTACTCCCTGTATCTAGACCATTTCCTGGCCCATAGTAGATGTTCAATTAATATTTACCAGATGAAATAAATTAATAAAGTTTAGGGAAAGTTGATTTAGACATAGTTAACCAGATTTTTTAGCTGCAAGAGAAAGAGCCTTTAAGTATTCCAATGCATATTTTCATTTACCAAGGAGAGAATCTGGCATGCACAGTTTCCCAAAATTATGTGAACATAGTATAACCCTTTTTTCATGGAACAGGTTGCAGGGAATTGTGCTTAAATACAAATGGAGTTAGAAGAGCAGGTTTTGATGCTAAGGAAAAAGGGAAGGACACTAAAATCCCATGTGTCTGAAGTGAAATGAGAGAGAGTAGTTTCATTCATTCATTCATTCATTTGTTCAGAAAATATTTATCAAGTGCGTCTGATGGGCCACAAACTCTTCCAGATCCAAGACAAGGAAGAGACCAAAAGGACTGGGGGCCCCAGCCCTCACAGAGTTCATACCCTCTACTGATCTCTCTGGTTTTGCTGATTCCTTTTAATCCTATAAAACGCAGACAAAAAAAATTTTCCCAAACCTGCGTCACTGTTGTTTTAAGACTTTTCTTTCTAATTAGAAAGATACTGAAATATAATTAACCCCTGGATGAAGAAGCCACATGCAAATTTGCAAAGCAACACAGCTATGGATTTCCCACCTGCTCTGATTTCATCCCTTCAAGACCTGCACTATAATCAATATCCTGCCATCCAGAAGGCATGACTGAGGAATTCCAGATGACCGCCACCAACAGAGTTGCACTCTTTTATCATATCTTACTTTGCAGCAAGGGAGACGATCATAATGCCAAAAAAAGGCGGCTGGCTAGAATACTAATTGGCAGGAGGTTGCTTTATCATCTCCAGTAGCCAATAAAAATAAATAAATAATTTTATCTTTAAAACATTCCTGTCTTCCTGATAAACAGAACAGTACAACAACATACTGTTTAATGAGTTATTGTGGCTAAAATCTCACTCTGCAAATTACTTGTCATGGCAACAGGCAAGCACCACCCCTAAAGCCAGCAGTCTGAAGCAGATAGATTGTTTCAATTACCTAATTTTCACAATGAATGAACCCTGCTTATAGGAAATCCATAGGTGGCTGGCAGTGGCAAATGGTGGCTATGACATGTTGGGAGCTGGTAGTTTACATTCTCTCTCAAAATACAGAACAGGATTATAATTTTCTGTAAACATTCACAGAAGCAAAAGAGAAAGAGTACAGGCAACTCATAAAACTTCCCCTTTTGTCTAGATCTGTGATGTGGCTATTCTTTCCAAATGTCCTCTCTTCTGTTTAGTTCAGACAATGTTGCATGTAGGTGTGGGCCCCTTTCTGGTCTCACCGTCTAACTGCACCACCCTCTCCCTACTGTGCCTCTTACAGTGCTTTGGAGGCGTTACATATATGGCCAGCAGATGTCCCCAAGAACTCTTTTTCCTCAATGGAAAATGCTATCACACAAAGCAAATTTCCTATCAAATGTATGGTAAATTTGTGTATAAAGCTCACTGCTAACAAAGAAATTCAATTACCCTATATTTGAATTACCTGTCCTCTCTGCGTCTTCTCCCAACATTTTAAGGCCAGTTTTCCAGAACATTTCTAGGGAGGCCAAAGAGATAGTATTAATTTCCTATAAATGTCCAGTTCCCTATAAATTTCCAGATAAATGTCCTTGGTTCTGACAAAACCAGGAAGGACTTAGGCCTTGTGATTGGTGCATCCTCATTCTCCAACTTACCCTCAGGAGTGTGTGCCTCACCAACATGGTCCTTCTTCACTCCTTCCCATCTCTCCTTTGGCTCCAATTTTATCTCCCCTTTTCCCACACCAGTTCCCATCCCCTACTCTCACCAACCCCTACATATTGTTTGTGATTTTCTAGGAAGGACATTGTAAACCAAGATGTCTACCAACAAACTTGACTTTCCCAAAATAATGGACATTTATGGTGGAGTTTTAGGCACCAAGAGCATTTGTGTGATATGCTTTTTTTTTTTTTTTTTGGTTAGTTAGTTTTGTAACTAATGAGAATAAGACACATAGCCATGATTTTGGTACAGAAATAGTCATACTGTGTGTAATCAATCTCTCCAACCAAACCTAGTTTTTAATATGATTCTCAGTCCTGAAGAAAATTGCCACCTACCCACCTTACATTTTCATTTACATTTTCAATGTCTTCAGAGCTTGATTACACCAGAAATATTTCATTCCCTGCACTTATTTTTCTCCTATTAATAATATCTCCTTTTTCATGCATATTAGGAGAAGCAGGAGGAGGAGGAAGGGGGGGAGAGGAGGGGGAAGAGGCGGAAGAGGGGAAGAAGGAGAAGGAGAAGGTAAGGAGGAGAAGAATTTTACTTCATTATAATCTCTTTTTTGGTGGTGTGGACATTCATTGAGCTAATTTGTTTTCCAAGTAATGCTTGCTGAATCCCTAAAATGAACAGGGACTTAGGCTTTCAGTTATGCATCAGTTCCATATACTTGTTCGGCAAAGTTTAGTTTACAAAGCAAGACTCAGAAATGATTTTCTTCTTAATAAAAGAAAACATAAGAAAAGGGTTTTCCAGAATCTGTTGGATGGTGTACACTGTCTGCACCTTCAGATAATCTAGAACCATATTTTTCTTCAAAAGACTCTGGTGACAGACAAGAGAAGTTATAACCATCAGTGTTTTAAGTTCTGGCCTTGGGAGAATTTCTGATCACTTTTCTCTCTTCAATCTTTGTTCAAAGAACATCTGTCTTCAGTTCAATAGTTTAAACTCTAATGACCAAATCAGGAAATGTTTATTTTGTAAATTGGCCAAAAGGAAGGCAGAAGCAAGCTCAACCTTTCACTAATATTTTGTTTACAGTGATAGAAAATGCCATCAGAGGAATCAGAGCCAGAGAACTCTTTTATAACAGGAGCATAACATTTATTAATTAGAAGTGGAGGATTATTTTGTTTAAAATGAAAAATGTATTGAAGTAGCATTTTTAACTGTTCTGTATCATTGCCTTTTACCTCATGATGCTTTAAGGTGATGATGAATTCTTTGTAACAGAATTGGTATATACAGCACTGTAGGTATTAAACAAATTGCAGTGCTTGCACAATACTTCAAGAATAAATATAACTGGGCTCTTCTAGAGGGTTAACTTTGAGTGAGAAGTATGGAAAATTAAAGTTAAAAAAATTTATGGTTGCACAAAATTTAGAATCAGTACTACAGTTCTAGAATCAGGACTAAGGATACTCCCATTCTAATGTGGCATTTTTTTTGTTTTGTTTTGTGTTGTGTTGTTTTGACAACACACGCATGCAATTCTCAGACCCCAGCTGGGTATCATACAATTGGGTATCCTACAATTCAACTCAATTCTGACACTTCCACAGATTAACGGTTCATTCCCACAAGACTACCCTCCATTTCTGATGCCAATTCCAAACCCAGTTGATTACCTTTGCTTCTGACCAACTGGCCATAAATCAGAGGTTCCCACCATTCCTTCCTTGAGTTCAATTAATTTGCTAGAGCAGCTCAAAGAACTCAGCAAAACATTGTATTTATTCACTCACTTACCAATTTATTACAAATGATATATAAAAAAAAATGAACCAACAGTCAGATGAAGAGATACAAAGAGCAAGATCCTGAGCAAAAGAGCTTCTGTCCTTGTGGAGTATGGGGCCTGGCATGGTGGCACATGGAAACATTCTATTTCCCCAATATGGAAGCTCTCCAAATCCATTCTTTGGGATTTTTATACAGGTTTCATTACATAAAATTTATTGACTCAACCTTCATCCCCTCTCTGAGAAAATCAGGGGAGGGGACTGAAATTCCTCCCACGTATTCCTGGTTGGTTTTTCTGGCAACCAGCTCCCTTCCTTAGGTACCTTACAAAAGTCACCTCATTAACATAAACCCAGTAGTCATGGAAAGGTGCATGTCGTGAAGAACAACATATCCATTTCACCTTTATGGCTTTAAAGCCATTTCAGGAAGTGAAGACAAGAGGTTAAATATTAACAAAGGATGCTGCCATTCCTCTTATAATTCCAAGGTTTTGGCAACTGTGAGCCAGTAACAATGGATGAAGACCAATTATACATGAGATATAGTTTCCTTCGTCTTAATGACCAAATATGTTTTTATTCTAAATCACAACAGCACAAGGAGTTTGTGAAAAAGGTATTTCTCTTGATTTCTAGTAACAACAGTGGTAAGAGGAATGTTAGATAAATGTACAGTTGATATATCCATAATGCTTCTATTTATATTTTTATTCCCAAAGTGTATCATTTATATTCTTAAGTTTCATGACTTTAAGGGACATGACTTCTTATAAATTGCAACAACCACAATATTTTCAATGCAGATTAATTTACAAATATTTCTACTTGGACTTCCTACTTGTATATGCCAAGACAAGAAGTTGAGTAAGGCATGGCTTGATTCTGGTGGTGCTATATATCAAGAGTTAAAGCTGTTCCTCAGAGGGGTCTATCAGAACACTATAGCTTTAGGGGTACGTGGGTGGCTCAGTCAGTTAAGCATCCGACTTTGGCTCAGGTTATGATCTCACGGTTCATAGGTTTGAACCCTGCATCTGCACTGACAGTGCAGAGACCGCTTGGGATTCTCTCTCTCTCTCTGCCCCTTACCCACTCACACTTTCTCTCTCTCTCTCTCTCAAAATAAATAAATAAACTTTAAAAAATGTTTTTTTTAATTTTTTAATATAATTTATCGTTAAATTGGCTTCCATACAACACCCAGAGAGGGAGGGAGGCAAACCATAAGAGACTCTTAAATACAGAGAACAAACTGAGGGTGGATGGGGGGGTAGGGGAGAGGGGAAAGTGGGCAGTGGGCATTGAGGAGGACACTTGGGATAAGCACTGGATGTTGTAAAAAGATATTTTTTAAAAAAAGAACATTACACTTTAAAATATAACGATTTTAAAGAATCTCATTTTTATTTTATTTTACTTTATTTTATTTTTGAGAGAGAGAATGAGCAGGGGAGAGAGTCAGAGGGATAGAGAAAGCAAGAGAGAGAGGGAGAGAGAGAGAGAGAGAGAGAGAGAGAGAGAGAGAGAGAGCTAAGCAGGCTCCATGCTGAGCCTGATGTAGGGTTCATTCCTATGTCCCTAGGACCTTGACCTGAGCCAAAACCAAGAGTCAGAGGCTCAATGGACTGAGCCACCCAGGAGCCCCAAGGAGCTCCATTTAAACAGGCTTTGAGCAAGGACTCAGACCATCAGGTAGGGACAGTTAGATATCAGATTTTGAGCAATCAGTATGAGATCAGATTCCAAGGGTTCAGCTTGGATCAAGACAAGAAGCAGAAGCCCAACATGAAGGGTGCAGGCAGCGTGCCCACCAAAACTAGCACAGAGGAGGCAGTCATAAAAGGACACAATAAGGCTGTGCCCGCTGATCCAAGGGCTGAAACCAAACATCCCGTGAAGTGGTTTTAAAAATAAGGGTAGATAAACTTGACAGATGGCATGAGAAGACAGTTTTTTATTCATTCAATAAATATTTATAGCACCTCTTATGTGTCAGGCACTCTGTTAGGTGCTAAGGATATAGTCATGAATAAAGCAGATTTGGTTCCTGCCTGAGTTTATAAACCAGTGGGAAGGCAGACTTTTTTTTTTTAATCATCACACATGTAAAAAATATACACTAAAAAATAGCCTTAGTCTTAAGTGCTATGAAGGGAAAATATAAGAAACAGTATGAGGTATATTTTTATTTCAGAATCAAGGAAGACTTTCTGAGAAACCAACTTTTAACTGAGACATGGAGGGTTGGTAGAGGTTAGATAGACAGAAGGAGAGAAGAAGAGGGTTAAGGTAGAGGTAAGGAAACAAGGGCAGGGGCTGTGAAGGAGGATGTGCTCACTGGATACAGGGATGAGATAGAAGTCCATCAAGACTGGAACACAGTAAGGAGGGGAGAGCAATGAACATGAGGCCAGGCACCTGCAGGGCACTGAAGGCCATAGTAGGATTTTGGATTTTCTGCCAAGGGGAATGGAAAGCCATTGAAAGGCTTCAACCAGGGATGTAAATTGTTAAGAATGGCACTTGCTTTAGAAGGTCACCTCAGCTTCCTAAATTGAAGCAGGGAGAAAGTGGACGCTAAGAGAGGAGTCAGGAGGTTTCTACCTGATCAGATGAGAGCTGATGGTGGCTTGGGCTGGGGTTGGTTGGCAGGGGATAGAGGAAAGCCAGAGGGAGTCATTTTTCAACTGCCCTCTGCTCTGGCAGAGAGGTGAAGCCCACCCAACCTCTACTTGGGGTCCTCATTGGGGCATCCATCCCAACTTCTGTCAACCATTTCCATCCAATGGGCCTGTCCACATCAGATGAAAGAACTCAAGACCACCCCAGCAGTTACCTAGATTAGTAGCCCCCCAAAAGCTTCTTATAACGAAGATTCACTTAAAAACTATTTTGTTAGATTGAACTACCACATTGCATGCTAATTCTTTTGCATTTGTTTGGCAAAAGATGTCTGAAATACTGGAGCCAAACACACTAGAACTGACCTAACCACAGGAAAAGCAATGTTGCTTAGTTGAAAATCTGCAAGAAACTCATCATTTATTATTAATGTTACCATGGGCACGGAAGGCTTTGATATGGATGCTGGAGATACCTGCCTGCTTTCAACCAGGCACGACAACCTCACACTCTCTTTTTCCCTGCCCCAGAGCATTTAATTCGCGAGGAAGAAGCTTTCTCAGTGGTTTGCCCTCCAGACCATTGGCACGATAGTAGAAGTTTTAAGTGCAGAAATCAAATCATTTCAAAAGGGATGTGGGATTTGCTCTCAACACAATTTGGAAAACCACAAGGTTTAGTAGAAACAGGGCCGGAAAAGGAAATGAGGGCTTCTGAGCAGGCCTGCCTGCTGGGCACAGCCCATGTCATTTAAATATGACACCCATGCTTGTCACCTAACTCTATAGTTCCCAGCTCTTTACCACACTTCTAGATGCCCCAAGGCAGAAAACACTTAGGATCTCGATTCCTGTGCCCAGTTCTTGGCCAGACACATAATATGTACAACTGGATCACATTACGTATCACAGCTGAGTGCTTCGAGCTCCCAGAGGCACACAGACCAAGCAGGGTTGGGGTGGGAAGGAAGGTGGGAAGAGCCACGACCTCTGGATTTCATAGATGACACACTACAGAGTGCATAACTGGGAAATCAGAGGCACAGCACCCTCTCATCTTGCCAGCCATTCGTGCCAATAATTTCGTTTAATAAGCTCCCCTTCCCAGTCTGCTAAGTCTTCCCCTCTGCTACAGGGAGTATTGATTCCTATAAATCAGAGGGAAGATGAGCTCCCTTTATCAATTCCCAGTATTGGCTGTGTAGCATTCATTCATTCCTTATTGATTCAACAAATGATTGAATGCCACATACTGGGCTCCTTAGACAAGTTGCTCGACCTCCCTGAGTGCCAGAGGTCTCATTTGCACACTGGGGATCATATCCCCATTGCAAGGGGACTTTGACAATTAAATGAGATCATACTTTTAAAGTACCAAGGACAGTGGCAATTAGTAGCTGCTCCATCTGTTTTCCTTTCTCTTACTTTGCACTGCACTTGTCACTCCTTAAATGCGGTTTTTCTTTTTGCTGAACTTGTACCCACTCAGAAAAAGAGGCAGATACACAGCCCTTGGAGTTGCCAGGGGAGATTCTATAGCAAATATTCTATAGCCATATTTATGCGCATGGGAGAATAAATAGGAAACCCTTGCAGTTCTTTGTAGTCTCAGGACATAGACCTCTATTGGCCTGGTATCACATCTCCATGACTGTGGGATGCTTTTGCTTCCCCTTCTCTCTGCTGATGCTATGGCAATTTCTACTGTGCTGCCTTTGGGAGGTCAGGTGAATCTTGTTCTCACTCTGTGGGCCCCGCAAATCGGCCATTTTCTGTGCTCTTAAGGGAAGAGCTTCTTTAGCTGACCTCTGGATTTCCCGTGAAGACACAAAGCTCTGTTCTGCTGCAGCAGAGGGTCTGAAAGATCTCAGGAACATCTTGTTATTTGAAAAAGCACCATAAAATACCAAGCAAGGTTGACCACACGGCAATTGACAAAAATAAAATATTCATCAGAGGACATTACTAGGAAGAAAACAGCATAGTTAATTTCATGAAAACTCCATTGTAATAGAGGAACAAAATTAATCATTCAATACTGTTACGACTTCTGAGCCTCAAAGCCAACATAAAATAATTGAGAAAAAAATGAAATAAAACAAATCTATGGCATACATGTGGAAGATACACATTTGGAAGTTGATGGAAAAATAACAATAAGGTTCAAGCAATGCAAATGCTGGCTGGAATCCTCTCGTTTACTTAACAAGACACAACTTACATTTTGCTCATGTTAATGCCAATAGTCATATCTTGTTTGCATATATTTGGTGAGAGCATTAGTGAAGTAGGAAGACGTGAAACCGAAGAGCAAAAGGCTGGCAAAATAAGAATAGGGTTAGCTTTGCTAGCCTCCAACACAAAATTCTGCATGCTCCATAGTATACGTTGTCCTACATAAAGTGCCTAGCAAGTCCATTTTTTTAAAATTCTGTCTCACTGTGGGCATCATTGAGAAAAATTCCTCCCTCTGAAGGCGTGCATTCCAGAGAGCCAAGCTTGTAAAGAAAAGTGGCTAAAAATAAAGGAGCAACTACAACTATGGGGCACCTACTCTCTGCTGTGGTCTATGACAGGCACCTAATATATACTGGCTGCTTTGAGCCACATCAGTGAATCAAAGTGAGGGACGCAATGAGGGCAGACAGGAGAAACTGCCTAAGGGTCTGGAATCATGGCCTCTGATCCTACCTCTATGAAAATTGCTGTATGGTCTCAGGCAAGCCACACACTCTGTGCCTGAACCACCCCATCCACTAAATGGGAATAATAATCTTTGTTGTGCCTACCTCAGATGATTTCTGAAAGGAACAAATAAGATAGTAAAGTGTACAAAACAAATAAAACACAAATGCCAAGAATTTTGCTTTGTTTTGCCTCGCTTTGCTTTTAGATCTCTTTGAATTTGGAATAACTTATCAAAGGAATAAATACTCTAAACCTATTGAGACACAGCCTTAGCCTGTTGCTACAGGCTTTTGCAGAGGGTGGGGTATTGAATTTCTCCTCCTTTTATGATTGATGTAACCCTTGCAGAGCTCCTCATTATTCATGCCTGGCTCTAATTATGGAGCTCCTGGAATGAAGGGCAGGTTAAGCAAGTAGTTGGGTTATACTCCCCACCCCCAGGAATCTTGGAATCTCTCCAGATATTTAAAGAGATTGGATTTGTGGGATAAACTTCCCATTTATTTCTCCAACTCCAGCAACACCCAAGCACTCCTACGTCTTTATATTTCAGAAAGTGATGGTAACCCAACCATCTTGCTTCTGCATTTTCCCTTTCCAATGACATCCATGTCCACTTTCTCCTCTCATTCCAAGGACTCTGTAGAAATGCATCTGCGTGATCCCAACAACCCTTTTCAAACAGAGATGTGACATACAGGCCTTAAATAATCTGCATCACTGTTTGGGTAATTCAGAGTGGATGACATAGATGATGTTGTTCCCACCTTTTCACAGAGTCTGAGCACTTTAGATTCCCCACAGACCTTCCTAGTAACACAGTTTGACACACTGCATGTGTAAATGAAGGAAGTTTGGTCTAAGGAGGCTCAAAACTTGCTGGATATCTGGACCTGGAAAGTGTATCACTTACACCAGTTCTCTTTTCCTTTCAATATCAGGAGTCCTCCCCTGGGAGATGTGGAGTATAGCCAGAAAGTACATCTCTGTGGGCTGCCAAGAGAAGTGGCAAAAGACCCTGGAAAACCTAGTGTTAGAAATCTGGAGACATGGGCATCCATGAGGTATGAAGAAGTCTTTCCATGTTTCCCAGACAGATTCTATGAGAAACAGAAAAGGAAATGTATATGGTCAAAAATGGCAAATTTATGTACTGAAGCTAACATAACCAAGGGCCTAAGACCTAAGTGATGTGATCTAGAACCCAGATCAATTAGGGAAACAAGGTACAACATATCAAGAGATGTCAAGAAATGCTGTTGTTTAAATATAGAACCAAAATAGAGGTTCAGGCATTCTTCCTTATTAATTTCTATTATATAACTTAATGTAATGTTTAAAAGCGGAAGTCTATGATAACAGAAGTATTTCAAAAAATGTAAAGGATTTGCACATACATACAAAACTATACCTATTTTCAGTAATAATTTATTTTGAATTCTTACTTTTAATGAATTATTTTTATCTCATCAAAGTAACCAATTTATTTGGTTATAAAATCAAATAACACAGAAAATTTTAGGATAAAAAAAAAAAGTCCTACCTGACCTCTCCCTTTGCTCTACCTGAAGCGACCATTTTTGTCTTCCTTAACTGTTTTTTCATTGTTTTCTTTTAGCAATTTGCATATCTCTAATAGGCTTAGACTGATATTTCTTGATTTATCAATTAACTTATCATTTTTGTATCTGGCTATATTTTGCATTTTTCTTGTCATCAGGTGAACAACTAAATATATGGTTAAATTAAACTAAGCAGACTTCCTTCCTACAGGGATTTTTATGACTTATGAGACCACTAAGGTATGATGCTATACATGCACTGTTATCTTTAGGTAGAAGGTAATGGGCTTACTTATTCATTTATCTCTGTGCTTTGATGTTTTTCCAAGTTTCTTGTGTAGAATTTTTCTTTATACTCCCCAAATCTAGAAAAAACATAGATTAATAAAGCTTAAACAGGGAGACATCTAGTTAGAAATAGCGAAATAAAGATATGTCTACTATCAAGCAAAAACAAAACAGTGAGAGAGGGAGAGAACAAGAAAGAGTTGGAAAGGAGGTAAATCCATCCTCACTGAAGTTAGAATATATGCATAACCTATATGTTAAGTTTTTATCAAAGATATGAAATACTCAAAAATATTTTTGTTCCCACATGACAGAAAAATTTCTGTGTTATATAAGCAAGACCTTGTAGAGCCCAAAGTAGAATTCCCTTATTTAGGACAGCAAGCCAGGGGTTTGAGAGACTATTGGCATTGGCATTGAAGTCTTGCTCTTCTGAGGGTTAAGAGGACAAAGAAAGAAATCACAGGCATGCTGTCTTCTCAAGGTGCCAGGTTCTGGTGTGGCTAGGGAGGTTTTTTTTCCTTGCAGCTGCTTCCTACAGTCAGTTGAACAGATAAAACAAAGTAAACACTTAAAACACTCAGAAGAGAGAAAGAAATCAAACAGAACAATGTCTAGGAATGAAAATTATGCAAAATAAATAAGTAAAGATTTTGTTGCTTTCTCACATTAGGGTGTTCTGGACAGAATGAGGAATTACTCATCACTAAATAAAACACATGGGGCACCTGGGTGGCTTAATCGGTTAAACACCCAACTTCGGCACAGGTTGTGATCTTGTGGTTCATGGGTTCAAGCCCCGCATTGGGCTCTATAGGCTCTGTGTTGACAGCTCAGAGCCTGAAGCCTTCTTCAGATTCTGTGTCTCCCTCTCTTTCTGCACCCCCCCCCCTGCTCACACTCTCTCTTTCTCTCTCTCAAAAATAAATAAACATTATTTTTTTTAATAAAACACAGAATGAGGAAGCAGAGAGCCATTAAAGGTTCATGGCTGGTATAACAGATTATACTATTCTCGACAAGTATTCATTCTCGCCCATCCTCTGCCTGTGTAGTGTGCTGCCCCTTTTCATTAATGCAGAATTTGACCACATGACTTTCTTTGCTCAGTGTAATGTTAGCAAAATTGACATAATCTGGGGTTTCTAATGAGATTGCAAGATTGGGTATATTCTCTCTAGGCTTTGCCATTGCTATTAAAAAATATCACGTAATTGTATCATCCATCATGGAGCCCCAGATGTAAATAAAATCGGTGCTTAGCGATGAAAAAGATAAGCCATAGACTAGGATAAAATATTGGCAAAACACTGACTATACAAAGAACTCTTAATATTCAATAATAAAAAATAATAATAATTCCATTTTAAAATGAGCAGAAGATTTGAACAAACACAGGAGGATACACAGATGGCAAATAAGCACATAAAAATTCTCAACATCATTTATCATTAAGAAATGGAAAATTAAAATGCAGTACCTGCATATGCTTATTAGAATAACTAAAATACAAAAAAAGAAAAATATGCAATGTTGGAAAGGATGCAAAATACTAGGAACTCTCATTAATTACAGGTAGGTATGTAAAATGCTACAGTCACTTTAGAAAAAGATGGCAGTTTCTTACAAAGATAATTACAGTCTTGCCACGTAATTCTGCAGTTGTGCTTACCCAAATGAGCTAAAAACATGTCTACACAAAACCTAAACAAAAAAGTCTATAGCAGTTTTGTTTATACTCCCCCAAAACTGGAAACAACCAACATATCCTTCAATAGGTGAATATATAAATAAGCCATGGTACACTCACTAGTCAGTGATAAAAAGAAACAAACTTTCTGACAACAAAGACATGGAGGAGACTTAAATGCATATTTCTAAGGCAAGGAGGCCAGGGAGAAAAGACTACATACTATAGGATTCCAATTATACGACATTCCAGAAAAGGCAAAACTAATATAAGGACAATGAAATGTTCAGTTGTTGCTAAGGGTTTAGAGGAAGGGAGGAAGAGATAAATCAGTGAAACAGCATTTTTATGGTGGTGAAAATATTCTGTATAATACTGTAATGACAGTTCATGACATTATGCATTTATCAAAATCCACAAAAGTTTACAACACAAAAAAATGAGCCTTAATTAAAGCAAATTTTAACAATTCATTTACGTGGTTGGGGCATCCCAAGAAACAATGCAGACCATGACAAGAGAATCTAATTGTATTAAAAATACATGAAACAAACATTGAAAAGGCTTAGAGGGAAATGTGTTGACCAAAGTAAATTTGGAAATGAATAGAGTCTGTAAGACTAAAGGCAAAAGGAATTGAACACAAGCACTGCACTCTAGTTACCTTGTGTCCCACAAGATATGGCCTATTAATTCTGAGTTGGCTGTGGATGTCCAATGAAAATGAACATCAAAGAGATGGTGGATGGTGGGAGCCAGTTTTCTTAGAAGAAGGAGTAGAAGGTTACCTATCAGCCAGAGGAACTAGCTAGCATGACCTGTGTGGTAATGGATTTGAGTTGGAGACCTCCAAAAGAACTAAGGTTTAACCTAAGATATACTTCATTATATTTAAAAATATTTATACATATATGCATAAATATTTGGTTAGTATGCACACATATATTTTTGCTCTGTCAGTTAACAGGGCCTACAAGAAATGACACCACAGTAGAAATGAGCACACCTAGTACCCAGATCTTGGTTTCTAAAACCATTTTCCAAGAAGGGATGAGGTGTATTGTAGAAATGGCAGATTCTAGCACTAAGGCAGGAAATATGTAAGATGAGCCTGGAGCCTCTTACAACCCAGAAAGTAAGAAAGTGCTGAAAGAAAGAAAGAAAGAAAGAAAGAAAGAAAGAAAGAAAGAAAGAAAGAAAACGAAATATCCAATCACCTCTAGGAGGCACAACAATAGACAAGTGAAAGAGCTCCCAACAGCCAAAGCTGTAACAATTTAAGCAACAGTGAAAATGTCACTTTATTTCTGTGAACTCCTTCTCCAGAATCAATAACCTCAATCTAATCATAAAAAAAAAGAAAAGAAACAGAAAAATTCCAGTAAAAGTGCATCCTGTAATACACCCAACAAGAACTCCTTAAAACTGTCAAGGACACTGAAGCTAGGGGAAGTTATGAAACTGTCACAGCCAAGAGCCTAAAGAGACAGGACAACTAAATGTAATATGGTATCCCAGATAGGACCTTGCCAGACAAAGCAGACCCTCGGTTAAAACTAAAGAAATGTGGATAAACTATGAATTTCAGTCAATAACAATGTGTCAGTATTGCCTCATTAATTATAACAAATTTACTATACTATACTAACATAGGCTATTTAAAATAGTAACTGTGAGGAGTGGTATATGGGCTCAGTACTATTTCTGTAAATCTAAAATTGCTCTAAAAAATAAAATTTATTGATAAAAAAAACTAAAAACATGGCAGAGATCTGACCCTGAATCTAAATCAGGAACCAAGTCCAGCAAGACCCATAGCAGAAGGCAGAGCTTCAACCCTAAGTGGAAGTCCAGGCCTAAGTGACCTGACACAAAGCTGGAAAGGAAATTCTGAAAATTCTTGGAATTCCTGAAATAGAGGACATGCAACCTCAACTTCACTAAATATTGACAAATTGCTCCCCAAAATGGTTCTACTATTTAAACTCCCACAAAGCACATGAGCTTTTATCTACTTCCATTATTTCTACCACTTGGCAACACAAATACTTTAATTTTTACTAATATAACCAATGAAGTATTTTATTTTCATGAATTTGTATATTGCTGATCCCTAGTAAAGATGGAAATCTTCTATCAATAAATACTTCCTTAGGCATTTCAACAGGTAAGGGTGTTTGTTTTGTTTTGTTTTGTAAAAAATATGACTCCAGGGGCACCTGGGTGGCTCAGTCTGTTGAGTATACAACTTCAGCTCAGGTGATGATCTCTCAGTCAGTGAGTTTGAGCCCTGAGCCAGCCCCAGAGCCTGGAGCCTGCTTCAGATTCTGTGTCTCCCTCTCTCTCTGCCCCTCTCCCACTCGTGCTCTCTCTCTCTCTCTCTCTCTCAAAAATAAATAAACATTAAAAACTATTTTTTAAATATGACTCCAATAATATTATTGTGAAATTAACAATACAGGTTTCCTCTGCTATTGGAAACTAGAGCATACTGATGAAAACCTTTGTAAACTGAAACAGGTTAAAGCAAAGAAGCAATTACTATTAATTTATATGGAATTTTTTTGAGCATTCCTAGACCCAAAACATAATCCCTTAGGTTTTTCTGATAGCATAAGGACACATCTTGCTATCAGATGCACAAAATAAATCAAGATAAAGCACAGATGCTCACACAGTTCAAAACTCTGGCAGCTTGATGCTGAGATGCTGAGTGTCGTTCCTAGGAAGGAGCTGAGCAGGGCCACTCTCACTACTTCAGGTGCACACTAACAACAGCTCACTGCAGAACAAATGCTGACCACTACTTTTGCTTTTCACCTTTTTTCGTAAAAGCTAAGATGCTTTTTGGATTTCTTTTGGTGATAGAAAACAGGTACTAATGTAGGTTTTTTTGTAAAAGCAAAGTAGTGTAATGCAAACTTTTGATAAGTGGGGGATACCTGTAATTTCTTTGTAATATCTTAATAACTTGTCCAAGTTCAATGTTCCCTTATTTAAAACATTTTTTAAAAGTTGATTTGCTGGATAAGGATCCAAACAATGTCTACACATTGCTTTTAGAGTATATGTACCATAAGTCTCTCTTAATATATAACAATTCTCTCTCTCTCTTGAGCTATTTCGTTTTTGAAAAAAACTAAATCATTTGTCTTATAGAATATCTGTATTTGGCTGATTAAATTCTTGTTATGTCATTTAACATGGCCTATATTCTCCATATTTTCTCTAAACTGGGAGTTAGACCTAGAGGCTGGATCAGATATGGCTTATTTCTTTTTTTTTTTTAAATTTTTTTTAACGTTTATTTATTTTTGAGACAGAGAGAGACAAAGCATGAACGGGGGAGGGTCAGAGAGAGGGAGACACAGAATCCGAAACAGGCTCCAGGCTCCGAGCTGTCAGCACAGAGCCCGACGCGGGGCTCGAACTCACGGACCACGAGATCATGACCTGGGCCGAAGTTGGCCGCTCAACCGACTGAGCCACCCAGGCGCCCCAGATATGGCTTATTTCTTTTGCTAACAATATTAAATAATGTTTCTGTATACTTCCTATCGCCTTACACCAAAATAAAGGTAATGTTCTGTTTGCCCCTCTTAATGATGCAAAGATTTAATTAGTGGACTCAGGTCATGACAGCCTGATCCATCTATTATAAAGTTTTTCATCTAATGTTTCTTATCTAATGGTTTTAGCAACTTTTGATGTCCACCATCTAGATCCATTAAGGTTTGTAAATGTGGTTTTCTATTTCTATCATTCCTTCTAATTTTTCACCTAGGATTCTTTTAAAAAAATAAATAAATAACTCTCCTTTACCAATTATTTTCCTGCTCTGAAATGCAGTTCATGCAAGAAAGACAACTGACTTTCTCACTTGAAATACAAACTAAGAAGGACACCTGGGTGGCTCAGTCGGCTAAGTGTCCAACTCTAGATTTCAGCTCACAGTTCTTGGGTTCAAGACTTGAATCAGGCTCTGCGCTGACAGTGCTGAACCTGCTTCGGATTATCTCTCTCCCTCACTCTCTGATCCTATTCTCTCTGTGTCTCAAAAATAAATAAATAAACATTAAAAAAAAAAGAAATACAAACTAAGAATCTGAGAAACATTGCAACCATTTCCTCTACCAGTGGATAAGGGAAGCTGACTCAGGAAGCATAGCATAGGGAATTCTTCAGCATGCAATTCCTTTTCCAATGCAATTAGTTGAGCACTGAATGCTTCATGCCAACCCTCCTCATGTTCACCCTCTGAGTCATCCTATTGAGAGCCTTTGCCAGGGCTTCATGTGGAGAATACCTAGATATTATCTGTACCAAGCAGACTGTGTAGAAACCTGTGTAACAGGAACTGACAGTGACGTTGCTGTCTCTTTTGGTATTACTGATCAGGTCTGATTGTCTTTGAGGCAGCTTGACATTGTGAGGGACTAGAAGCAACATGTGGTAGCCCACCTGGCACATTTTCACTTTACATGATTTATTTCCCTGTATCTCTTAGGATATACGTCAGCACTGATAAACAGACATGCAACAATCTTTAAAAATCACACCAAAACTTATGTTAGTGTCTTCTTTATGCTTAAGATATTTCTTTTGGTACAATACCAGGAAAAAGACCACTGAAAAAAATCTCTTTAAGCCTAGAAAAGGTCAAATGTCCTCCATCACCATTAAGAGGAACTATCTTTCATCAGTCCCTTGCTATACACTATTATTATTCCAAGTGCTTTAAAATGCATAATTTAATTTTGACTTTACAAAAACCCTGCAATGTTGTTTTATAAATAAGTACAATGCCCATGGTTGTTCAGAGTATTGAGTAGTGGAACTGATATGGTAACCTAGATCAGTATTATTCCAAGGTCTGTATTCTTTCCCTTAATCCCACACAACCATACATATTTATTTAATACCTTTGATGTATTAATATCCAAGGCACTGTTCAAAGTGCTAGAGAAACAGCAATATGATGGTAACTACCCTCTACAACTCTGCTACTTGTTACCCAAAGTGTGGTCTGAGGTCCAATAGCAAAGACTATCACCTGAAAGCTTGTTACCTATGAAGTATCTAGGATTCCATCCCAAACTTACTGAATCAGAATCTGTATTTTAAGAAACCTAGATATTTCATATGTACATAAACATTATGTTCAAGATGCAGAGATGAAGAATTTTCAATCTAAAAAAAAAAAAAAAGGAATTTTCAATCTAGTGAAAATAGCACACAGACATTTAAAAAGTTACCTAACCACATAGACAAGCCATAGATGCATAGACATTGAGTACTGCAAGAAGTCAGCACTATGGGAACACATATGAACTAGAAAGTGCGTAGCACAGATCCTAGAAAGACTGTTTGCAGGAGAAAGAGTTCATGCTGAGTCATGCAGAATGCTTTGACTGGAAAAATTGAGAGATTATTCTGAGTAGAAAGACTGTGACAAGACAGACATCAAGGTGAAGACATTTATAGAAACTATGAGAACCAGGGTTGAATGCCCAAAATGGCCACTCACCAGATTCTCCAGGAAAGGGCAGAAGCTCTGGTTTCATCTGTTCACCTAAGATTTTACCCACAATCTAGCACTTTATTGGTATTCAATAAATATTTGTTGAATGAGAGGCACTTCTTAAAAGCTTCTTTTAAGCAGCTTCTTAAGCTGCATGACTCACCTTGAACTCTACCTCCTCCAAGCAGTCTTTCCAGGATCTGTGCTACAGTTCTTACTAAAATATTTTATATGTTTTTAACTTTCCTAATAGTTATTGACATTTTCTAAATGAGTATGTTGGGGATGGTGTTACCTTGAGGAGAGATGTTCAGCCATTCCAGTCCAGAAACTTCCTTGAAAAAAAAAATGTATACTCTGGATTAATTTCTTTAAGTGCTGTGCAGAGATCAGAAAATTACATAAGCATCTTACTTTATAGATGGATATATTATAGCCAGTATTTAGGAATATTTCCTTAGAATAGGGTCATAAATTGGAACTACTTAATGAAAAATATATAAACACTTTAAAGCTTTTAATCAGACTGCCAAATTGATTTTTAAAAATTATATTCCCTTTAGCTATATCCTGATCTGGAAGACCTGCTTAAGCAAAAGAAGGTACAAAGAAGTGGATTAACTATTTGATGAATAACAGATAATTGCTTCTATGTTGAGTTATTATCATTTTCTAGGAAGTTTTATAGCCGCTTTACATATTTTATCTCTGATTCTCAGCACAGTCTCTAAAAGATATATTATTATTGCCATTTTACAGATAAGGAAACAAAGGCTGAGAGGTGCTTAATAGCTATTGCCAAAGTCACAAACCTATTACATGTTGAAGTGAGAATTTGAAACCAAATCTCTAAGTCCCTGAGATCTGTACTTTTCTACTATACCAAGACTCCTGTTCTGGCCATCTACTGCTGCAAAACAAATTACCCCAAATCCAATGGCTCGAAAAAGCCACTCTCTCTTATATCTCCCAATTTTGTGGCTAGGCCATTCTTTCTCTCCACATGTTATTAGCTGGGGCAACTCATGTGCAGGTAAAGTATTCACATCCAAGGTAGTTCATTCACACCATGGCAAGTCAATGCTAGCTGGAAGTTCATCTAGAACCACCCATTGGGGGCCTTAGTTCTTTTCTACGTGGGTGTCTGCACTGGAATGATTGAGTTTTCTCACAGTATGAAAACTGAGTTCCAAGAAAATTATGCTAAAATACAGGAAATATAAGATTATAATCTCTTATGATGTGGGCCCTAAAACCAGTACAGAATAATTTCTACCATATTTACTTCTTCAGAGCAGTCATAGAACCCACCCAGATTTAAAAGAAAGATGTATAGATATAGACCCCTATACCAGTGTCAGTCATCTTTAATTTATCACATTCCCTAAAATCGAATGCCAAAAGTACATACATTCAAGTTATACATCATATATAATTATTCCAGAATAGTCACAAATGCTAATACCTCAGTGAAAAATGTTGTTTTCCATTATAAGCCCTTCCATTCCATTTTCTGTAACCATGTACATGAATTATTTTGAGAAAAAATAAAGGCATTTTCTTCAGATTTTACTATAAAGTTTCTGTTTATTTCAGAAACAAGAAGTGGTCAGAGAGAATGCTGAATCATGGAAAGCGTACTTTGCTCTTTTAGTTTTTCTCCTTTGCTATATGACCTGGCTGGCTAAGTCACCAGCAGGAAACTGCAATTTGAGAAGTGACAACTCTCTGGATGCAAGACACAGTTTCCAGGATGATAGCAGTTAGATAAATGCTCCTGTTTTCTCAATAAAGCAATGCAAGCAGTGTGCTTCATCGGTAACTGCTGAAGAGAGCCCTAGTTTTCCCAATTATAGGATAAAATTGGCCTGGCTTCCTTAGAGTCTTTAAGTCTGGTTAGAATTCAAATGAGGTTCCTTCCCATTTTGCAAATCCATGCAGACCTCATTCTAAGCCAACACAGGTGTATCTGGCTTGCTGGCAACTATAAGCATTCTTGACATATTTACACTCCATTAAAAATTTCCCTTCCTCCCACATCTGTGTTGAGATCCCCCACTCATAGTTGGCTGAGTGCACTGGTTTCGAGAATCAACCAAAGCAGCACATAATCAATTTTCCCAGTTTAAGCAACTATGGAAATCCAATATAATTTCCATTTATTCATCTAATGTAATGTCCACTCTCCTCATCTAAATAAGCATCCCTTGGAGACACTCCCGGATATCCGGCTCTTCCTTCCAGCCCCTGCCCAGCTAAGTTTCAGAGTCCCAACTGTGAGGCCAACTCCAAAGAGCAGCAATAGAGGGAATGGATGAGAGGTTATAAAATTGGCCTTTATGGCGCAATAGAAATTTTCTTTATGAACCGATCTCCATAGGAATGGCAAACAATGATACAGGATGAGTGTATGAGGAATGTGTCTGACCCAGCCTGTCATACTCTAGATCCAGGTCCCTAACTTAAGGATTATCTGATGCTCCCAAAATTCACACAGAAAGTGAAATATTCTGAATCATATATGCTCATTTGAAAATATACTCATAGAGGGACTGCTAGCCCCTTCGAGACCACGTAAACGATTTGGTGGAGTAAGCACCATACTCCTTGTTGCCAGGAAGTTGCCAGAAGCTACAAATGTGGATTTCTTTTTTTTTCCAATATATGAAATTTATTGTCAAATTGGTTTCCATACAACACCCAGTGCTCATCCCAAAAGGTGCCCTCCTCAATACCCATCAATACAAATGTGGATTTCAATCAGAATTGCTGGAGATGGTGCTAAGAACACAATGGTGAGTTGGCAAGCCAGAGATCAGCCTCAGATGTCCAGGTTTTGAGAGATTCTAGATATTCCAGATTCTAACCACTTGCTTATACCCTTGCTTATACCCACTCCACTCTGGGACACTAAGTAAGATGAAAAACATCCTTCTTATCAGTGCACAGTGTACTAAAACTTGGGCAAAGACTAACCAAGTTCTCTTTCCATCACCAGTTTATGAAAGTGTACGCTACCAAATATCTTTCCAGCAAGAGGAATATGACACAGAGCATCCTCATGATGTTCTTTTAAGGTACTTCATATTTTCTGAAAGATGGCTTCTTTGGGGAGCAGTAAATGTTCTATGGTGTAATTCAGAGAAGAATAAAGAACTAATTCAAACTTTGTTTTTATTTAGCTACAAAATTAAGGATTTCATGTAACGTTATATCTGAAGATGCAAAGAGAATTTCTTTGTCACCACCGAATGCTCAAAAAAGTAATAATATACTATTTCACAATATATAACAATAATATAATTCTTTTTATGATGGAAATCTTATGAATTAATGAAAAATGAAAACAAAAACACTTGTATACTTGTTATTGATAAATCTGATTATCAAGTAGGGTGGTATAGGGGCACCTGGGTGGCTCAGTCAGTTAAGAGTCTGACTTCGGCTCAGGTCATGGTCTCATAGCTCATGAGTTCAAGCCCCGAATCAGGCTTTGTGCTGACAGCTCAGAGACTGGAGCCTGCTTTAGATTCTGTGTCTCCCTCTCTCTCTGCACCTACCCAGACCACACTCTCTCTTTCAAAAATAATAAACATTTTTTAAAAAATTTAAAGCAGGGGGGTGTAATGAAATGAGCACAAATCCACATACCTTTGGCCCAGTAATTCTATTTTTTTACAATATATATTTTTTTAAACCCAAGTTTTCTAGAAGAAAAGCCTGAGGCAGAATATACATATACTGATTTATCAGGGGTACAATCTCAAGGAAGCTTGAATAGGGAATAAAGGAAATGAGATGAGGAAGGGAGGAAAGCAAATAAAGAGTGATATATTATGAATTTGGCCACAGCACAGCCTTACCAAAAAGGCTGGTTGCTCAGTCACACCACACATCTCCCGAGAGGGCATGTGAAAGCACTGTACCTGGCAACAATCCATCAAGTGGAAAAAGGGAGAGTAATTATCCATCACGTCCATAATATCCCCTGTTTGGCACTGATGTGTAAGAATACAGTTAGTGCCAAGCTAGCTAGAAGGTCACTGAGCAGCGTCCACCTGAAAACTATAGCCAAGCAAACCTGATGAGGCACATAAACTTGACCCAGCACAATTGTAAGGAAGGACTTGCATATGTGCTTAATGGAAATTACTGTAGCATTATTTTTTATAAAGGAAACTGAAAAAAGACTGCATATCCATTATTAGGGAAATGGCTAAATATAGTATACCTGTATCATGGATGGATTAAAAAGAATGAAGTATATCTATATCTAGTTACCAAAAAATCTAGGGCTTATTAAATGAAAAAAAAAGTCATAGAATTCTACGTGTATCACAATTTACTTTAATACAAAAAGGAAAACCTCTATATACATTTATACGTATATATAGATGACATAAATAGGAAATCGGTTGCTAAGATACATATCAAAATGCTAGTGGCTACAACCGAAGAAAGGAGTATGGAGGACCCTCTGAAGTTTGATTTCACATTTATTCCTGTTATTCTCATACAGTTTGAATTTTTTAAATTAGTAAAAAAGTTAAGGGAAGGAAGAAGGGAGAGAGAGAGGAGAGAATGATGGAGGAGGGTAGAACATAGGATTGGTATCCGAATTTCGCTACATCTGAGTTCTGATAGGGTGACCAACTGTCCCAGCCACACCATGTGTTTCCTCCTGAGCACTGCCCTCCAATCTCCAATCCTAACACTGTGATTTTTGAAAGCTTTCATTTTTAAAAAGTTTGGATGATATTAGTATTATAATGATGTGCATGTTTCAGAGAAATCCACTATTAAGATGAAACAGAGTTTGGATGACTTCATTTGAAATCTACAGACCAAAAGAATGCCCCCAACAGATCATTGTGAAAAGAATTCCCTGGAGAGCATCTGGGTGAAACCAATAAAGAGTGGCCAGATATATCAAGCCATCTCAGTTGCATTGGTCTCAGGTAGGGAGGGTAGAATAGAACAAGTCAAGCAAAAGATCAGAATAAGCTAATGACTGCTGGGAGGATTGAAGAGTTTGTTGAAGCAATCTAGGTAAAATATGCTCTACAAATATATCCTCAGCGATAGCAATGGAAAATCCTACAACCTTCCTCAGTCTAATAGGCAATAGAGGGAAATAAGAGCTCCCTTGAATAGTGAGGGGCTGGCCTCATTTTTTCCAATGCGTTTTAACTAGAAAAAAAAGAAATAAATCTCTGTAACTGCTAAACAAAAGATCTTATTCTGAAGTAGGTCAGACTAAATGTGATCATTTAAGTCAATAAGAACTAGTGATGCCAACATATTCCAAGTTGTCTCATGCGTCTTCTAGATCATTAAATTTTTCAAGGGTCATTGACTTTTAAAGCAGAGATAGACCTTGAAGACGATCTTGTAAACTACTTATTTTTAAAGTGAAAAATACATAGGCACAGAGAAATATGGAATGCAGTGTCACCTTCTGGGGGTGCCAGAAGACTTGGGTGTGGTCCTAATTCTAACCTGGTAACTTGTATTACCTTAAGGAAGCTGCTCACCTTCTCTGGAGCTCTGCCCCCTCCTCTGTAAAGTGAGCACTTCAAAATATGGTCCATCTCTGAACGTCCTGCCATATTGGTACTGCTGTGAATTATATCTCTTAGGGAAGTGGGACATTTTTTGAACTATAGACAAATAATCATACCTTTCCACTTCATATATGCGAAGCCTAGAAACATTGAGTGACTGCCTAAGCTCTGGTAGAAAGAATTTGCATGAAGAGGTTTGAGAAATTGCATATAGCTTATCTTTATTTTTTAAATGTTATACATGATCATTTTTTATTTATTTATTTATTTTTTTTTTAATTTTTTTTTCAATGTTTATTTATTTTTGACAGAGAGAGACAGAGCATGAACGGGGGAGGGGCAGAGAGAGAGGGAGACACAGAATCGGAAACAGGCTCCAGGCTCTGAGCCATCAGCCCAGAGCCTGACGCGGGGCTCGAACTCACGGACCGCGAGATCGTGACCTGGCTGAAGTCGGATGCTTATCCGACTGCGCCACCCAGGCGCCCCCATGATCATTTTTTAAACTAAACTGAAGGGGAAATACTACAAAAAATCAATGGAAATCTTATCACCTAGAAAAAATACAATAGAATTTTGGGTGAAAATGTATCTCTAAATAACTCTTTCTTTCTCACCCTGTCCCCAACGCCCTTTCTCTCCCATTGGAGGGTATAGGTGTCAATCAAAACTTTAGTTATAATTTTTCTTTGCCAAACATACTACTAGTACCCATAGTTTGATCACTATTGAGATATGTGAAGAAAAATGCTATAAATAGAGCTTTCTGGAGGCAAAATTTCAAAGCTTGACACTTTTCATTAAGATCGAAAGATACAGAAACCTATTGGGTTGATCCAGTCTGGTCAACAAGACCACTGTAAAGAAATCCCTGTGGGGATAGACAAAAACAAGACCTGGTGCTTTCAGGCACCAGGGATTGGGCTAACAACTGGTAGACACTAGAACCCACCACACCTGGCTTGCTCTACAAGTGGCTGTGGGGGCTCAGGTTGAGAAGCTGTCCAGAGCTGAATAAGTGGTAATATTCCTCTTTTACTTACCCAGAGGTTCACTTGTGCTTTATTGAAAGAATTTGCTCCAGGGCCAGGAGAAGTGACTAGAGCTAGAGATTCAGTCTTGGTCACATCAGACTTGAATGGAATTATGATGTTTTTTAGCTGTGGATCTGACAATGTCAACCATCCAGAAAAAAGCTGCAACCCCCAAGTCTTTGGCTTCATAACTGGTGGCCATATCCAAAGGATTCAGTTTTAGGGTACTTGGGTGGCTCAGTCATTAAGTGTCAGACTTTTGATCTCAGCTCAGCTCACAGCTTGTGAGATCAAGCCCCAAGTCAGGCTCTGCACTAATAGCGTGTAGCCTACTTGGGGTTCTCTCTCTCTCTCCCTCTTTCTCTCCCCTTCTCTACTTGCATGTATGCACTAGTGATCTCTTTCTCTCTCTCAAAATAAATAAACTTAAATCACAAAGGAATCAGTTTTTAGTTATATTTGCGGGCATCTTCAGCCTCAAAGGAACATGGCTATGAGTCAGAAGTAGTCTTGTAACTGACCCTGTGGGTGAGAAGAAGCACCTTGGTAACTTCCTGAGGCCATCAAGGGAAAGGAAACCCTAGCAAGAGGAAAAGGCCTCCTGGTTAGAGGCCAACTGGAGACTTGGACCTTTTAATTTGAGAATTTATAAAGAAATGTAACATCTTATTTTGAACCATAAGCTCATAAAATGTGTCATATTGGTCACACATATGTGTATGTTCATACTTTTAAATAAATGGTATCATATCATACATGTCATCAGGCAGCTAACTTTTTCATTCAATGTTATATGGCTATTATTCTATGTTATTTACTGTCACCTGATATCCTTATTAATAGCTGTGTACTATTCTTCAATAAGCATATGTACTACATCTAATTTAATTGTTTCTTTATTCATGGACACTGAACTTGAAACTTCGTATTTTCTTTGATACTATTATAAGCAGTGCTATAATGATCATTATTAAACATTTATCTTTTGACATTTGGCTCATTATTTTCTTACAACCACTCCTGTTTCATAAAGGCTTCAAATTTTCTCTTTTGGTGCCTTCTGACAAACAGCCCCTGAGAAATATTGTACTAATTTGTACTCTACTAACAGTGTATGAGAGTGTCCATTTCTCTGTATTCTATCTTCATGTTGTGTTATCAATCTTTTTTATATGCAAATCTAACACACGGTGGGGGGAAGCTATTGTTGTTTTTATAGACTATCCAGAATAGTAAATGTATTTTCTGTATTTATTGGCCATTTTATTTATCCTGTTGTAAATTACCTGTTTGTCCTTTATACACTTTTTTCTAGGAAGATAGTAATCTTTTTCTTAATGCTTTATAAGAATTGTGGTTTTTTAATATTTTATAGAAATTAATCCTGATCCACATTGCAAATACTTTCCCCATTTTTTCATTCTTCAAACTTTGTTTCATGAGATTTTTTCCATATGAAAGTTTATCATCTAAGTAGTCAAATCTGTCATCTTTGTCTTTTGTGGTTTATACTTTAAAAGCCCTTCTTCAGCCTCAAAATAACCGAAATATCCATATTTTCATCTAGTATTTATATGTTGTGATTTTTACATTTAAGTTATTGATTCATCTAGAACTATTTTAAGGTCTCAGCTTTTTCAATGCTTAGCCACTTATTTCAACATAAATTATTAAATAATTATTTATTGAATAATCCACCTTTTCTCCACTCCTTAAAAGCTAAATTCCCAAATATTCTTGGGATCTTTTCTAGAATCTGTGTTTTGTTTCATCTATCTGTCAGTTCATTACTTTTCTGTACCATATGGTTTGGTTACCAATAGTATAAATATGATTTAATGTCAGTGAATCTCTTAGAAATATTCAAGAGATTTTATAAATCCTATGAGACTCAGGGATATGAAATGAACCCAGCATAGTGGAATGCTATTGACATGAATTTATATAGAGGACACCCAACTGAAATCACAGGTCCAAATGACCATGTAAACAACACCATTCAGAGATGGAGAATTTTTCACTCAGTGAATTTGAGGGGAAATCTTAAAGAATAAGTTTAGGTCCCAATAAATGCAGTTGGTATAAACCCATCAATGTGATGATATAAATATAGAACTTTCCTAGAACTTATATTAGATTTCTTTTATTTACTTCATTTGTCATTCATTCTTCACAAAGAATCTGTGCTTCTGCCTTATATAACAGAGTTCCTAGAACTTCTAAGAACCAAGACACTCAGTATTTTAGGGCACTCCAACCAACATCCTCAGTACTAAATGAGAAACATCAGTTGTAAAAGCCACCAACTGTCCCAGGTGTGGAAACACATATGAGGGAAATTTTTGGAAATAAATGGGTGTAACTTGAATGTTGGTCAAAGAGTATGAAAAAGGTCCTAGAAAGATGGCCTCAACCTTGAAAAAAAAATAAAAGAAAGAACAGGCAGCTATCTCAAAGCCTAAGTTCCTAAGTTATCAATATGGACAAGAAAAAAACTAATAGGCTATTGGAGGTGTATCTGCATGTAGGATGGGGTTGAACCTTGGGTGGTGTGCAGATGGAGTCTTGGCCACAATTTTGATCCTATCAGTCTACCAAATAATGTGGGATAATAAACCCTGAATCCAATAGATGATCATGACTCCCAATGTGAAGCTTCAAAATCAAAACACATCAGGGGTATCATGTTCACAGGGTAATTGTTGCCATGGGAAATCTACAACACATTGAGAATAACTCTCAGTCATCATTTCACCAAAAATAAACAAATGTTACTGATTTTAATATCACAAAAGTTTTCATATCACCCCTTTTTATTTTATAGTTAGCCACTCTCAATTGGATAAAAGTGTTTCCCAGTTAAGAATTCAAATCAACATATTAGAGAAGAGAGTATATATTCTAGTGATTTGAGTTATGACCAGGTTGTATTGTACTCAGGTGGAGAAAAAATCCTCAAGTTTCCGGGAATATATTTAAGGCCATTCATTCTCTCATTCAAAAATATGCATTGAGAACACACAGAGTACCAGGCACTATTCTAGGAACTGAGGAGAGACTGGTGAATAAGATGGGTAAGGCCCTGCTTTTGCAGAGAGTACATGTAGTGAGAAGTAAGACAATAAATTAATTGATTAATAAAATATCAGATACTGAAAATTTCTGCAAAGAAATGTGCTAAGACAGTGTATGTCCAGGAGATCTTTGAGGGGAGATGGAACTTGAACTGAGAATACAGGGAAGTGAGGGCACACGACTTTCCAAGGTCTAGAGAAGGAGCTTTCCAGGTAGAGGAAGCAAGGTGACCAGGAGTGTTGAAGAGAACACGCTGGAGAGTGGTGGGGCTCAAGGTGGTGGGGATAGCACCACAGGTAGCAGGACTTGTTAGGATAATAAGGGGTTGGATTTAACTTTTATGGGTAATGAAAATCCAGTGGAAAGTCTGAGCAGGGGAATGAAAGGATTGGATTTACATCTTTAATTGATCACTTTGGCTGCTGAGTTGAGAAATGATGCTAGAAAAACACTAACCAAGATTATTTCTTGCAGTGACTTTAAGAGAGAGATAATGGTGATTTGGGTTAGATTAATAGAAGTCAAGTTGCAGATAAGTGGACAGACTGAGAAAACCAATTCAACAGACATGCTGATGGATTATATTTTTAGGTCATTAAAGTATGGATTTTTGTACAGATTTTCAGTGATTCCTTAATCTAACTGGGCCACAACTGGATTTTTTGTTTTTAGTCTGTAGGATAAAAATTATGTAATAATTTACTTTATATTAATTTGCAAAATTTATTATATCCTTCAGCAAAAATATTTTTGCTGTTTTTCAGCATCCAACAAGTTCTTTTATTTCTTCAAGTATACATTTTTCCCTAAGTGCTCAAATAATCTTTTCAGATCATTAATGTTAAAGATAAATATCCCATGTATATTGGCCAGTATACCAAATCCTCAGTTAAAAAAGAATAGACAAAATATTAAGAGCCTTCTTTTGAAGTGATATTTTGCCACATATACAGCTATAATTTCAATAACCAAATTATCTGCTGTTATCACTTATATAACAAATACAAAAAACATGTAAAATCCATGCCTCTGTCAGGATGTCTCCAGAAACTGCCATGAGCATAGGGCAAGTCAACAGAATAGGGAGAGGCCTATTAAAAGATAATGGGTATTTCTGAATTTTTAGTTCCATCATAAAGCTTTCCTACTTACACACACACACACACACACACACACACACACTAGTGATAAATTCTATAAACAATTGTTATAAACTAATGGACTTTATCAGATATAATGTGACATTATGGAATATGCTACCCATTTGCAAATTCAGATTTGACATTATTTTATTGACTTTAGTGAAAATAATGACATATCTAAAGGAAAAATAGGCCATTTCCCTATCTCCAAAAACATCAAACATTGAAATTAGCAATGTGTGATTTATCTTGGGCCCTATATTTCACATCAGTGGGGAAGATCCATTATTATCTTTGCACGGAAGCCCCTGCACTAGGCAATAAAGCAGTATCATTTCATTGAGAAAGCACATTCTCCAGGCAACTGTTGCTTATTTTTGTTTCCTGCCTTAAATGAGCCAGGGGACAAGGAAGAGCACAAAAGCAGGGTCAATGAGAGTCAAATCAGAGTAAACTTAATCGTCCCTCAACCCCATGACACCCAAAATGCAATATTCTCTGAAGATGGAAATTTTTGACTAGCCTCATGCTTAAAATAAAAAAAAAATTTACCCTAATAAATTTATTCCATCATAAAATCATCTGAGCTCAGCTAAAATGGTTTTATGGATATAGTTAGAGGGCATTATTTTAAAGTTATGTTGGAGGCAAAATGACAGTGGCGAAGGCCATGCATACAAGAAATTATGTCCTGATCTCTTCACGCTGATACTGGTTCTAGTATCTTTATTTTCTTAATGATCACATTCAGATACTAAATCCATTTTCAATTATTTCATTAAGAAAAGAACAAAATCCCATTTCATGTATATTTTTCCCTTTGAGTGCTTTACCCCCCAAAAGGCAATAATATTGTAAAATATTTATTCCATTAGTTTTAGGTAATTGAAATGCCAAGAGCTAAGCACTTAATCTCTGCCGGCAGGGAGGCTGCCTGCTGTCACTTTTTATTAAGTCTTTTTCTGCTGCTTTTTGCATAGTCAATAGCAGTGTCTGAACCCAAGAAAAGATATAGAGTAACATTTAAACAGCAGTCTATGATAAGGTAATATTTACATTCAGGATAATATGAAAATGTCCACTCTAGAGTGGCAAAGATTTTTCTCCAGGTTAACTAATTAGAATGTTTATTGGCTGCATTTGTTATTCTGACAAGCTCTGGAATTTCTAAACATTATTAACTTCTTAAGCACCATATTCCCTAAAGAGCTTGTGTCTGCTGGAATCTGGACAGGTGGATTTCAGAGGTACTTGGTATTTATCTTCCCATGCCTACAATAGTACAAAAACAGAATACAGAGTATTGCATCCTTAGTAGCTTCCGGGCCTGGAGAGGGCCTTCAGTAACTTCCCTCATCATTTTTACAGCACCCTTCACAACTCTTGCTGGTTAATGTACAGCTTCCCAGCTGGACTCAGATCGGTGACTTATCCTAGTAAATGGACAGCAAACAAATCTGTCGTTAGTGGCGCTAGCTGGGAATGGAAAGATCTATTTCTGCCACAAGGAGTGGTGAGCACACAAATAGGGCTTACAGCCTTCCTATTCCCTGAGACACCATGTGGCAAGAGTTAAACCCCTAGGAAATCTAGATTCTGAGTCATAAAACATGAGGATCCCATACCCCTGACTTGAACTATGGTTAGCTTCTGTTTGCTGCCACAATGAGTGTTTATTATTCTCAACAATATCATACCCTGAACCTGAAATGTATAACCACACTAATTTTTAAAGCCTCCCACCAATGCTTCATGGGGAAAAGTACATGGACTTTAGAGTCATAATTACCTGAGTTCAATACCTATCTTCCCTATATATCAGATGTGTGACCCAATTCGAATTTCTTTACCTCTCTGGGATTCAACTTTCTCATCTATAAAATAAGGGTAGTATCTGTCTCACAGAGTTATCATTGTCAGGATTGAGAGAGATGAGAGGTAGTGTAGACAAGTGGTTCAACCATGAATTCAGTAACTGAACCTGACTTTGATTCTTGATGCTACTATTTGCTAAGTATATGGCTTTGTACAAGGTACATGAACTGCCTAAACCTCTATTTTCTTATGTGTAACATACATGTAATCGTAGTATCTACTGCGTTGCATGAGACACTTATTGAGGTAACTTTTCAGTGACTCCCATGATCTAGAAACTAGGGATAGAGCAGAAAATTAAAAAGACAATAAACTGCCCTTATTGAGATTATCCTCTAGTAGGGGAGGACAACAAACAAAATGAATGAAAAAACTTTTACAGTATTACTTGAGAAATCAATAAATTCTATGGAGAAAAATAAAACAGGAAAAGAGAAATTAAGTATAAAGAGTTTAGCTCATTGCCTGGCACTTGGTAAGCACCAAATGTAGGCTGCTGTTTCTCAGTCTCTAGAAAACACCTCCCAAAATGTTATCTATTCTTTTTCATTCCTGTATCAGAGTTCCCCCAAATTTCTCATGTTTCAAAAAGAAGTTGAAGGCAAAAACTACATCAACAGACATGAGGCTTTTCAGGGCTTTCTGGAAAGCAGCTATACCCATGGGCTACTTCTAAACATAAGAACAAGAAATGGTCTTTCATTTCAATTCATGATGAGGATTAACACAAATGCCTTGTTGAGATAATACCCTTAGTGAAAGTGAGTTGCTGTAGACAAAGAAGTTGTAAACAAATAAACACACTTAAATCTCATTGGTTGCTTCCTATTTTGAGAGTGGGATGACAAGAGAAATTAACTCTGAAGAGTATCTCACTGAAGTCTAAAGTCTTTTTAGAAACTGGTGGTCTCTGAGTTCTTCAGGGTTCTTGGGGATTTTGTTGAGGTAGAACTGACAGAAGAAAGAAGTTTGTGGGGAGCTTTCATAAAAGACAGGTAGCTTCTGGAATTGAAAGAATGACTTTCATAAAAACTTCAGGAAACCTACAAGGGAAAGGCTTCTTCAGGGTCAGGAACACAAAGTTCGGGGCAAGCATTGTCTTTATCCTGTGGACAATGTATCACTGTAAGGACCAGCTATGTGGCACTCATGTGGCTTAACTCAGATCTTGGCATCTGCACAGAGGAATTCAGCTACAGCTCCATGGTAAAGCTTCAGTGGGGCAGAGGCAGAAACATACCAGGCATCCATCAAAAACCAGAAATAACTGGGGAAGATATTTTGGGGGAGAAGTTGTGTTTTGAGAAATGAAACTGATTTAGGTTAAGAGGATAAACCTACCCCATGACTACTTTTGTAAGTAGAAGTTGGTGTATTTTTTTCCAAAATCAATCTCAGTATCTTATAGTTAAGGCTTATTTAAAACAAAAACAACACTCCTTAAATATTTTGAGGGTCCTTCTCTGTGGCAATAACTGATGAAGATGTCACCTGAATTCAGATAAAATAAAATTATCTGAAATTATCTTCTACAAACCATGACTAACTTCACTTGTTTCTAAAAGGACACTCCTTCTCCCCCAACATACAGGAGTCTTTATTTCACGAGATACATAAAGACACTGTTTCCCCATGTACATGGAAATAGAAAATAAGGCTGTCCACTCATTGCTAATGGATTCAGTGTTGGTGGGGAGAATATAGCTTCCATGTAGCGGCAGGTACATTATCATACTTTCCTTCTCTCTCTTCAACCCTTCACACATTCTTCATTCCCCCAGATGATGAGTGATTAGTGAGTTTGAGGGAAATGGCAAAAACATGCATAGCTGAGGTTCTTTCTGTCTCTTTGGAATAAGATACATTCCTCTCTGCTCTGGGAGTGGAGGGAGGCCTGTCTGACCCAACACTCAGGTGAAAATCTGCCTAGTTCTAGGATTTGGTTTTAGAAGTCCATTTGACTTACACACCAACCCTTCCTCTCTCTCTTTTTCTTTCTTGGGCACCTGCCTATCTATGCAGAGCATACGCTCACAATTACTCTCCTATAGGTAATAAATCAGAATACCAGGCCTTTCTGGTCTTGCAGAAGGAGATGAGTTCAAACTCTAGTTTCTGGAATGTTGAACAGGGAATTTGGAAAATGAACAAAAGGAAAAAAGACAAAAAGATTCTAAAATTATGCAGTAAAACAAAGGACCTAGAAGTCTAAACTACGTTGAAGAAAATGAACAAATTTTAAAAACTCATACTACTTGATTTTAATATTTACTCTAAAGCTATAGTAGTCACAAGAGTGAGGTGTTGGCATACAGATTGATATATAGATCAATGTAACAGAATAGCGTGCCCAGAAGTAGACCCACACATATATTGATTTTGACAAAAGTACAAAGTAAATCAATAAGGAAAAAATAGTCTTTTTTAACAAATGGTGCTGGAATAACTGAACATCCAAAAGCAAGTAAGAAAAGAAAAAAGAAAAATCTAGGAGAAAATATAGAAGTTTTTGTTACTTTGGTATAGGCAAAGGTTTATTAGGTGGGCCCCAAAAAAATCATGAACTATGCACACAAAAATGCATTCACCAAAATTAAAAATGTCTGCTGTTCAAATACCTCTATTAAGAAAATGGAAAAAACAAACTAAAAAATAAACAAAAAATAAGCCACAGACCAGGAGAAAGGATTTGCAAACCATATGTCTGAAAAAAAGAATTTGCATCCAAAATACATAATGAACTTTCCAAATTCAGGAGATTTTTAACAGGTATATGGATAACAAATACTCACATGAAAAGATGCTTAATATTTATAAACATTAGAGAAATATAATTTCCTATCAATTTTTGTGGTAAACCTAAAACTGCTCTAAAAAATTATCTTTAAAAAACTGAAAAAAATACTTCAAAGGAAATAAAGGAACCCACGTTATTGGCTATACCACCATGGCAAATTTCTAAATGGAATCAAGTGAGAGAGGACACAAAGTAGGTGGATCTCTTCCCTTGAATATGATAGCAGCACATTACCCAAACTAAGCTCCTGCTTGAAGGTTTTACTCCCAGTTGAGTTTAATTAACAGGTGGTAGACTCCAAAAATTGGAGTCTACTGGCATAAATTGAGTGACTTCCAGATCAAGCTAAAATCTAGATTTCCTGGGGCACCTGGGTGACTCAGTCAGTTGAGCAATCCAACTTCAGCTCAGGTCATGATCTCGTGGTTTTTGGGTGCAAGCCCCCCATCAGGCTCTCTGCTGACAGCACAGAGCCTGGAGCCTGCTTCAGATTCTGTGTGTGTGTGTGTGTCTCTCTCTGCCCCTCCCCCACTCACACTCTGTCTCTTCCTCTCTCAAATATAAATAAACATAAAAAATTGTTTAAAAAATAAAAATAAATAAAATCTAGATTTCCTTCACCAATAGGATGGTCATATAATTTATTTTCCAAACAAGGAGATTATGAGAGTAGAAGTGGTCTATTGATCATTACTTTGGCAAAATGAGGACTGCCAGGAAAATTGGGATTCATGGTTATCCTTCTCAATAACCACTGGGTCTCTGCCATGGACTTGAATAACACCACAGACTATGTTCTACAAACAGTTTTGCCTGGAATTATTGCTGTTAGGCTCGCTTTCTAAATGTGGTGAGGATGAGACCAGTGCTGGTAATCATCAGTGTCTTACTAACTTGGGGTCTTTTAAAAAATGAGGTTCATCACAGATTTGGCACTGGACTAATTCATCTTCTGAGCTCCTGAAGAGATCATAATCATTCTAGTGAAATCTGCTGGAAGAACCTCAATGCTACCCAAAAGACTATCTTTGGCTAAAAGTGAGCAAAATAAGAAATGGGGGAGAACTTTGGTTTCATCAGGCTTTTAATTCACAAGGGCAACCAAATTTGATTTCTGACTTTAATTCCTTTGCACTTGAACTTGCAAAGCAATTAATTTTTAGACTAATTTCTCCCCAGGAATTTGATAGTGGGAGAGTGTTTATATTCAATTTGGGGCATGTCTATGTTCTTGACATTTTATTATTGGGAATATCTTAATGTTGTCATTTAATTTTATAGTAGCATCTCTGGTGGGCCATATTGGTAAATATGGCTGGATATAATTTGGAATGGGAAATAGAACTGGGAATCAATGAATATTCAGCCTTGTGCATACAGTGGCCTCAGAGTTAGTTTAATTAATATACTCTTCTGCCTCCTTTCAGAGACTTCCAGGGGCATAATCTACACTGCTCACCAGAGATCCCAGGAAGATACCCAAAAGAATACTGGTTAGGAGGGGCAGAATGACTTTGAAGCTAGAAGCACACTTTGTTTTAGACAACCACCACCTCCCTGAGAGGTGTTTCCATACCTCCTGGTTTTTTTTTTTCTTCCACAGGAAAAACAAACAAACAGAAACAACAACAAAAAATGTTAGCATCACACACCTGGTTTCTCTCCACCCCCTTCGTCGCTCTTAATTCAGAACAGGCAGAAAATGTCTTCCAAAGAGAAGTTTTTATCTGTAGATCTCAACTGAGAGGAGCTACTGCACACTCCTACACATGCACATGTGAACTCTCCTTTCCTCTCCACCCAGACAGTGGCAGGCAGTGAGGTGGGAGAGGATGCGTGCTCTTCAGACTCCAACTACCAGCTGTCCGCTGGTAAGAAGTTAGCAAACATGTTTTGTTTCTCCATCTGCTCTCTCTTTTGTCTTATTTCTCAGTTGGTTCAGAAACCTCATGGAGAAAGAGTGGTGTTGTTTATTGGATCCCTCCAGGACACCCAGCAAACAGCTCATACCAAGCACCTAGCAGAATATCTAGATGGTCACTTGATATTTGTTAAATGAATGATGAGAGCTGAGATGTACAAATCACATCAAAGAGACATTGGTTCCCAAGTCAGAGAAATTTCTGACTAAAGATATTGACATATGTAAAGAAATGTGTCAATCATATAGGGGTGGCATTTAATTCACCAAAGAACGTAGATTAAAACACACGCGCGTGTGGGCGCGCGTGCGCGCACACACACACACACACACACACACACACACACACATGCACAGACTGACAGGTAAGCTCTTACCTAAGCTCTGTCAGGAGAGAGGGAGTCAGCCTGTAGGATTTGACAAACGATTTCAGTGTGCAAGAGAAGCCATCAGGCAATCTGTTTCTTACTTTTTTTTTTGCTAATATAAGGAATTAATGTTTGTTATAGAATTATTGGAAAACCCAGATAATAAAAACAAAAACCAAGAGCCTGAAGTCTGAAAATCCATAGAGAATTATTATTATTTTAATGTGTATCTTTGTTCTTTTTATTTTACAGTTAAATGCATTTGATTATATATAGAATTTTTACCAAAATAAGATCATAAATCCTGTATTTGCTTGTCCTAAGATGTATTGTGTGACAATCTTCATATTATCAATGGATGTACTACAATATCATATTTTTAAATGAATTTAATACTATGTGATTTATATGTAAAATAATATGTCATTGATCTTCTGTTTTTGATGTATAGTTTCTGTTTTTCTTGATTAAAACAAAAGCATGAATAACATACTTATGCATACTCTTTATGCATATGTATCTGTGTAGATGATAAACTTTTCCCAGGATGGATTGTTACCATGTGTCAGTAGAGTTTTGGCATTTTCTCAATAATAATCTATGTGCCAGCATTTTATTAAGCATATTTGGGTGCATTGTCTCATTTGACCTTCATAAAACCCTTATGAGATATTCTCTCAGTTTCACACAAGAGGATGCAAATTGGGATGGGTTTACTGGTCATGTCACTAGTAAGGGAAAGAACCAAAGCTGGAACTGGTCTTTTCCCAAAGGTGGACACAGCCACATAGTAGAATTCCATTTTGGCTTCAGGACATGTTAAGTTTTTCCCAGGTAATTTGTTCATTTTGGTGCTATTATATGTGAGATTTGCTTTCCAATTTATTTTCTAGTTAATGATAGGTGTTATATGGTAAAACAGTTATTAAAAAACAATTATTTTTAAATTTTTTTTTCAACGTTTATTTATTTTTGGGACAGAGAGAGACAGAGCATGAACGGGGGAGGGGCAGAGAGAGAGGGAGACACAGAATAGGAAACAGGCTCCAGGCTCTGAGCCATCAGCCCAGAGCCTGACGCGGGGCTCGAACTCACAGACCGCGAGATCGTGACCTGGCTGAAGTCGGACGCTTAACCGACTGCGCCACCCAGGCGCCCCTAAAAAACAATTATTGAGGGGCGCCTGGGTGGCTCAGTCGGTTAAGCGTCCGACTTTGGCTCAGGTCACGATCTCACGGTCATGAGTTTGAGACCCGCGTCAGGCTCTGTGCTGACAGCTCAGAGCCTGGAGCCCGTTTCAGATTCTGTGTCTCCCTCTCTCTCTGCCCCTCCCCTGTTCATGCTCTGTCTCTCTCTGTCTCAAAAATAAATAAACGTTAAAAAAATTAAAAAAAAAAACAACTATTGAAATCTTTTGAACTCTTATTACTTCCAATAGGTGGTTTCAGTTGATTGTATTAGTTTTTCATTCAGATCTCATTATAATTCTCATAAATAATGACTTTGTTCTGTCCAATCCTTGTACTTCTTTTATTTGCTCTTATTTTCATTTCTATTTGCATAAATAGCATTTCCAAACTATGCTAAATAGTAAGAATGACATTAGATATTGTTGATTTATTTCATCTGATCTCATCTAATCTAGTGTGTCTTTAGTAAACTGGGAACTAATATTCACTTGAGATCAATTGCCCAACCTCACTTGTGTTCAAGTCAGATACATCTGTTCCTAAAGTCTAAGATTTTGTTTCTTAAATCATAATGTTAAATGTTATCAAATGCATATTTGACAGCTATGAAAATGTTTTCTCCTTTAACCTACTAATATCATGAATTATATTAATAGATTTACTAATGTTGTGCCATACTTGCTTCCCTAGAATAAATTCTACTTAGTCATAGTGAATTATTCATTGAATATACTGCTGGATTTGTATTTCTAATATATTATTTAAGATATTTGTTTTATGTATAAAAGAATTCAAGTTTTTTGTTTGTTTTTATTCTCTGCCATTTCTTTCAAGTTTTGGCTGCAAGGCTTACACTACCCATGTAAAAAAATAAATAAAATTACAGCAAGGGTCTTCTTTTCCTGTGTTCTGTAAAGTTTAAATAATATCAGCATCATTTATCTCTTAAAGGACCATAAGGCACTGGTGAAACCATCCAGGCTGACATCTTTCCTGGGGTTCATTCTTCAGACAATCTCTTGATTTATTTTAGAGTTCCTGATATTGATACCTTCTATTTTCTTTTGTGCCAGTTTGGTAATTTGTCACAAAATCATATATTTTAATGAGACTTTGAAGTTTAATAGCCTAGAATCTTACAAATTATTTCTATATAATTTATTTATTTTGCTTATATTTGTCATTGCTAATTGTGTATATGTGTTTTTTAATCTAATTAAATTACACAATCTTTTGTCAATACTATTGTTTTTCATAAAATAAGCTCTTGGAATTTAATATAAAGTATACTCAGTTTTCTAACTTATAAAATTGTCTTCTAAATCTCTGTTGAGTCGTTCTTACTCCTTTGTATTTGTTTTGCTGTTCTTTTCCTGTTCTATTCACTTATCTTGACTAGTTCATTTATTTTCTTTCTTTTTAAAGAATTTTTGTGGTTTTTAAATGTGCATAAATGATATAGTCCAGAATTCTTGCATGCTTTCAAATGAAATGACAACTTAACTAAGGATAGAATGGGGGGAAGGGAGTATAACCTTTTCCATTGAACTGTTGTAATCATTGTTTCCTTCTCTTGTGGCACCTAATGTTACAAAGAAATCTGAGGGCCATTCAGATTTTCCTTTTCCTTTTTAAATACCTGTTTTAATTGTTGGTTAGTTGACTGTTATTATTGTTTTAATGCCATGATATATTTAGAATTCTTTCTTCATTCTTGAAATTCGACGCCTTCATTCTTAATTGTTTCCCTTGTACACACGAATTCTTTCCATATAAAGTTCCTCCATCATTATCTACCAAATTGGTAATTGATATTCTGCCACTCCTCCTGTGGAGACAAAAGTTGCCTTCTGAGCCTATAGATGGCTGGAAGTTAGATTGTAAGCACTGGTAAAGTCCTCCGAATTAAATGTCATTCTGTAGATACCCTGGGTCATCAACCAGCTAGTCAGGATCACATTTTAAAGACAAATTGGTCAGAACAATTCTAATATTATAAAAGTTAATTACATCCACATATCAGTCCTTCCAAAAAACTGAAATAAGAAAAGAGACAAGAGGAAGGCAACTGTGAAATAATTCTAGACTCAGCTTCATGGTTGAATCTTTACACAAGTTTCCGAGTACCAGAGAGGCACTGACAACATTTTTGTTTCCTTTATTCATGTTCACATCATCATCAGGGCAGGGGATTGGTTTTAGGGAACCAATTGCATGATTTCTTGTCTTTCTAGATGAATTTCAACTTCATTCATGGCACTTTACCTTTATTTTCTTCTTCTACATTTTTGGGGGGAGATCAGAGGATAGAGCTTTAATGTGTGCATACATGTGTGTGCCAATAAGAAGAATTAGTGGAGAAAGAAAACATTTTTTTCATGGAGGGAAAAAAAAAGAGTAATCCTTGAAGAATAGGAAATAAATACATATTTTCTAAGTATCTAGTTACTCACACCTTAGTCATGGAAATGAATGAAGAGGCAACAGGATTCAGGAAATTAAGAAGACAAACAGAGTGGAAGCAGTCTTGGGGGTGCAGGGACAGTGGGAGTGAGGAGTTGGACACTAATCTGACTGTATCCAAATCAACCATCTTTGGTGATGAGAAATAAGACAGTTATGTCTGATAGCATCAACATTTTTCAGGGACTAGATATGCAATACCAAAACTGCAGTCATGGGGAAATACAGTACAATGTGGAAAAACTACCATTTTTAGTTAACAGTCATTTCAACTCCTACTAGGAATTGCTTTAAATACTCCAATGAATAAATACTCCCTACTTTATCCTATTTAATAACAACCACCATTAATATCATTTGTTTCCCAGAAGAGGGATTCTGAATAACTTCAAGGACACATAATTTAGGTGTGGAATAAGGGGATCAGTGATTCTCCAAAATTATTTTATATTGCTGTGTAACATCTGAGAAACAGGAAAACCTCTACCAGGGGAATGAAGCTATGATAAGGATTTGGAGACTGAAAAAGGAGACTAATCTTGGTTGAGTCATTACCCTGTGCAGGCTGGTATTTCACACTCACTGATATTTCACATGATACCTCATTGAAACTTCATATCAATCCCATGAATGCATACTATATTATCTCAATATTATGCAGGTAGAAACTGAGACTCAGAGAAATTATATACAGCCACACAATAAATAGCAGAGATCTTCTCCAAAATATGTTGAAATAGGGGCTCCTGGGTGGCTCAGGCAGTTAAGCATGTGACTTTGGCTCAGGTCATGATCTCATGGTTCATAAGTTCAAGCTCAGAGCCTGGAGCCTGCTTCAGATTCTGTGTCTCCCTCTCTCTCTGACCCTACTCCACTCATGCTCTGTCTCTATCAAAAATAAATAAATGTTAAAAAAAATTAGGGGCACCTGGATGACTCAGTCAGTTCAACTGAGGTCATGATCTCATGATTCGTGAGTTCAAGCCCCGCATTGGGCTCTGCACTGATGGTGCAGAGCCTGGAGGCTGTTTCACATTCTGTGTGTGTCTCTCTCTGTCCCTCCCCTACTTGTGCTTTATCTCTCTTTTTCTCTGTCTCTGTCTCTGTCTCTCTCTCAAAAATAAACGTGTAAAAATGTTATTTAAAAAACTTTTTAAAAATATGTTGAAATAAACAAAGAGATCATAAACTCAGACTCCAGGGATTAATTGCCAGAATTATTGGGATTCAAATTATAAAATCAAACTATGGCTCAAGAATCTATTTCTAGATTAGATGTTGGTATATATTCATTCAATAACTGTTTAAAAAATCTTTAAAAATCAAAACATCACTAAATCCTACAATCCCAATGAAGATTACACACACACACACACACACACACACACACACACACACACACACACCTGTTTTACATGAATTTAATCTCTGTTTAAAGTTACAACACACGATTTAAAGTTTTATAAAAAAGTGGACCAAGGCTTTCTGATGTTCACTACTGACTCTTGACTATCCAATGAACAGGATTTGTTTCCACTACCTGAGTTACTGGAAATTAGATTAAACTAATACATTCCAAAAACCATACAATTAAACTTAGAAGTGAATCCTGCAGTCCATAATGCCTTCAGATGACTGCAGACCCAGCAAACATGCTGACAGCAATATTATGAAACCCTGAGCGAGGGCCATACAGCCATGCCACTTCCAGATCTAGCCATATAGGCTAATAAATATTTTGTGGTTATTTAAGCCACTAAATTTTGAGGAAAGTTGTTACACAGTGATAGATGTCTAGTAATATTGGTTGAAAATTGGGCACTATAGGTAATACATTGTAACAACGCTGGATTTGGCTATGTTCTTCTGAAAATTATTGGGTTTTTGTTGTTAGGAAGTTATTTTGTCTAGAATGTTACTACAAACATCTTCTTCTCCCACTATATTCAGCTATTTATTTCCTGTTCTTATGTACTCCCACTGCATTTTGAACCTGAATCCCATGGGTACCTCTTTGCCTATGAAATTTGACACTCAACCAATAAAAACTCTATTTCTATTTTGAATAGAAATAGAGTTCACCCTTTTCTAGTACCCTTGATTCTAAGGATTCCTTGCATTTCTAGCTGCTCTGTCAGTCTTTGGCTCTGTATTTTGACCCTTTAACATTTCTACCTCTCAATATGTACGTAGTTGGGAAATATACTCAATTAAGAAAAGCATGGAACTCACAGAAATGGCTCCACATAGATTTATCTCTCAAGAGTAGATTTATCTCTACTTTCTGCCTGCTTTTTTGCCATGCTACTGGAAGTCTCCCCCATCCAAGGCATGTTTAGTTAACTGCCAGCCATAGATTTGGAAATTTTATGCTATAAATCTGGGTCTCATTCTTCCAGCATTCTTGTGCTGCCAGGATTTCTCTTTAAAATTTCCAGTTTTATTCCTTTAGTATTTAAGTATATCTAATCTATCAGTCTGGAGGAAACCCACCACCATTTTCCACAGCCATAGCCATGGGAGATGGGTTGTTATCTGCCAGGGATTTGCACGACCACTTCAGTATTCCACTATTAACAGATATCCCCAAAACACTTCCTTTTTATTTCCAATATAGCACCTTTAGACATTGTAAGAGATTTTACATTGAATGATTGGAGATTTCTCAGGAAGATAGCAGTAGGTAATTTTCCCTGCAAAATGGTAAAATATATTGCAACCCTCTAATAATTAAGAACAGAGATCAGATTAAAAATAATTTTGAGATTGACCTAATATCTAGAAGAATTTACGTTGCTGAGAGTCTGCTTCACTGGGCTTAACGTTAAAGTAACTACTTGTATTAGTTATCTATTACAAGTTAGTTATCTTAACAAAATGCCACAAAATGAGAATTGAAATAAGCGCCTGTTTACTAATTTACAGTTCTACAGGTCACAAGTCCAGCATGGCATCACTGGGGTTCCATCTTCAACATATCATAAAGCTAAAATCATGTCATTGGCCAGTCTAGGCCCTCATCTAGAGGTGCCAGAGCAGAATTGCTTCCAAGCTCATTCAGAGTATTGACAGAATTCAATTCCTTCTGGTTGTAGGACTGAGTTCCCTATTTCCTTGCTGGCTATCATCCAGATGACTTTCTGGCTATCATCCAGATGACCCCTCCATATTTAAGCCCCGAGCAACACATCATATGCACCTTATGCTTTGAATCTTTTTGACTTCCTCTTCTGCCATCAACCCAAGAAGACTTTTCTCTTTTAAAGGATTTCATGATATTAGATCAGGTCCACCCAGATAATCTCCCTATTTTAAAGATAACTGTGCCATATAACATGTCATAATTATGGTAGTAATAGCTCATTACATTCAAAGGTTCTAGAGATAAATCATGGAATCTTGTGGTCCAATTTCAGAATTCTGCCTACTATAGTCTCGTCACAAAATGATCTCTTTTTCTGCACCCAGATACCACACAAGCATGTGGGGGTCACCAGGGCAACACAGAACATCTTCACAGATTACCAACTTTGGGCTTTACCTGTCAAATCCTATTATTAATCACTAGCCATCAATAGCCAGTATGCCCTATATTAAAATTGGCAAACCAAGAGAATACAATGAAACCATCTCCTTCCATCAAAAAACTTATAGACACTTTCCTATGTCTTAACACCTCTAGTAATGACATAATATTCATGGGTGGGTACTCGTACATTGCATTTTGGGAACTGGAGGATTAATTTGCATTCCAAACTCTGAAAAGAAGCAACCAATTTACACATGGAAAATGATTCATATGCCATGTTCTTCACAGCTTCATTTATAATAATGAAAAAAGTGTTTGACAAGAATAGAGTGCAAAGCAAATTATAGCACATCCACAAGATACAGTCATTTATTTATCCTTTCAGTCTTTCAACAAATATTTATTGTTTATCTGCCATGTGCCAAGTACTATTAGGTACTAGGGATACAACAATGATGCAAAAGAGACCTGGTTCCTATTTTTTTGGAATTTATACTCTAGCTGGGAAGGAGTGACATTAATCAAATAATCACAGAAACTCATGTAAAATTGCAACTTCTGAAGGGGACAGCCATCTAAAATAATGGTTTTAATTTAAAAGTTGTCAAAAAGGAGAGACCTGCCTATGACCTAATGTTAAGATAAATAAGAAGAATATGTAATTGTATTTTGGAAAGATACTAATAATATAACATAAATTTTGCAAGGAGAAAAGACTGGAAGGAAACAATTAATTTCACTTTTCTTCTTTATATTTATATGTAGGCCCCAAATTATATAATTTGCATATATTACTTTTACAAATGGAAAAATTAAACTCTATTACAAAATAAAATCATTTCATTCTATCTACCCCTGTAATCAAATGCTTAAAGTTTTCATGGTCTGGGACAGAATTTCACATATTCTTTGTTTGAATTTTGTGGTTTAGGCTGAACTAATTGAAAACATAAACATAAATGTGAAACTACCCAGTTATCACTTTGCGAATTCCCACTGTTTACATAGACTTGCAGATGCTGCTCAATATTCCAAGTGCCTTTGAAAATTTTTCCAGCAGTAATTAGGTTCATAACATATCCACATTATTGTTCTTCCACTCTTCCACCCCCTCCCTCCTTGGCCAAGACCAGCATCTTCCCTTCCTATTATGGTACCACCGCTTATGGAAAACTCGCTGTGCTAGATCTTTACATGCATTGCCTCAGGTCTCCACAATAAGACTGCACAGCAGGCAATGAGAGCCTCATGTGACAGGTGAGGTATGAGAATGCTGGTATTACTGAACAGATAGTAAATGCCAAGGGCAGGATTTGAACTGAGGACTGTCTGACTCCCAGGATCATGCCCTTTTCACTACTGTGGTAGGCAGAATTTTAAGATGGCCCCCAAGATTGCTGCCATTTCCTGATGTACATGTACTCCATAATCCCCTGCCCTTGAGTATGGGAAGGATCAGTGAATATGGTGGAATATCGCTCCTGTGATTATGTTACATTATAAGGTAAAGGAATTTTGCAGGTGTAATTAAGCTTTGATTTTGAGTGAGTCAAAAAGGGGATTATCATGGGTGGGCCTAACCCAATTAGGTGAGCCCTCCTGAAAATTGATCCTGAGCCTAAAATGAGATTACAGCTGCAGCCAACACCAGGATTTAAGTCTGGTGAGACCCTGAGCAGAGGATCCAGCTAATCCATGCCCAAACTCCTGACACAAAGACTGAGATAATAACTTTGTGTTGTTTTAAGCTGCTAAATCTGTATATTACTTAGCAACAGAAAACTATTACAACTGTCTTATTCTACTTCCCACCTCTGGTCTGACCTCTTCATTTGGGTAAGTAGTGATCCAGGTTTCTAAACACATTGAGGGCCTGATATTTGGGGCTGGTGTGCTAAAGGAGTGACCTTCATGTATGAAGGACCACCTGGAAGCTACAGGTCCAACTAAGATGATCAACAGCAAGAACCAAATCCCTGCAGGACTCTATTAACAAAGACAAAACAGATGGAGTGAACAGGTTCAAATGGAGCACTCTGGAGACATCCCAAACAGTAAGAAAGGAACCCTTGTTAGTGACTTAATGGACAAAAGGGGGTTGATTAAAACATCAAGGTAAGGATTTCTCTTCCTAGTCCTCTCTGCCTTCCTTTGTACCATTTTTAATGTCTCTAATCTGAGGGATCCAAGTATGAGCCAGCAAGAAGGACACCTAGTCCCTCCACCTCAGAACCAGCATGACTCCTATGAAGTCAAGTTGGGTTCAGACATAAACACCAGCTTCCAATCTTGGGGACCTCTCCCAGCTTCAGTTCCAACCCTTGGATATGGTGACGAAGAGAATGGGAACATTATGGCAGCCATTTCCCAAAAGACCCATTTCAAGGCTAATTCTTTACTATGGAGGTTTGCTATCACAGATATACTTAATATAAACTCATTTTAATGTCAATAAGAGCTTTAAATAACATGGCTGTGACTAGCGATGTTACAAACCATTCTGTTGGGGTAGATGATTTCCCACATTCCAGATTTTAGGAGAGCCAAAAAGGTCTAATAATTCCAACATATCTTAGGCCTCACTGGCCAACGCTTGAAATTCATTTGTTGAACTCTAATTCTTTAGTTTACAGGTCTGTGCTTGTTGAAATACAGACAGTCCTGGAAGTGATCCCTCAGTTTAAACTTTCATCAATCAACAGCGAGAAACAAACTTCACACCCTCTCTTGTGAACTGATGTGATCATAAAAGGAATAGGAAATGAAAAAATACTAGGGTGCTGAAGAGTAAACACAGGACACCAAACATTTGCAGACTGGATATTCATGGTACTAGACATTAAAGGTAAATACTCCCTTTGTTAGAAGCATCTGGGGACCTGAGCATTTTATGTCCTTACAAATATGCTTATTCTACTGTAGAGAAAAGTCTTTCTTTTGGTCCCATTAAAATGAGGTGATCATATTTTTTTTTTCAACGTTTATTCATTTTTGGGACAGAGAGAGACAGAGCATGAACGGGGGAGGGGCAGAGAGAGAGGGAGACACAGAATCGGAAACAGGCTCCAGGCTCTGAGCCATCAGCCCAGAGCCCGACGCGGGGCTCGAACCCACGGACCGCGAGATCGTGACCTGGCTGAAGTCGGACGCTTAACCGACTGCGCCACCCAGGCGCCCCGAGGTGATCATATTTTAATAGGAGTTTCCATTTGCCTTATCTCTTTCCAGCTCAAAATTTACCATTGTTACTACCTTCACCCACAGAAGAGGAGACATAAATCACAGCCCCAGAGTCACATATAGAAGATGAAATTGGTGAGAAGTATCTTCGAAGAGAGCCTTGATAAAGCAGAACTCACAATTTAGCAACTGGGGGGATTTACATGTGTCTGCATCAAGCCTCAGGCATGGAAGGAATGACTGATCAGCAGGCACCTTCTTCAAAGCATAGACACAAGTGAGGCTCCACACAGGCAAGGGGAGCCGGTCCACAGAACACAGCAGGGGGTGGGGGCCACCACTTCACTGAGGTAAGGGCACTGTCATGATACTGTTTCTGTGGTACTGCCCCCTCTCCAGCACCAGCCACTCATGGGTTACAAACCAGGCTTAGAAAGCAAGTGGCCTCAGGAATCTGCCATCATGAGGAACACAGCTCTGTCTTCTCTTCTCCATCCTTCTCAGTATCCATACGCTACTTCCTTTGGCCCTGAAATCCAAATCAATTAGGCCATCCTCTTTGATGAATGGTAAAACTTGGTTTCTCCAAGGGAGAATAAAATATCAAATATACACTTGTTTACCTTGGGCTAGGGAGGAGAGAAAGATGGGTGTGCTAGACCAATTCTATTTAAAGGCAGTCCAGGAAAATCTCTGGCACCTCTGTTTAGAAAAAAAGACAAAATCACAAATTTAATCTCTGGTAGGGATTATGCTGGACTAGAATTTTACAGGATTCTAAACGGTGAGTATTAGCTCAGAAATGGGTAAAAGTGGACCTTGCAAAATATTTAGGCATGCATCAATCATTCAGTCACAGGGATTGATTGCATAGGCCATGCACTGTGCTAATTGTTCAACATCCAAAGATAAATAGGAGTTGGCTATATATGGAAGGGAACCAACCACCAGCAAATGTCACACTGTGTCAAGATGCTGTAACAGACCCAAAGTAGAGTGTCTGCATAACAAGGGATGTAGAGTAGCAAATAGCCTTTTTTTCCCCCCTGGAGCCCTAGAGCCACAGTTTAAACTTCTGGGACTGCATGTACTAGGATGGAAACCTTTCTCAGAAGCAGCTAAAGACCAGGCCTCATATGCCTCCTACTATGTGCCTTAGCTCCCAGTCATATCAGCAGCTAAATGAATATTTTTGATTGATTGGTTGATCTCCATAAAATCCTTATCAGTCAGGTTGTTAACTCAGACTATTGAAATGCCCAAGTTTGAGTTAAATATACATCATATCCCCAAATACACACTGTAACATCAGCATTGAATCATAACAAAGAAGAAGAAAAGACATATTTCAATGGAATCTTGGCATGAACTAAGGAAGCAGTTCAGGGGGAGAGATAAGAGGGCTGTCATGTTCTCAATGGCAGCAACTTCAAAAGAGAAGGCTTTTACATTTATGGGGATTTGATTATCCAGAGAGATAAGATAAAAACTGGTGAGGGAAATCAAAGAGAAATAAAACTCTCAGGATAGCTTGAGAAATCAGTTTGAGAAAAGGAGGAGGTCATTCAGCCAATTGTTTCCTATTAAAAACCAACTCCTCAAAGCCAAGATTTCCAACTTGATGTAATCTGAATCCTTCATAACAAAGATGAAGTATTTAAAAACTCAAGGTACTGAACTGAACCCTATTTAGAAAAAAAAAAAACTAAAGTATTGATTCAAGCTACAGAAGAGTAATTTCACAAATATAGGATTGTTTGGGGGAAAAGCTTGTAAAATGATGGTAAGACTTCTTGTGGACCAGACTTTATTGTTTATTTTTTTTTTCAGACTTTATTGTTTAAAAAAATAATAATAATATAAATTCTCTAATTGTTTAAGGTTGAATCAATTGACCTTGCATTTTCCTGTCAGGAATTCCAATCTTGATATCTTAACAATAATGAATAAGCCTAAAATTAATGTCAAAATAAATAGCAACATGGTAGGGAGAGATTTTTTTCCTTTCCTTTAACTGATTGAACAATAATGCATTTCTTCAGATCATGACAATCATAGCCACACTCACACACACACACACACACACACCCACACACACACAGGAACACACACACACACAGGAGGAACACACACATTCGAAAATCCATAAAGTAAACAGAGGAAGGGTCTTGGTTATTCAGTCCACTAACTGCTTTAGCCAAAGTGTTTATATAAAGAGAGAAAGAGGCTGAGAGTAAGAGAGAACAGAGGACCTCATAACTGGAGTGACGGTGTATTTGGGGATTCCCTGGGCTGGCATGAGACTCAGGTTGTAGTTGTTTATAGACAAACACTGCATCACAGGCTGATTAAAACTGACAGCTGCCTGAGCTACTGATGATGGTCATACCTACTTGGAGAAACTGTTCTCCCTTGCCTGGTTGGGAAAATAAACCTTAGAATAACTGAGGCCATTCTTCATCTCATTGTCCCAGTACACATCCAGTTCATAGCTGACCTAATCTATAAATGTGAGTCATCCAGCCTCTAACTCAGGGAAAGAAAGTGGGGAAGCCAAAGGATTAGGCAGGTCCCATTCATCACCCAGAAAATAAACAGGGCCCCGCTCCTGTAGTGGTGAGGAGATAGTGGCTGCATTATAACTAAGCGCCCCAGCAGCAGCTGTTGAGCAGGACCCAGCCAATAAAAGCTTGACCTTGAGGAGCAGAGAGTCAGAAGACAGACGATCAGGCCAGAGAGATGAGTTTTGTTCTCTGTAAAATGAGAAGAGGCCATATAATTCCTTATATTTTTCTAGTTTTCCACTTTACAAGGCACATTACCAAACACGTTGCATTTGACCCTCACAACCTCGTTAGTGAGAAAGAGATGGTCTCCAAAGCCCAGACGACTTCAAAGGCTGGTATCCAACTCTATCATTTTATATTTGCCCAGGATTCATGCATTCACCTTTGTTCCTGAACTAGTCATTTGCAATAAGACCAGTCTCTAATGAACTTGAAAACAGACTAGTTGGTTAACACAAAGCGTAGTGCTAAGGAGAATTTTTTTTTTTGAAAAGGAAAACACCACAATAACAATCACCAACCACATAAGTGTGATTTTAAGGTGTTGAAACTGATAGTATTTTTCAACTTCTATTGCCTACTTGCAGGGACCAAATCAACACTGCTTTCAATACAGTCTGTCTATTCTGAGAATGTTTCATGGTTGCCAATATTTCTGGAGCCTTTTTATTGAACCAGATATCCAGTATTAGGTCAGGGCCTTGCAAGAAAATCAAGCTTCCTTCTTTAGACTCACATTTTGTTTTCAACTGAAGATTTCATTACTAATTACCCAGACTGTTCTTTCAAGTTATTGACAAAGCCTGTAGCAATGTGAATTTGGCTATTTCAAGAAACCTTATCCCTCAGAAAGACAAGATTTGTCACCCCTGAGGATAGTTGAAAGAGCATGTTGACTCTTTCCAAAGAAGAAAGTCTTCCACAGCCCCTGGAACCAGAAGGATGGAACCCCAAACAGAAGGATGTCATCTTATTTCTACATGTATCTACAGAGCCTGGCACAATGGCTGTCACAGGGCTGGCGCTACGGACACGTGAGCAGCGCAGTCACGATGGGTCTCATCAGGACCCTGCACTCAGTGTAATGCTCTCCTTCCACCATCTTGAAATTCTTAACAGTTTAACAAAGGGCCTTACATTTTCATTTTGAAGTGGACCCCACATAATAGGTAACAATTATTATCACCCAATAACTCCTTGTTAAACTGCATTGAACCACTGAGGTTCTGGATTCTGTTTATAGGATAAGAAATAAGACAGACAAGAAAGAGCAAAAAATCTGGGTTTGAATGCTATTCACAGTATTTACTGATTTTCTGGTCTGGGGTAAGTTAAATAACCCTCCACATGTATATACATATACTGCATTGTCTATCTTGTAATGTTTTGAGGATTCTAATAATGTCTATAAAGCAAATGGTACAAAGCAGACACTCCAAGTTGGGTATTTTTATTATTTTCATTATTTTTATGGGCCTGGATAGAGCCAGGATTATTAAATACCATATATAAAGAAGAAATACATATATATATATATATAGAGAGAGAGAGAGAGAGAGAGAGAGAGAGAGAGAGAGAGAACATGCCTCATGATGCTCCATAATAAAAAACAAAGAAAAAAAGTTGGCCACAATTTTTATAGCCTCAGAACTCAGTACTACAAAGCACATCATTTTAGTAAAAACATAAAACCTGTGTATTTATAACATGATAGTAGTGTTCAAATAGGATCAGGGACTTAAAAGTGCTTTAAATCTGAAAAAGCATTAAATATAAATATGTCACAGTATCTTAGTTAAATCACATTTTGTAGTACCTTGTTTAACATATACTTTAAAAATCTTCATGCCAAAAGAGATTTATGCTGTATAATTATTATTTTTTTGTGTAGAATTAATTATAGTTTGTGATAATTTCTCTAAAATGTTGACTATCAGACCCTTGTTCTAGGAGGAAAATAGTACGTGCAATAAAAGAATTAGAATGTATTTACTTATGATAGACTTTCTCTATAAGAATATACCACTTTGTTGGGTGATTACTTTGAAAACCACTTGGGGTACAAAGTAAAAAGAATGCTGTGTCCATTACCCATCCACCTTCTTGGCAAAAGGCCATGCTTGAGGGACAATTGATAGTGACAGTTCTGCTAACTATCCAGGTTTGTTTTGCTGAGTAGTGTAGATAGGTAAGCAGAGCGTGTTAAGTACACTCCTTGACACAAAGGAGATGATTTCTCAGATCCCCAGGGAGAGAAGGAGCCTGGGGAGAGGAAATCATGGGAAGACGGAGGGATCCAACAAGCAATTTTATTAAGTAGGATGTAATAAGAATCTTTTTCCCCATCATACAACTTAATCTTCAGTGAAATATTTATAGCTCCCTAATTGTTGATTTAAAATTGGGGTGGGGAAAGAGACAGCAAAGATGTGCGAGAAGCACAGGAGAGGCCATGAGGAAGAAGTCCAGTGTGTGCAGGATGCAGAATATCTGGAAACTCAGCATGGCTGTTACAGTTAATACAGATTTTTATAAAAATGTAACGAGATATAAATATAAGAACTCTCATATTTATAATAATAATAATAATAATAATGTCTTCAATATCTCTTTTTCTATGATATTTCTGTATAAAAATCTTTCTCTTTAACTGCCATAAAGGAAGACAGAACTGAGGGAATCAGAAAAATAAATATGATCATTGGACTGAGTATTATCAACTAGTGCCTAGTAATGATGGCCATCCCCTTCTGTTTGCCCTAAATCACAAGCATTGAAAGACTAAAATCTATATTTTGTAGACTTCCTTAGATCTAAGAATGTAGATGAAATATAGGCTCTGAGGGTAAGATAAAATCATGTGATCTTTAGAAAGCAAGCAGAGGTGGAGGCATTCTCTTTTTTTTAAGTTTATTTATTTATTTTGAGAAAGAGAGAGAGAACGTAAGTTGGGAAATGGCAGAGAAAGAGAATCCCAAGCAGGCTCTGCACTGTCAGCATGTAGCCCCACACGGGGCTCAAACTCACAAACCCTGAGATCGCAACCAGAGAGCCAAGACCAAGAGTCAAGCGCTTAACTGACTGAGCCACCTGGGTGCCCCTGGAGGGCACTAGTGTCTGAACTCCAGGGTACACTTTTTGTCACCTGCTTGTGCCATGGGCGTGGCAGCTTTGGCTACACTAGAAGCAGGAGTTTCCTACTTTCCAGATCAAAGCTATAGCAGTTGCCGCAGATTGCTGCTTCTACAGCTGTTTGAATAATTTTATAAATATCTAATTTCCTATATTACATCTTATCCTGCCTGAAGTATCTACCTATCAGATATTTCTGTGTCTCACACCAAATCTAGAATAATATCACGACATATTAGGTCAATCATATTCAGAAACCTCTAGATTTAAACAGTCAATGGTTTAATTTGTAATCAGCACGATCTCTCTCCAAATGTTCTGTAAAAGAAAGAATAGCAACTTTCTTCCTGCTATCTTAATATATTCAATTCTATTAATATTTAGAAAACACCCACTAGGCGATAGGACTACTTATTCAATTTATGAAAAACTTCACCACCATGGGGTATTCAATTCCACATTTTAAAACTTTCAATCACCATCAATAAAACAGAACAGCAGTCATTAAAATAGTGAAATGGAATAGAACTTCTGTAGAAAGCAACTTAAATGAGCTTTGTGCTGTGGCCTAAAGGTCAGTGTGTGGACATCTTAACAAAGCAGGAAATTTGGAGTAAATTTCTTTACCAACCTCTAGAAAGGCATACCTAAAGTATGTTGCTTCTAACATTCCCTTTTTCTCATCATTTATCACTTTTGAAATTCCCCCCCCCCCGCCGCCCCCACCAGCCACCTGTCTACATTTCCAACATCCTTAAGGGGCCAGATGAAATCTTCCCTCCTCCAAGGAGATTTCCTGACCCACTTGCCATGATTTCTCCCTCACTTGTTTTATAATTCTTGTACCTATCCCATATCCCATTCATTCTGATACAACACATTTACTCCTTTGACATTTTTCTGGACATAAAAACACACTGTAGTTCCCTGAAAACTATCCAGACTATAAATTCAAGATGATAAGAGCTAGACTTTTTGGTTTGGTGGTTTCCTGTTTGTTTGTTTGTTTGTTTGTTTGTTTTGTCATTGCTTGATCTGTAGCACCTAGCACAGTGCTTGATATTTGGTAGGCTCTTGATAAATATTTGCTGGAAAAAAATGTGTTATCAATAGATATTGATCAATCAAAACTCCATGCACCCCTATCCATAATACAGAGTTGTTCACGGGATATTCCTTGCATCCTGTGGTGGCCACAAGTCTATTTCTCACCAGTATAATAGAAGCACAAGAGAGCTATGTCCTTACTGGGCTGGAGTAGTAACAACCAAGTCCCTTCCCCTTCCAATGACTAGAAACAAAAAGGTCCAAGGCCCCTACATGGCTAGGGACCCAGAAGATGAAAGAAGCCTAGATCCTCAAATTACCATTCAGGAAAAAAAGGCAGTCTATCCATTGGGAAAACTCATACTGAACACATACATGAGAAATTAAAATTTATTTTATTATCCCCACAAATATCTATACATGACTATTCGTACAAGTTCTATTCATAATAGTTAAAAACTGGAAACATTCCAAATGTTTATTAACTAGTAAATGGATAAATATAGTGTGGCAGGTCAAAAAGGATATTACTCAGCAATGGAAAGGAATGCTATATTCAACAACATGAATGAATCTCAAAAAGCATCATGCTAAGTAAAAGAAGGCAGACACAAAAAAGAGTATATACCAAATTTGTCTATTAGCATATTAATTAATATATTAGCTTTAACATAATATTAATATAATATTCTCGAAAAGGCAAACCACAAGAACATAAGTCAAAGCAGTGTCTGTTAGTTTCTGGAGGTTAAGAAGATTAACTCTAAAGGGTCACAAGGAAACTTTTTGGAGTGACGCAAATGTCCTGTATCTTAATTGTAATAGTGAGTACATAGCTGTAAACATTTGTCAACGCTCATTGAACTGTATGCTTAAAAAGGGTGAATTTTGCTATGTATAGATCATTCCTCAATAAACCTGATTTTTAAAAACTCCACTGTGTTAAAGACATTGGAATTTTGGAATTCATGTGATACACAGCCAAATATATTCGTGTCATCCTAGCTAATACACGGACGACAGAAGAATGAAGTCACACACCATACCAGGGGCTACTTCTGCACGGTCCAGAAGCCCTGCGTGTTGCTGAGCTCATAATAAGTGCTCAGGAAAAACATGTTGAAGTAAATTTAATTTCCCTCCCACAATTTTTACATTCTGTGGTTTGCCTAAAATCATTTATATATTCATTCATCCATTGCCTCCTATCACTGCACACCATAAAACAAAAGCTGCCAAGCCCTGAACTCTGCAAACACATTTTTCAAATACTTTCCATGCAAGCAATCAGGCATTGGCCTGTTTTATTCATAAGACGATTTTTCTTTCTAGCTGCTGGAGCCACTTAAACATTTAATATCCATAAAACTGCTTTAATTTTTTAAGAACACAAATGGGGATTCCATTGCACTGAATGTGGAATTATTTGGTGCCATAGCAACAAGCCCCATTGTGCCATTCAGAATTCACTTACTAAGGGTAGTCCTCAAACAAATAGTCTGACCTTCTTGGTCATCCTTCCTACTCACAGACTTAGGATCCCAGGCTTCTGACACCCACTGTTCTTCCACCTTGAAATCATCTTTTTCTACCTTGAGAGGAGTTAATACCCCTAAAATTTTATTGAATCTTTTCCCCCAAAGTTCAAAACAAATGAAAGTGCCCTGGGGAAAAAAGAATTTAAGAAGGAGATTCTCTACTGAGTATGATTTTCTAGAAAGTAGTGCCCCCGGAATATGCAACTAAAATATTAAAGGGGTTTAAAGAGAAGATGGTGAAGGCTTTAGAATCAGCCAGATGTGCATGGAATTGCAACTCACATACTTGCTAGTTCTGGAAAATGGGCATGTAATTTCAGCTCTCTGAGTCTCAGTTTTCTCATCTATAAAGATGATATGAGAAACCCACTGATGCAACAAGGAGTTAAGGATTGAGCTTCAGTATTGATAAATGAGATGGAAAAATCTAAAGAAGTGATTTTTTGAGAGAAGAATATCAGAGTGCAAAAAACATTAGGTCACTCTTGCATCTCAGAGTTAAGAATGGTCTAGAAGCAAAACCATTTCCAAATTTGAAACAATTTGTTGTGATATAGGGAGAAGCGAATGAAAGAGTAGGGATGAGCCCCATGTGGTAAGGAAAACTATTCTTTTTACGGTGTTAGCCCCAGCCTGGCACATGATGGGTGATCAAAGTCACTGAATGTTGAATGAAAACCCAGATTCTGGACTCAACCTCGTCATAACAGCTGTTATTGCCCCAGTGGGACACAGTTTCCTCGTATGTAAAAAGATTATCTGAAATGGTACTTCTAGCTCTGAAATACAATAGTTTATAGCTCCTAAAAGTGAACAGGGCCTTAAGGGGTCGTCTAGTTAATACTGCTCCTGCTGTCTCTGTTTCTACCCCTGGCAGAAGGGCACTTAAACCTTCCATGATGGATGGTTGCCCATCCTTTTGATGGAATAGATGTAAATGGCATTGGGTGATATTTCTGTGTCTCTTCTTACATACCATTAATAATTCCCTACATTATAAAAAATGTGCAGTGCCTACTAACTAAAATGTCAAAATTGACATGCTGAGATTACAGTTACTCTAAGAACAGAGTCAAATACCTCTGAAAGAACAATTTGTATTCTGAGGTCGGCTGCAATCTTAAAGATGCTGCACAGTGCCTTGACATTATCAGAGGCTTGTGGAAGTAAAATCTGTCTCTCAAGACATATTTTTACTCTGGTCAGACAATTAATGAGAGAGGCTATTAAAGCTAATCTAAGGTTGTTAGCATTTGAAAAGGAGCTCCCTGAAAAATGGGCTAAGAAAGAAGACATTAAAATAGACGAACCAAATTTGGTGATGGCGCATTTCCCCACTCTGGATGGTTGATGGACGGATAATGTGAACAGATGATGGATGAATCAGTAATGTAGACAAATGGCAAAGAGAGAAAGCTGTCCTCTGTAGCACAGTGACATTCTTGGGGACTTAGCCTGACAAACCAGCGTACAACTGCTTTGTAGACAAATTAAGGACTGTCATTCAGAGGACCAGAGAAATGTAAACTGTAATTTTTTAGAAGTTTTTAGTACTAATTAAACAAAAAGTACCCTCCTCACCCTCCCCCCATAACAAAATCCCTATCTTAAATCCTTATGACAAAGGGGTTAATGGAAAATTTGGTTAAAATAGCTAAAATTTGGCAATTGAATGATTATAAGATAGCACAGTTTAAGAAGGTGACATGGAGGCTAGAGGACAAAGAACAGGACAGACAGAGAAAATAGGTATTTTAGGGTAGGATGGGCTCTGCTGGGCACAACATAATCTGTGCATCATCACACCTGAAAACTTTTTTTTTTTCTCTTGCAAACATCTGTCTCAGGATTGAGGGCTATTCCAGGGCATCTGGATCTCTATACAACAACTTTGTGATCCATTATTCTTGGATCTGATGGCTCTGTCATCTCAATATAAGGGTTTCTCAGTCCTCAGGGCAGAAAAAGAGATCAAAGAGAACTAGCCATTGCTGAGCACCACACAGAATCAACCTTGGGAAGATGAAGACACCTTGGCCCCCAAGCCATCTAATTGAGAAGTTGTCCCCTCCCTGGATTCAGCTCCATCACCACGTAGGATCTTGTGTCCCTAACTCCTCCTGCAGTGCTGAAAATTAAACCAGTCTATATGAAGATTTTGTATGGGGACACTTAAATTTTAATTGAAAGAAGAAGACACAGCCCATTCGTGGAGCTTAGCATGAGGGTAAAGAGGGAAGGGGCAACTGATATTGGGGACCAATGTAAGAAGTATGAGTTACTACACTGATTCCTAGAATAGCTGGGGTTCTGGAAAGACCCAGACTTCTGTTCATATGGAGTGCAACCCCGTGAAGTGGAGGAGATGTCAGGGCAGCAGCCAGGACTCACAGCTGGCACCCTCAATCCTTATTTCAGCCTCCAGTGCAAATGTGGCCCCTATGAAGGATGCCTGAAGACCCAAAATCCACAGTGCAGTGCTAAGGAGCTAGGCAAAACCAACATTGAAGTTTACCTAGTAAATGCTTAGCACAGAGCTAGCACATACTGCTCTCAAAATGATATCTCACATGTAAAGCTCTCATTTTACATGAACTAACCCTTAATCTTCAATATAGGATGTGTAACCAACAGCCATGCTCACTGTACTATTGTTTCAGAACATCCAGCCCCCTGGAAAGTGCCCTATATCATCTTACACTATGGTCTCACTTGTATCCCAAAGACTCCCAGTGACTGCAGAGCTGCTCCTGAGCCCAGTCTCTGTGACTAGGGGGCCTGTCTCTTGCTGCTAAAGCTCCTTAATGTTTATTATTTGTTTAATTTTCATTTAAAAAAAATCTAAAACCTCTTTTCTGTGTTGAGGGTCCCTAGAGTCAGTTTCAGCAACTTACTAGGAGAACTACTCACAGTTCTCAGAATAGTCATACTCATGATTCTGATTTGCTATAGTGAAAGGATACAAAGCTAAATCAGCAAAGAGGAAAAGGTGCATGATGTGAAGTCCAGAGGAAGCCAGGCATAAGCTTCCAAGGGTCTTTCTAGTTATGGAGTCTTTCACTTATGGAGTCAGATTAATACTTCCAGCATGGAATTACAACAACACATGTGAAATGCTGTCTACCAGGGAAATCCTTAGAGCCCTGATGTCCAGGGCTTTTACTGGAAGCTGGTCACATAGGTACCCTCTGCTTAGCATGTATCAGAATCAAGTCTCTCAGGGGGAAAAACAGGTGTTCAGCATAAACTACACTGTTTGTACAAATGGTTGAGGCACACTGAGCCACTCTCATCAGTTCTAGGGATGGCGGGACCCCACTTGAAATACAAGTTCCCAGATACCAGTCAAGGGCCAATCCTGCCCACAGATCTTCCTAAGGATAGCAGTCAGACTTGCTTTGCTATATCTTTTCTACATACTTTCCTATCCACCAGGCACTGTACTAAAGAATGACTTATAAGTCTTTATTTTTTAAGTATCTACTATGTGCCAGCTTCAGTCCCAAATGCTGGATATGCAGGAAAAAAAGGATAAAAAAAGGCATACAGAAATCCTTCCCTCACAGAGGTGTCACTGTCTAGTGAGGGAAACAGACTTCAAGGAAACTAATAAATATATAATAAAAAGTGTCTTGTCACCTAAAGGAGAATGCTCTAAAGCAAACTAAATCAGGGTGAGAAAATAGAGATGACAGAAAAGGCACTCCAGAGGAAGTAGTTAGGAAAGGCCTTGGTTACATGGGCACATTTGAACAGAGACCTGAGTGAAAAGAAGGGGTGAGCCATGTGACTCTCAGGACAAGAGCTGTCCAGGCAGGCAGAAGGGAGTGCCAAGTCCTTGAGATGGGAATGTGTGTGGTATGTGTGCAGGAGCAGCAGAGAGACCAGGATGGCTGGAGAGTGACATGCATGAATGAAACTGAAGAGATAGAATAATATTCAAAGTCCTTGCCTTGGTCAATAAGTCCCACTATGATGTGTCCCTGCGTAAGTGAGACTTGATGCCAGTAGAAACGTTGAGTAAGGGGGTCAATATGGTCTAGTTTAATTTTTAAAAAATGAGTTAGTCATGCTTCCTGCCTACGGGGCTTCTGGTCTACCAAGTGAAACCATTGTGTCATAAGTGATGGCAATATAGCAGTGTACATGCTAAAAGAAAGGAACAAAGTTGAAGGGTTGATGCTATCTAATTTCAAGACTTATACAAAGCTTTAGAAATGAAAACAGTGTGGCACTGGAATAGAGATAGACAAATGGCTCAGTGGAACAGAATAGTCTAGCATTAGACCCACACAAATATAGACCACTGGTCTTGGACAAATATCATGCTGAGTTTTGACAATGTTAATTCAGTGGAGAAAGGACAGTCTATTCAGCAAATGGTGCTGAAACAACTGAATATCCACATGCAAACAAAATTTTACCTTGGTCCATACCTCACACCATGTACAAAAATTAACTTGAAATTTATTGTGGACCTAAGTGTAAAACTTAAAACCATAATATTTCTAGAAGAAAAGATTAAAGAAAGTATTTGTGGCCTTGGATTAGGCAACGATTTCTTGGATACATAGTCAAAATCATGATCCATAAAAGAACAAATTGATAAATTTGACTTCATCTGAATTTTGAACTTCTCTCTTCAAAAGATTCTGTTAAAACAATGGAAAGACAAGCTACGGACTGGGAGAAAATATTTAAAAAGTACACAAGCATATCTAGGATAAAGAACTTGTGTCTAGAATATATAAAGTTCTCTCAAAACTCATAAATAAGAAAGAAAATGACAATTTTAAAAATTAGACAAAAGGTTTGAGCAGACATTGCACTAAAAAGGATATACTGGTGGCAAATAAACACATGAAAAGGTGTTTAACATTATAATCACAATGAGATACCAGTATCATAATGACTAAAATTTAAAGCAAATAATTATTCTGAGCTTTAACAAAGATATGGAGGAGTAGAAAGTCTCTTATACGACTAGTAAGGATATAAAATGTCACTTTGGAAAACAGTTTGGCACTTTCTTAAAAAGTTAAACATACATATCATATGATTCAACCATTCCACTTTTGGGTGTTTACACAAAAGACATAAAAGCATACATTCATAGAAAGACTTACACACAAATTGTCATAAAAGCTTTGCTTGGAAGAGCCCCAACTGGAGTCAGCCTAAGTGTCAATCAGTAAGTGAATGGTAAAAAAATTGTGGCGTGACTCATCCAATACAATACTACTCTGCGATTAAAAATAATGAACTATTGATACAGACAAGAACGTGGCTGATTGTCAAAATGCTGAGTAAAATAAGCCAAAGAGAGGGAGAGAGAACACACTGCATAATTTCATCTGTATAAAATTCTAATCTGTACAAATACAAACTAATACAAAATACAAACTAATACAAACAGAAAATACAAACTAATATGTAGTCACAGAAAGCAAACAAGTCCTTGTCTGTGGGGAGGGACAGAGAAGGGGTAGGTGGGAGATGTTATAAAAGGGCCTGAGGAAATTTTTGGAGGTGATACACATGTTCATTATTTGATCATGGTGATGGTTACATAAGTATATATGCATGAAAAATTTACCAAACTGTACATCTCAAATTTGCACAACTTCTTATATGGCAATTATACCTCAATAAAGCTGCTAAGAAGGAGAAGGAAAAGGAAGAGGGGGTGGTAAGTGCATCTAGTGCAAGGGGAAGAGATGGGACAGAGCCCTGAAATGATGTGTACCTGTTGCCTACCAGATTCCTGACTCTGTACTCAGCATGGTGCAACTACCATAGCCATTGTTCACCTGTCTAGATGCCTTCATGTTGCCAGTTTCTGAAACACATCCTCATTACCTGCTCCAAACTTTGGAAACTAATTTGAATGTCCAGATACCAATCTTCCTAAATGTAGCTCAACCAGCTGGCCGCAGAGTCCCTTCCCAACTACTAGTAAGAAAGTATAGTTTAAATATGCATGAGACTGCATAGGAAAAAATATTTAATATCAATTGTCATTAGGGAAATGCAAATTTAAACAACAATGAGATACCACCACACATTTATTAGGATGGCAAAAATCCAAACAACTGGTGATACCAATTGCTGGCAAGGATGCAGGGCAACAGGATCTCTCTTTCATTGCTAGTATAAATGCAAAATGGTACAGCCAATTTGGAAGATAGTTTTTTAGTTTCTTACAAAGCTAAACATAGTCTTACCATACGATCCAACATTTGCACCACTTGGTATTTACCCAACTGATTTGAAAGCTTAGATCCACACAAAAAACAGCATACAAATGTTTATAGCAGCTTTATTCGTAATTTTCCAAAACTGGAAGCAACCAAGATGTCCATGAGTAGGTGAATGGATAAACAAACTATGGTGCATTCATACAAAAGAATGCTATTCAGCAATAAGAAAGAATGAGCTATGAAGCCATACAAGTACATGGGCGATCTTAAATGCACACTGTTAAGTGAAAGAAGCCAGCTTGAAAGGTTGCACATTGTTTAATTCTATTCGTATGACATTCTAGAAAAGGCAAAACTATAGAGATGATAAACAGATCAGTGGTTGCCAGGGGCTTAGGGGCAGTGGGGAGGATATGGTTGAACAGATGAAGCACAAGGCATTTTTTAGGATAGTCAGACTATTTTTGTATGATATTATAATTGTGGCTACATGGCTATGCATTTATCAAAACTTCTAGAACTTTAAAGCACAAAGAGTGAACTTTAAGTATGCAAGTGAAAAAAAAAATAATTTAAGATGCCAAAGGATCTGTGGACAAAATGCAAATATGCCCCAAAAGCCTTATTGTATTTACAAGTGAGTGAAAATTTTTCACTGAAGAAGATTGAGGGAAAGGTGTTGACTTCAGTTACCTTGGAAATGATGGAGTATGTAAAACTAAAGGCAAAAGAAACTGCACAAAGCAATGTACTCTCATTGATAAATGTATTCCCACAGAGGTACAAGATGAGCACTGAGTAATGTATAGAGTTATTGAATCACTATATTGTACACCTGAAACTAATATACACTGCATGTCAGTTATCCTAGAATTTTGTAAAAATAAAGTTTTAAGAAGGTTAATAATTCTGAATCCACTATATTTGTATGCTGGAACTGAACCATTAAGGAAATGAATGGAGGATGGTGGGAGCCAGGTATCTCCCTGTTGTAGGGGGAGGTCACAGATAAGCCATGAGAGAAGGCTAGAACAATCTATGAGATAATAGACTATCAGGAGATATTAGTGCAAGTTCATATTTAGCTTAATCCCACCCCTGTTTGACACCCCATCAAGTCATAAAGCCCTGTAGCAGGAGGCCACCTGTGCCTCCCTGCCCACTTCAAGTATATCAAACAGGACTGAAAACCCCTGAATGTTAATAGTTACATTCAAAATATTTATAGATATGTGTATATAAACAGGTTAGTAAACACATATATATGCCTTTACTCTGTCAGCTGAGCTGACCTATAAGCAACACAACCCTGGTAGCAATGAGCACACCCAACATCCAGATCTTGTTTTCTAGGACCAGTGTCCAATGAAAGGTTCTGGAGTTCCTGAAGAAATAGCTACTTCCAGGTCTGGGTCAAAAAATATAGAAGATGAGCCTGGAGTATCTTGTAGTGCCAAAAAATAAGTAAATACTTTAAAAATCCCACAATGATGAAAATATATCAAAAGAGGCCAAGAGCCAGAACAAAGAACAATAAAATAAATCAAGTACTATTCAATTATAACCTAAAATATGAAATAAATATCCTGTGTCCATACTGATATAAACACATGATTACATAACTAATCAATGTAGACAACAGACAAATCCCCCATGCAGATTAATTCCAAATAATTTATATACATACTTTGTTCACCAGCAGGTGGAATATAACTCCTATCCTGAAATATGGGAGTTTTTTTCTTTAAAAGTAGTGACTTCTTTTCAAAGAATGCAGTAGAGAAAAGAAGGGAAAAAAGTGTAACTGTGCAGTGAAACCTGACAAACACTATTTCATCTGCATGATCAAGGTCAACATTGACAGGAATAAGTCATGTTGAGAACATGTACCCTTGACATGAGGTGATGAGAATGGCATCTTACCTCTGTGGTCTGCCTCCCAAAGACCCAAAATCCCAATCTAATCATGAGAAAAACATAAGTAAAATCCCAGTTGAGGGACATTCTACAAAACATCTGACCAGTACTCTCCAAAATTTTGAAGCTCATCAAAAGCAAGGAAATTCTGAGAAAATGGAGCAGCTGAGAAGAGCCTAAGGAGACATGACAGCTAAATGTAAACATGGTGTTCCGGATGGAATCTGGAACAAAAACAAAACATTAGGTAAAACTAGGGAAACTGGAATAAATACGGGCCTTATGATAATGCATCAATATTTCTTCATTAATTGTGACAAACACACTATAGTAAGTAAAGTGATGATAATAGAGGAAACTGAGTATGGGGCATATGCAAACTCTCTGTACTATTTTCACAATTTTTCTGGAACTCTATACTATATGAAATATAAAACTACTATAAAGAAGTTTAGTTAGGTAAACCGTGTGACTCTGGAGTCAGATAGAGTGGGTCCAATGTCACATCTGTAAGGCCTTAGGCAAAACACTTAACATCTCTGCACTTCAGTGTCCATGATGTTAAAGAATATATGAATATAACCACATCTTCTCTGTGTCTCCATATAGCTGGCCCCCTAGTATATGCCCTTTCCCTTCCTTTTCTGTACAAGATATAACAATTACAAACCATCTGTGAAGTGTGAGTGTGAAGGCCATACCCGTTTGGCTCATTTCTAGTTAGCTTCTGGCCTCTCTGGCCAGAACTCAAACAGGATGGGTGTCTCCTTCATGTGTGAAAGCCTAACAATAGTGAAGCAAATAACCTCAGAAATGTGTACTGGATTCTTTTAGTCTAGGTCCCACATTTCAAGTAAAGGATTCCTTACAGACAGGGCCATGTTCCTCCAAACCTCCAGAAAGCAGCCAGATTATGTCCCCTAATCCAACACCCTCAGTCCCCACTCTGGCCTCTGAAATTCCTGGCCATGCATGTCCCATCCAGCTTTTCTATCTTGACCTAACAGTCTGTATCTAAAGCCCCCTATGTGATGAGTTTATTTCCAACATCTCAGACAACTCAAGATATATGGCATGATTAAGGCCACAGTTGGCCCATCTTTCCTTCCTGTTTTTTCTTTTCGTTCTTTTTCTCCCCTTTATCACTCCTCCAATATTTACCCACAGTTAGCATCCAAAGAGAACCCACATGGAATTTGCATTTGAAAGTAGTGCAACAAGGAGAGGCAACGAAATACAGTAGGTAGAAAGGTTTCCTTAATTTATTGTTAAATAAATATACACTATAAATGTTAAATAAATAAATAAATGTTAAATTGTTAAATAAATGTTCACTATAAATGTTAATTGGTTTTAATTATGACCTTACAATGTTAAGGCCTCATAAATATTAATTCATTTAATCTTCGCTTCATCCCTGTGGTACTATTATTATTTGTATTTTATAGGTGAGGAAACTAAAATACAAAAAGTATCATTAACATCCCCCAGGTCAAAGAGCTAAGCCTCAGCAGAGCAGAGCTACAGGTTCAAACCTGGCAATCTATCTCCCTGGTGCAGAAGCAGTGTGGCAACAGAGGCAGACACTTCACAGTTTTTATTTGATTTTATTCTCACAGAAGCCCTTTAAGGTTACTATTTACACACAAAACACACATACACACACCTGACAGATGGATCTTGAATGAGTTAAATGTTTGCCTAGGAAGGAATGGGAGAGACATGGAGACAGAGTTGTAGGGATATTGGATGCATCAAGGAAAGGGTTTTTTTATTTTTTTTTTAATTTTTTTTTTCCAACGTTTATTTATTTTTTTTGGGACAGAGAGAGACAGAGCATGAACGGGGGAGGGGCAGAGAGAGAGGGAGACACAGAATCGGAAACAGGCTCCAGGCTCTGAGCCATCAGCCCAGAGCCTGACGCGGGGCTCGAACTCACGGACCGCGAGATCGTGACCTGGCTGAAGTCGGACGCTTAACCGACTGCGCCACCCAGGCACCCCTTAATTTTTTTTTTATTTTTATTTTTCCAACGTTTATTTATTTTTTTTGGGACAGAGAGAGACAGAGCATGAACGGGGGAGGGGCAGAGAGAGAGGGAGACACAGAATCGGAAACATGGGTTTTTTTATTTTTAATATTTTAATTTATTTTTAAGAGACAGAGAGACAGAGTATGAGTGGGGGAGGGGCACAGAGAGAGGGAAACACAGAATCTGAAGCAGGCTCCAGGCTCTGAGCTGTCAGCACAGAGCTCGATGCGGGGCTGGAAACCACAAGCTATGAGATCATGACCTAAGCCGAAGTCAGACACTTAACCCACTGAGTCACAAGGCAACCCAGATAGGGTTTCTTTTAAAGAGCAGAGTCTCTCTAAGCATTGTCCTCCCACCCAATCCCAGGGCAATGTCCCTCCCCCACCTGACACCGCCACCAAGCCATACTGTCCTGTAGCAAGTGGCCACCTGTGCCTCCCTATCTGTTTCAAGCACATCAGACAAGACTGAAACACCCTGTCATGTAATCTCTGGATGAAATCCAGGTTTTTCCTGTACTTTTCAGGTTCTTTGAGCCATAATAACACTTCCCAAGCCTCATGGCAGCCCCCCATCAAATTCTCTGCTTAAATAATTAACCCCCCCCCCAGCTTCTATCTACAAGGATGCCTTGGTTTCCACCCTTATGGAAATGATTGGCATTTCTAATCTAGCAACCCACCTGGGAAGATCAATCATTAAGAAAACTGAGCAGAGCGATGCACTGGTACCTCTCCTATCATTTAACATTGATTAGGGTCACTCAATTTGCATGTTTAAAGATGTTCCTAACTCAGATTTGGTGTGTTCCATTTCTCCCAGACTTTGGGGGAATTTTAGTAACAGGAAAGGTTCCTGCAGGTGGTATTTTTCTTGGTTATGGGATTTTACATCTTCACATGCCCTTCTTCCTCTGGGCTTCAGCTCCTTGATTTCCTCTCCCATCCCTCCATCCCATTGATGATTCCTGGTCAAGCATGGGCATCCCTGAGTAGACCACGGTGTGCAAACAGCATAAGACTGGTGATTCCAGTGCTACTAACATCCCTGTCTGTGGCTTTAGGCCAGTTAATCGGCCTCTCCAGGCAAACATTTTCTCATCAGGCAAATCAGCATAACCAAAACCTACTCTACTTCCTTCTCTCTGAGAAACACAATGTGGTTCTCAATTAGGCAATACTGCCTCCATACAAGTCATTTGGAATCGTTAAACAGGGATTCTGGGGTTGCCACAACATCTAGGGGGCATTACTGACAATTTAATGAGAGGAAACCAAGGACCTCAAACGATCTGCAGTGTTTGGGACAGTCCCACATAATGAGAATTTTCCCATGAACACTGCTAATATTGCATCCTCTAAAAATCCCTAAAGACACCTAAAGACAAAAACTTCAAAGAGCTTTATGAATTCAAATATATTAACACTAAGTAGTTAAACTTTTGTTCAATTTTCTATTTCATTAAAAGCAATTCTATAACTGGAAAACCCAATCTGTGTGTGTGTGTGTGTGTGTGTGTGTGTGTGTGTGTGTGTGTGTGTGTATGCACTTAGACAAACTAGAAAAAGCACTCACTAAATTGTGCATCTGCAGAGCCTGGCACTAATTCTAATTCTACCACTGACCCACTGTGTGACCTTGAGAAGCACTTCCCCTCTCTTGGGCCACTCAGAGTCTCCTGATGCCTGGATGAAATGTTTATTCTGGTTATTTTCTAAGATACCACTTCTATGACTCTAAGACCTATGAAAACCTCATTATTCTTTCTCTACTTTAATAAAGAAAAGTGACCAGCACGAGTAGATTAAATAAAGGAGTTAAAGATTGATGGGGGTTACCCTGTGTTTTTGCTGTAAAGGTTAAGTCCAGTGGGATGACAGCAATGATGGAGAGATGTCACCAGAAGGTGGGGAAGGCAGATGGCAAGGTTGTTGTGTGTTGCTACTGGTGGTATTTTCAGATAACTCAGGGGCAGAGCTAAGAACATGCTGAGGCATATCCTCATAGGTGAGTGAAATATCTGGAGTCTGAGCAGGGATGTAAGTGGTGGGGAAGAAATTTTGAATGCAGCCATTATTCTATATTTATGAATCACACAGCATAGTAAGTCCTGAACTAGAAGAGTAATAGAAAGAGAAGGCATAGCCCCTGCCCTCAAGGTGCTCACAATTTCCAGAAAGGAAACATAAACAATTTTTAAAAACATGACAAATGCTGTCAAATAACAAGGTTTTATGGAAGGAGAAGGCCTCACCTCAAGAAAACAGACCTTCCCAGGTCCTTGATGACATGGGGCCCCCTGGCAGGGATGTGGTTTTATAGCTGGAGAGGAGGGTGGGAGCGCTCTTTGGGGCAAGAATGACAACACTAAGAGAGAGTATGACAATGAATCAAATACAGCAAAATTGGAAACTTAAAAGAGATGGGATTATTTTTAGATTGTCTAACTGCTAAGTGAGACCTAGAACAACCTGTGTTCAGTCTTCTTTTGAAGTGAAATAATAAATAGCTAAATTATTGGGGCCACTTTACTTGGGTTTTTCTATTACTTGGAGATCAACACATCCTAACTAATAGATACAGGTAACATTAGACCTAAAAGAATAAAAGGCTACAAGGAAGGTTCTCTGGGAGGTGACACAATGCAGAGAAAGAAAAGACAGGGTTTCTTATTTAGCCCTCTGCATTATTTTTAAATCATATGGATGTGTTACTTTGATTAAAAAAAAAAGCAGACAAATGAGGGACAAATTACACATATCCAAGACCTTCTATTTGTTATGTTAAATACAATAAATTTTTAAACCCTGGGTTTTTTTTAATTATTTCATTTTAAACTGTTTGCTAATGTTATGTATTAAAATAGAAGCCAGAATTTTGTCCACAGGATTTAATCACACATCTCACATGCTTGTGACTCCCAGCTGAAGGATATCACAGCTGTATGCTCACTCCTTCTCCTCCTCTGGTGGCAGCAAATGTAGAAAATATTATTTTCACATAGAGATGAGAAATAGAGCTACATACACTGGAACAGTGATTGTCAATCTCAGCATCTTTGAGGATCACCTGGGAACTTGCTAAGGTGAGAAATGCTGGATTCCGAGGCCCGACTTCAGAGATCTTGTTTCTGGAAGAATGTGCATTTTTAGAAAGTCCCCAAATGACTCAGATGCAGGTGTCCCATGGACCTTACTAACTACCACCTGCTGTAAGAAACACCATGCTAAAGGGTCAGTGGGGAAAACAGTTGCCATCACATGGCGTGGGTTGACCATTCTCTCGCCCGCCCCCACAATCCATTCATTCATGCGTACAAGTGTTTGTTGAGCACATAGTTTGCTCATCCCTGAATACACACAGCTGATTAATATAGCAGTCTTGCCCTTAGAGACTTAACAGCAGAGCTAGAAAGAAGACTCACTAGTAGAAGTTTCCTCAACATTCTCTTTTTTTTCAGCTTTATAAAGGTATAATTAACAAATAACATGGTAAGATACCTAAAGTGTACACTGTGATGATTTGCCATAGGTATACACTGCGAAAGGATTTCTCCCATCCAGTTAATTAAAACATCCATCACCTCATCTATTTATCTTTTTTGGGGGGGGAGTGAGACATTTAATATCTATTCTCTTAGCAAATTTCAATTATACAAAACAGTGTTATCAACTATAGTAACCATCCTCAGAACTTAGTTATAACTGAAAGTCTGTACCACTTTATCAACCTCTCCCTAGTTCCCTCACACCCAAACACCTTGATGATCACTTCTAATCTCTAAAATTCTAAAAACATTTCTACATTTCTAAAATTCTGCTGTTTAGAGCAGAACACTTCAAAGATGACACTTCAGAAATATATCTTCTATCACTAAAGAGACTGAAATCAAGGTAGAACCATGGAGAAAGCCTGGACCCAGTCTCTGCTAGTAGAAAGGATCTTGCCTCTTGAGTTGTATCCTTCATTTATGCTACACACACACACACACACACACACACACACACACACACTTTTCCTAGGGTTGGTTCTCTATACAACTAATGTGTATAAACATTTTTCTTGGGACTCAGATAGTGTCTAAACACAGGCAACGAGCAAGCATTCATGTAAATCCCAGTGAGTTTTGACATTTTAAACATCTAAGAGAATCCAACCAGACGAGATTTACTGCAACCCTACCAAACAACCTGTGATATTGAGTGAGAGCTACTTTGGGTTCTAGTGGTCTTCATATCATATGTATGGACTGTTAGCCAGAAATGTTTCCACCTTAGCCAGACATCCAGATGTGCTCACATCATGCTGACAGACAAGCAGATATGTTGGCATTATGCAGCAACAGTCTTATTCTTCATAAACAGAAACCAAGTTTATATTTGGTTCAAGACAGAAGCAAATATGTTTATGCTCCTGGTTACACTTTAAAATTAATTTTCCTTATAATTCTTCCAACCCAAGTTTCACATTTAAGGATTTATTCATCCCCTGCTCTCCATAAATCAGATGCATGAAGCAATAAACAAAGTTTGGATGATGAAGCATCATTGCTTTAATTAAAACCACCTTTCTCAGTACATGCCAAGGCTGTCCTTGTGGAACTGGCAGCTTTTAAAATGTACTTCCCCAATTTAAGAAAAGGCCCTCTTGACTACAAGTAGGGTCCTAATGGTTCTTTATAATGTATTAATTTTTTCAGGCACTAAACATTTTATTGAGGGTGACTATGCCCAACACTTCGCTCATTTCACTATTTCCATTATCTCATCTGTACTGTGAGAGATTTAAAATGTCAACAACCATACATTGTTACAGGTAACTGTTAAAAAATGGTAGGCATTGACAAATGCAAAGCTAATGTGGCATGATCTTTTCATACCGTGCTTTGCAATGGTATAGCCTATCAAACCATAACCTCCAGCTCCAACCCCACCCCTAAGCCACAGCATAACTTTATGAAACAATACCTCATAGACAGTATTTGTCTCATTATGATTCTCTAACACTAGTGTTATAATAGTGTTTTGTTTTTCAGACTCCAGACGATTCTACTAAGGCACACTTCTATTATTCTTTCATATGGTCTTTTCATATTGTCTTTCAGATCTATTGTACAGATTCTAGTAAATATACATATAATATCATCTTTAAAATAAGTTACAAAGTGGAGTGAGTCTCTGAGTAGGAAAATATTATCATTTAAGAGGTAGTTTTTTTTTCAAAGGAAATATTAGACTGATGAATCGCCACATCAAATTAAGTAAAGTACCTAACCAGCCAGACATCATGCAAATAATAGATTCTAAAATCAGTGGTTGTGTTTGGGATAGTGAAAAATAATGACTTTTTCTGGAAATAATATCAAAAGTGTAGTAGTGAAAATACTTTTCAAAGTATGTGTCCCTCCAACTCTGAGACATCAGCTTAAAGAAGCAGGTCATGGGGGGAAGAATCATTTCCCTTGAAGATGTTTGAAAATCAGCATTTCCTAAACTAATCTCTCTGCAATATTAATCTTAAGAGATATTTGGTAATTTCAAAATTTTCCCTGACCAGGTATAGTTGAGGATTCTTTACACTGCAGTCCCCTCTTAGAAATTCCCAGTAAATCTCAGAATCACCAAGTTTTAAAAATCCTTTGGTATACAGCCTTTGAATTTTGCTTAAACTACCGTTCCCTGGGTAGCATGCTAGGTTATGGAGGGAGCAAGTTTAAAATCTTGGAAAAGTATTCTGTTCTCCATCCAGATGCTCTGAATGTCTTGGTAATGGGATGAATTTTTCACTTTTGGATGATGTTTAATCCTTGGGCAAATAGGTCCGGCAATGGTAAAAGTAAACAGGAAGGCCAATAAATGCTCTTCTTGGTAAAACGTTTACTCTCTATATATGGTTCTTTGGTAAAATATTGGTTTTTACAAAATTCCTGTGAAGGAAAAACAAAGTCTTGTCTTCAAATACAAGTATTTCCCATTACTTTTCATGCACATCCCCCAAGATTTCATCCTTTCCTGGCTTCATCACTCTTCTTCCTGGGAACTCTCAGAAAGAGAAAGTTGACAGCCTGGAGAAGGCAGCCGTGTAAATCCTGCTAAAACAAAATGGGAGTAAAACCTCCCAAGAAGCAATTCATCTCTGCTACAGAAGTTCCATGTTCAGTGGAAGGAGACCAGAATAATTGATGTGGAGACCCAAAGGACTTCCAGACTGCTTAAAATTCTTTGTCAGTGTGATGAGAAGGCTTTTCTAGAGCATCTAGGCTTTCAAGCCTGAATATAGTTTTTAAGATCAAGCAAGAAAGACCATACCTTTCAGGCAAAAAAATAAAAATTTTATAAATCTCCTCAAGCTAAAATCAGTGTTGTCACCCAATCTACAAATCAAATTCAGTCAATTAGAGTCTCACACTTCCTAACAGACTGTTCAGTCAGGACCTTAACAAAAGGATACCAGTGTGGAATATTCATAAACTCGGAGACTGGAAATATCTGTTCGAAGCTTAGAGTTGCCTCTTAGTCTCTATGTCTTTAGGCACTTACTATAACTCTTGAGGCCTTAATTTCCTTGTCTGTGAGAGGGTGAGAGGGAATTGCTATTGAATGACTACAAACTTATTGTACAATAAAAATGTTCTTAACCATCTTGCATGTAGCCAGCTTGCACGTATAAGTTTATACTCTATTAGCTCTAGAAAAAGAGTGGATGGATTCCTACAGCAAGCCGTATATCAAGAACATTTGAGTACTCCAGCCTCATGCTTGGCTATGTAATGAGTTCTGCTTGTTTAAAAACCTATTTATCCCAATTGTGATATGACTATAATTCCAGCCTTTAATTTTCACTTTGCACTAGAGAGTGGAAAAAGAGAGTTGTTTCTCAGAATTTAAGTTAAATGCTTAGATAAGTCTCTATAGTAAAATAAAGGGGAGATTCTAAAAATGGTTGCTGAAATAGGTGTGAGTAAGACAAGTAAAAAAGTTTTGGTATAAAACATAAAGACTCAGAAGAATACTTCACTCAAATGTCTTCACATGGGCCATCATGTTCTATTTGAAATAGTTTGACTCATAAGAATTTGCAAAAATAGTGTACAGTATTTTCATGTACCCTGCACCCAACTCCCCAATGATAATAACATACATAATTGTAGTCTCTTGTCAAGAGCAGGAAATTGATATTGTCATAATATTAATTCTAGACCCACTTTATAATCCAAATTGTAAATAATAAGGATGCATTATGGGTATGGTAAATGCAAGAAAGATGAAGGGAAACCCCTACCAACAAATATCCATTCCCAATGGAACCAAAGATTATCCAAATGTCAAAAAATTATCAGAACTAAAATTTTAAAGTAAGTGATAAGTAACGTTTATATTGAAAAAAAAAAGAAGCATTATATCGATGTACTCAGCACTAGCAGAGAAAAGTTTTAGAGTAGTCCACCTGATATGTGACGTATTTAAGGAAGATAACAACAAATGATTAATGGAGATTAAATATTGGAAAGTAAAATTATGGATGATACAAATATTATATTTTCCATGACAGAAACAAATGGATCTAAAGTGGAGTAAGATGGAGGAAGATAAAGAAATATGGGATCAATATTACAGCCAAAAATGTTAATATAGTAAATAAAGATACACAGGAAGTAATTTTTACAAACACCCTGAGTTAATGCTATTGTATTTTTTAACGTATTGGGTCACACTATAAAAACCAGGTTACTTCTTCCAGACAATGTAGAATTCTGCATTTATTATAATAACATGCATTATATATTATCTAAGATGATGTGTATATATGCAATATATATACTATATATATAATTTTTTTTAATCTGTCTTTTTTGAACTATCAGTCCCACCCAATTGCATCAAATAAGAAGGGCCCTACTCTCCTGTAATATTATAATGTGGACTTTTCTACTGCAGGATAGAGAAGAAAAAAAGAGAAACAAATAGAGTATATTATCTCAAAATTCTCCAGAAGTAACTGTGCTTATAAACAAAGTTATAAATTCATCCACTTTGAACTTACATGTGTCAATTATGGTTACCTAGACAGATTCTTCCCATAGACCTCAGTGTCTTAGTTGGAAGAGACTATGTGAAAGAGGAAAAAAAAAAGGATTACTTTAGGGACGTTGGGATTTGACTGTGAATAGGGTGATCTATCAAAGAACAAGAGCATCTAGACGTAGAAAAACAAGATGGTTCCCACAGGTCTCATCCGTGAAACAGACAGAAGTTCTGGAGGGAAGAGTGTGCCAAGTATCCCTGACATGATCTCCGATAATCTGATTATCTTGACATAAAGAACTCTTTGCTGCTTTTACTGAAAATATTTCTTTGGAATAGTGCTATTATTTCCCACTTAAATTTCACTAAAGTTCTTTTTGAAATGCTAACCCATGTAAGCTGTGCTAAATAGAAAAGATGAAACAAAAAGGTTTTGTTCAAGGACAATGTTTCAGCTTGGATTGTGTCCCTCAAAAGGTATGTAGAAGTACCAGTGAGTGTGACCCTACTGGGAAATGGGGTCTTTGCAGATGTAATCATGTTAAGATGAGGTCATTGGGGTGGGCCCTAATTTAATATGATGGGTGTCCTTATAAAAAGAGAAGACCATGTGAAGAGAGAGACACACAGAAAATGGTCATGTGAAGACAGAGGCAGGACAACAGGAGACAGAAAAGATCTTTCCCTAAAGGCTATGGATGGAACATGGCCCTTCCAGCAGCTTGAGTTTGGACTTCTAGACTCCAGAGTTGTGTGCAACAACAAACTTCTGTCATTTTAAACCACCACTTTGGCATTTTAATATAGCTCTAGAAAAGCAATGCAGGTAGCCAGGGAACAATTTGCCATAATAGGTAACAGAGTTGATAATTCTGGGGAAAAAACAAGAAGCTTCCTTCAGGACTTTTCCTCAGTATTCTTTGGGAAATCATACTTATTTGATTAAAGAGAATTTATCCCTCACATGGGTTGAGACAATGGACTCTGCACAGGTAGTCCTAGATAAGGTAACCATATAATCCCATTTTCTCTAGATATTGCTGGTTTATATGTTAGTCCAATGTGATTATTAATAGTGCTACCTTTCCCTTTCAGGAGTACTGGTCTTCTACTTGTAAGTCTAACATGCTAACATTGTAGTAATCTAATAATCAGTTAACAGTGTCCAAACTTTGCTATCTTCTTTGTACTCCAGGTAGAAAAAAGTAAAATGGCAGCAAAACAACCTGAAATATGATATTAAAAATAAATACTCCACAAAATGTTTGAGGTTCATGTGTCTTCAACCAGTCTTCAATACATTCTATATCTCCATCCTTACAAAAGTTATGGATATGTGCAATAGTGACCTGAAACCATGCAAGATCTTCCATTATGCACTGAATGTATACGTATGCAGACACTGATATATACACTTAGAACCAATCACTCATTTTCTCTTTTAGGGAAGGTTAGCACACCAAACATGAAGAAAAGGACATAGAACATATGCATAGGGATTAAACACTATGAACATATGAAAGTGCACACCCAGATAACCACAAAACAGGCATATTGACAGTTTCGAGAGGCCATCTGTCATGCCCCCCTCTAATGAAAATCAATCCCTCTCCCTAGAAGTAATCAAAATCTAAGTTTTATAACAATTATTTCCTGGCTTTTATTTATGGTTTTATGACCTCTGTACGCTTTGTATCTCTAAAAAATATAATTTAGTTTTACCTTTTCCCTCAACTCTGATATAGGAAGTATCTTACTTTCTTTGCTCAACACTGTGTCTGTGAGATCTCTGCATGTTCTTCCATGTAGCTATAGTTCATCTAACTTCATAACTTGATAGACTAACCCATCCTATGAGTAGAGCTCACTTTACCTGTTCACTCTATTAATAAAGGACATTCTATTATTGGTAGAAATTTCTTTTCCCATTTATGGGTATTAAAAACAGTCTGCTGCTATGAACATTCTTATACATATAGCCTCATGCTCATTTGTAGGAGTTTATCAGGAGTGAAATTAGTCATAGGGCATGCATATTTTCAACTTTACTAAATAATGTCAAATGCGATACTAATTTATGCTTCCACCAGCAATGTATGAGAGTTACTCTTGTTCTAAGTGTCACTAACACTCGGCATTAAACTTTTTAGTATTTGCAAATGAGATGGCTGTGTAGTGCCTTGTTTTACAGAGGAGGATAAGGCCAACTCCATTTCTTCTAAAGAACTCATTGCCATACCAATGGCTTTCAGAATGCCACACACTCCATCATGGTGCACCCCAGCTTGGGAAAACTTGATCTTAACTCCATTCAAACCCCCTCAACTACTGTTTCCATACAATTTTCCTCTTTCCTGCCCTCTCTCCCTCTGTCTCTCCTTCTCTCTCAACTTTCATGATATGTCGGCTGTTTCTGAACTATCTTTGTTGGCCCCAACTGTGCACTTCCCCATGATACTTCTTTCCAGAATTGACCCTCCACTCACCCACTTGCCAAGGGAAGAAATGACCTCACAGAAATTAAGGTTCAAAGCAGGTAAGTGACTCATTTGAGAGTCATAGAGCTTCAGAAGCCAAATAAGATTCCAAATCTCCCAGTTGCCAAATCTGTGCTTTCTACTATGTGACACTGGTGAAAATAAGTCAAATCTGTAGATTTGGTGACACCTGTGTCCCACTGAATTCCAGACTGGTGCTAAAATTATCAGAGTAAGGATGTGTTTCAAGAACTGGAAAGATATCAAGATCACTTCTTCTATCATGAGAGTGAACACTGATGGTGGCACTCTTACAGAAGTGTTCATGTCAAGGGGCCCTTTGCAAGGGCACCATATACCTTCTGCACTGAGGCTTCACTTCAAAAGCTATAGTTGGCATTTCTATGCACATATTTAAACTTCAGATTAAAGTTTGGTTATTTTTCCCTCAGTGACTAATGTAACAGTTGTCATTTTTATGCTATAAAACTATTCCTTTTTAGACCACAAAATCAAGTAGAAAGAAGAAAAATAATCATCAGAAAAGAAGTTCCTTAAATAATGAAATTACAATCAGCACTGTTTCTATTAATAACAAAACAAACAAGTAAAAAGGAAATAAAAAAAAAACAGAAACCAAAGCCTGAAAGTAGAAAGAGCACTAGGTTTGTAGACATAAAACTGGGCGAGGAAGAGGGGAGCATGTAAATCCCAGGTATTAATTCACTGTGCATCCGAACAAGTCCCTTGACTTCTTCTATCTTTGGGTTCCACATCTGTGAAATGGGCACAAAGAACTGTTGTCTACAATGAGCTGTTCTGTGGATTAAAGCAATAGGGCAGGTGAAGCCCCTTTGGAGCTGTGAGTTCCTACACCCATCAGGGTTGAAGGTGGCCTTATTTTCACCACCTACCTGAGAACTGTATTTGGAATATCAGGTCCCAAATTCCAAGAGAATGAAACAAGAAAAAAGCCTGTAATAAGTACAAACAACTTTTGTCAGAAAATAAGAATCTAGTAACAAAAGAAAAGAAGTGAAAATTTGGAAAAGAATCACCAAAGAGATGGAGCATTTCTGGAACTTGAGCTGAATGGACAATGGTATCCTGGGCTGTATAGACAGTCATTTCCTGCTGGTAAAATGACTATCACAACTATCTTCTGCTGTCACTTCTAGCTCAAGACTTCTGTCATCTACCATTTTATAAAAGACAGTATCACATGTATCTTTGAGTTTGTCACAAATATATTTTTTCAGACATTGTGAAGACAGTGGCTGGCCAGAGTTCTGGAGGAAGATTCTCCCACAGGGGCTTGTGGGCTTCCTTTGGTATCTCTTTGGCCTCACATTTCCATCATCCAAATGGAGATGATGTCTATACAGCCTAATGTACACAGTTTTTGTGACAATCCAGAGATCTTGTGTGTGGAAGAGCTCTGTAAAAATGTAAAGCCACACCTGAGTGTGGAGGGGATGGGGCGGGGTGTGAATTTTTTTGTGTTTGCAAAAGGATCCAACCTTTGAGACTTAGATTTCCCCCAAAGATTACACGTGAAACATGAAATGTCCTCCCTCTGTTCTGATGATAAGGAATGCATTGTCTTCTATTAACTGTTAGAATTCCAAGGCCTTTCTTATGATGAAAAAAAATCACTGTAGATTGCATTTGAGTAGCTTTATACTGTTGTATTTCTGCACCAAATAACTCTCAGCCTTTTATTAACTGTTCTACTGAGTCCTATTTATCAGAGAGGCAGGTGTATTACCTGATAATACAATAAGCTTGGTGGATGTATGAGTTGTTTATTTTTTTATACCCATAATCAGTTCCCAGAGCATAATAAAACAAATGGCTTATTTCTCCCCACCCAGCCCCCTTTAGTTAGTTCCTAGTCATGAAGCTATAAATTATCAACCTTCAGAAATAACTGCTGCCATTAAATAAGAAATATAAAATATACTCTCATCTAACAAGAGACACAATAGATAAAAGCAAACAAAATATTCTTTCCATTTGGTAACATGATGAAAGATGGGTGCAAACATGCATGTGTATTAAAGTTAGCAGTGGGCATGACCCAGGGAAACTCTTAAAAGGACCTCATTTAGGTGTCATAAAGTGGATGTTACACATCATTTTTCTAAAATGCAGTTGCAGGCATCTTATCTTACCTTCTCCTGAGCTTTGTAATTCCCTAAATTGTCAAAGCCAAGAAAAGAAGCACCTTATCATTTGGATATAGAGGCACAAAGGCAGAAACAAGGGCAAATGTGTTCCATGTTGAGGATGCAGAGCCTTGGTGGAGCTGAGGGCACAGCCAGACCACCACGTCCGGACTGGCCAACCCTCCTGCACCCCTCCTGCTGCCTTCGTTCCACTCCTCTCTCTGCTCTTGTCCCAGGGCTCTCACGCTTTTTAGAGGCTGAACCAACTTCTAATCATCACAACCTCTGGTTTTGAATATTCAGTACTAAAAGTTACAAATCATTCTAACACATCCTATTTGACAAATACCACTTGTGGTTACATCTCTGGTTAAATGCTCTTAAGTCCAAAATTCTTACCTAAATCCTTAAGTGCCTTACTTTAAAGAGGCAAACGGGGTTAACATAACTGACATCTTATTAGAAGTGAAGATCTCTATTGAGCAAGCAAAATAAGGTAAGACATCAGAGAACGCATACTGTATAATTCCATTTATGTGAAATTCGTGAAACAGGCAAGATTCATCTGTAGTGACAGAGAGGCAGGTTCGTGATTGCCTGGGGCTGGGAGTCGGGAATGGGGGAGTTGGCTTCTAAGGGGTATGGGGAAACTTTAAGAGTAATGGAAATGTTCTGTAGCACTGGTTGTGGTAGCACTGACACAGGTGTGCACATCTGTCAAAACTCATCAAACTGTTCACTTAAAAATAGTGCATGTTCTTGTATGTAAATTACCCTCAAGAAATTAAAAAAAAAACAAAACAGAAATTCCAATGTCAGCTCCACCTAGACCTACTGAATTGGAATCTGCATTTAACAAAATGCCTAGGTGACCTGAGTACCCACTGAAGTTTGGAATCAGAGGATTAGAGAACCAAGGTTCACTTTATGGGGCACACCAGAATTCCCAGGAAGTGTTGAGCATTACTGATGCCTGATTCCCATCCCCAGAGATGGTGATAGATTTGACAGAGGGTGCAGTGTCAATACTGAGATTTTTTTTTATTTTTTTAAGTTTATTTATTTTTGAGACAGAGAGAGACAGAGCATGAACGGGGGAGGGTCAGAGAGAGAGGGAGACACAGAATCCGAAACAGGCTCCAGGATCTGAGCGGTCAGCACAGAGCCCGAAGCGGGGCTTGAACTCACGGACCGTGAGATCATGACCTGAGCCAAAGTCGGACGCTTAACTGACCAAGCCACCCAAGTACCCCAATACTGAGATTTTTTTTAAGTTTATTTACTTATTTTGAGGTAGAGAGAGAGAAACAGTGGAGAAGGGGCAGAGAGAGAGGAGGAAAGGAGAATCTGAAGTGGGCTCTGTGCTGAGAGCAGAGAATGCCCCATGCGGGGCTCAAACTCACAAACCATGAGATCATGACCTGAGCTGAAGTCAGAAGCTTAACCCCTTGAGCCACCCAGGCACCCCCTCAGTGTTGTCAGTGTTGAGATTTTTAAAACTAATCAGATGATGGGGCACCTGGGTGGCTCAGTCAGTTAAGCATCGACTTCAGCTCAGGTCATGATCTCACAGTTTGTGGGTCAAGCCCCGTGTGGGGCTCTGCACTGACAGCTCAGAGCCTGGAACCTGCTTCAGATTCTGTGTCTCCCTCTCTCTCTCTGCCCTTTCCCCACTTGTGCTCTCTCTCTCTGTCAAAAATAAATAAACATTTAAAAAAAATTTTAAAAACCTAATCAGATGAATGCCAAATGCAGCAAAGTATGAGTCATTCACATAGAACAAACAGGTGTTCTCAAATAGGGTCCCAAGACTGGCAACAACTACAGCATCCCCTGGAAACTTGTTGGAAATGCAAAATCGCAGGCTCTACCCCACATCTACTGGATCAGGACCTTGAGGGGTAAAGGTCCAGCAATCTGTTTCCACAAACCCATCAGAAAATTCTGAACACATGCCAAGTTTGAGAATCCACTGATCCAGACCTAAGAAGATGTTTTTAGAGAACCAATTCCTCAATCTCCAATCCCTCTCCATGAATCGGACTCAGCATCTCCTAGGGTGCCTCTGAAGACTGCATTTGAAAATCCTGCTGTGGGTCTTACAGAAGACGGTAGCTTGCTGAAGATTTTAGAATGTGACAACCAATTATTGCCATGTCTAGATTCCCTTCTCATCACCAGCCCAAGTACTTCTTAGAAGAGAGAAGAGGAAGATAAATAGGCAGATATTATTTTGATATATTAGCCAAGACTTCATTAAAATGTACACCTGGTCCCGTTTCCCCAGTTGAGGCATTTTGAATTAATACACCAGAAGTAGACAATGCTACAAAAAGTGTAGGACTGAGAGGAGAGTTGCTTCCTTAGAATTTCAAAACACAAGTCCTTAAATGTAAATAAATAGAACTCAGAGAATAAATATAGATTTCCAATCAGATGCATGATGAATCTGAGAAGGGCTTAGAATCCCAAAGACTAAAGAAAGATTCTCCCAGTAAGGAAAGAAAAGAGGCAAAGCAAAAGCAATGTGTGCTTACCAACTGAGTCCCTGAGAAAGGCAGTAGTACTATGATCTGTCTTGATCACCACTCTGGGCAGAGCTGGAGGCTTGATAGAAATCCAAAGAATCCACCAAAGAGAGGGTCTATGCCCCTTTTGTCTGTGTAGGCTTCAGGAGGTAGGCAAGACACCAGAATGTGGTAACTATGTGCTGGGTCTGGGCAGTTGTGATTTACAGAGTTTCACTGAGTTTCAAATAACCCAGGATGATGAGAGATAGACCCTTGAATCCCATGTTCCATTCAAGGACATTTGTTAGACATGAGGGTCTTGAATTGTATGAAAGAAGCAGCAGCAGCAACAACTTAATGTGAATTGACAAACCCAAGACCAAATAGGATAGTGGACATCACAGAACATGCCAGTATGGGAAAATGCCAACAAGGAGCCAATGATTTCCTCTAGACCTCAGATACAGGGACATCCACCAAGTTAACTGAACAATTCTCTGCCTCCTGGTGGAACAGGGATTTAAAGTATAAACTATAACATTACAGAAAAATTCAGAAAGTTCTAGAAAACTTCATCTGAGTTGAGCACCAAAGATCGGTTCCTTTTATATAATGAATGATCCATCCTAACTTGGGTTAGGCTGGTTGGTTTGTGAGGCTATCAATAGAAGATAATGTGTGAAAAGCCAGTATCAAGAAATTTTTGAAAACTAAAATGAAGAAAATGAGGAAAGAGATATCACAGGCGGTGGGACATTGTTAAATGAGCGACAAGTTCACTGGTGAGTGCTGAAAGGATTTTGTGAGCTCTAAAGCAAAATAGAAATATTGACTAGTATCCCAGGTAGAGGAATTATGTAACAGTCCAAGTAAGAAAAGTTCTAGGAACTAGCAAGTATAACAGCCCAGAAGAGGGGGCTGGAAGGCTGTTCTTCAGAGCAAAGTCTAAATTGAAATGGCTACAATATTGAGCAGATTTAAATTTAGATCCAATTAATACCTGTTGAACTCCTATAAATACTTAGCATATTTGTGACTTTTTGTCACATGGAAGACCCTTTCTCATGATATTTTACAAGATCAGTAGAATTCTACCCAAACATACAGAATAGTGACCAGTAATTCTTATGCCATTTGCCAAAGGTATATTGTATCTCTCCTACTAGGTTATACACTCACTGATAGCACAGAGCCTGACATAGGGCTCAATCTTACAAACCACGAGGCAAAATCAAGAGTCGGATACTTAACGAAGTGAGCCACCCAGGTGCCCTCGGGTATACCTCTTAAGGAATAGTGATGTCTTCAATTTCTCTTCTTGCTGTTCTTGCTGTATTGTTTCATTTTTAAATACTGACATATGGTGCTTAGGTTTTGTCTTTGGTTGAACTGGAAGTGCTGAAATTTAATACGCACAGAATATTGTCTCTCCCTCAACTAACAGGTCTTAAGCAGCTATTCTGGGTCAAGCACTAGGCAAGTTGTTTAACCACAGCCAGCACTACTGAGTACATATTCTTCAACAGGCTCTGTGCTGGGCTTCTAGAAGCTTTCTACATCACAGATGCTTCATGTTTGTTCATGTATAAGCAGTTGTCTAAGGTAGAATCTCCTTTTCCTTCTACCTTACTACCCACTTAAAATTTGTCATCAAATGCCATCAATTCTGCTTCCAAATATCTCTGTTTTGCATCACTGTCATTTAGGTCTTGGCCATTTCTTGTGTGGACATTTGCAGTGGCCTTCTAGCCAATGATGCTTCCATTAGCTGTCCCTCCAAAAAATGATTTTCTAAACATGTCATTCCATCACTTAAAACACTTCCATAATTACACATAATCTGCAAAATACAATCCAAGCTACTTAGCCTGCTAGTCAAAGCCCTTCACATTCCATAAGCTCAATGAAAACAAGAGGCCGTGATCACCTTCTTTACTGAGGCAGTCCCTGACACACAATAGGTGTTCAATTAATACCTGGTAGTGTTGTTATACTTGCACCTGTCCCAGACTGCTTTCCAGTTTCTCTCCTGACCTCCTTTGAATCTGTTAGTTTGTGCTCCAGTCACACAGGTCCTTCCAGTCTCCAAACAAGCACACATCAGCCCTTCACACAGTTAGTTCCCTCTACTTACAATGCTCACCCCTCTAGGAGAAAGCTTAAATTCTGCAAGTTTACTGAAAGTTAATCTGATTTCCAAGGAGGGTTAGCTTTTCTCTAATACATTCAGGAAAAGCTGACAACTTCCTTCACCTGTTGCCACAGGATGGCTTCTAGACAATTGACCCTATAGCTTTCTCTTCAGTTAGAGCCCTGTGTGTCTCTCCCCAGTCACCTCAGCAGACCGTGCCACACCAGGGTAGCAGTGAGTCCACTCCTTTAAGGTGAGAAGACTCCCTCTCATGTTTGCCCATGGCTACTCAACAGTGAGTACACAGTTTAATCCCCAGCATGTGAGAAAGCAACTGTGCACAATGCCCAGCTGGCATCACCCACAGAAGTAGGGGATAGAGGATGAGATTTGAAAAGCAGTACTTCACTTTCATTCAGGGAATTTCAGCAAAAGTGTAAGCAACTTTTGGTAATCAAGATCTTCATGTATAACAAAAATGGGAGTATAATTATAAAAAGTATCATAAGGAAACAAATATTCACTGTTCCTCATCTATGTGTGTGTGTGTATTTTACAGCAATGTACTTCCTAGTTGTTTTCCAAATAAATAGATGTAATCATAGGATATGATACTTACTAACATATACTGAGCACTTACGTACCTGAAGCTGCTCTAAAGGCTTTCCACTTAAATTAATCCCCGAACAATTAAGAAAATTACCCACAATTGTTATATTCATTTAACAGAGCAGTTAAGAAACTTGTCCAAGGTCAAACAGCTAAAAAATGGCAGAGTTAGGACTTGAACTCAGGCCATCTGACTCCAGGACCTGAAACAACATGTAACAGGTCACAGATAGAGGAGAGGCTACTTCAATGTGTTATCTCATTTTAGTCACATTATCCTAATGGAAACTTAAAACCTATTTATATTGTTAGGGTGCCTGGGCAGCTCAGTCAGTTGAGCATCCGACTTGATTTTGGCTCAGGTCATCATCTCATGGTTCAGGAGATCGAGCCCCACATCGGGCTGTAAGCTGACGACATGGGGCCGGCTTGGGACTCCTATTCTCCTTCTCTCTCTGCCCCTCCCCCACTCACATGGGCACACATGTACTCTCTCTTTCTCTCTTTCAAAATAAGTAAATAAAAACATTTTTTACAAAAACCTATTTACATTGTTCAAGTATCTGGCATGATATTACTATTATGAATTTCTAATGCATTAACCCATACAGTAATAAGATGTTAATAAAAATTATTCACATTCAGTGATGTATTTATTGCTAACCATGACATGTCACCAACACAGCATTTTTTTAAGTGAATGGTTTTGGCCCATTAGTAAAAAGTATCAGTGGCAAAAAAATATTTCCCTTGTATGTATATTTGAGGAAAACATTAAAAATATTTAAAAACTGACAGGCATGGGCAGTGACCAGACAAAACACATGCCTGCAGTCATCCAGAAGGGCCACTGTGGAACACACTAGCCGGATGTTGCCCAGCTTTGAAAGGTTGTATCAACACTCAAACTTCACTCACACGTTGCTGAAACCCAACCATATAATCAGTGCACAGTTCTTTGATCAAAGTGGAACACTTCTGAAGGTAAACACAACTTGTTTTTGAGTTTAGCCACAAAGGGAGATATTTCTGGATTATCGAAAGTTTTTGTAAATAGATGAATAAACAAACAGAATCGTCTAAGTCTAAAATGTACACACAAAGAATATGCACCTGTCATCTGCCCAAGACAAAACAACAACAACAACAAAAACACAATAAACGTAGTCACTACTTTTTGGTTATAGCAAATCATGAGCTGGAAAACTCTAACATGTGCTTTTCTCTCCCACCCCTCACCTTGCATGCATCTGTGTCCCAGCCACATCAGCCTCAGCATACCCTGATATTCCAGCACTTGTACATTTCTTCATTCACTCAGAGTCTTCCACAGGCCAGCACTTCTTCTTCCAAATTCACTTATCAAAATTTTATCCATTCTTCCAGATTCTTTCTAAATCTGAACTTCTCCAAGAATACCCTCGTGATGAGATGTCAGTAATGCCCTCTCCCTCATTTTAGTGTTGTCTCCCTCTTAAGTCATTCATTTCACATTGCCTTATAATTACTTGTAAACTGAATGAGAAATCTCTCCAGTTAAAGTATAGGCACCAAAAGGTCAAAGAAAATATTATCTATGCCTTTTGTCACACAGGACGGTCTTACTCATTATATTTTAAAAGACTGAATGAATTCTACTGAAGTAAATAGAGCAATAACTATCTATTCTTATGCAACTTGCAAGATGGCGTATTCTGTCTCCCCAACTGGATTGTGCATTCTCCAGGAAGAGTGATTGTGTCTTCGATTTCTCTTCCGGCCCTCATTCCCCACACATAAACAAGTGCCTAGTTTAGGACTCTATATAAAAGAAGTGAATTGTGGCACTCAACTGGGTTTGAACAATAAACAAGAAATCTGTTTCACGACTTTGTCACAGGGGGAAAAAATGCCTTCGGAGATTATACATGGTGAGAAACATTGAGAATGCACACATTATTCTGTGATACTAATTTCTTAAAATTTTAGACATCATGTCTCTGCAGTATTGGCCACTGCAGCAAGTGGCACTCATGATTTTTTTTTGAAAACTCTAAAAGTATTCCATTATCCACCATGAACATAAAAAGTGCTGTGCAATTTTTCAACTTCTTAGGACCCTGAATGAAAACAATGAAACAGGAAACAATCAAAAAATATACACTTGGAATATATGCTTGGATTCAGCATAACTGAGAAGAAGTTTACAAGAAAGATCAGTTCAGGGCAATCTAAAGCCAACCAAAAAAATCAGGGCTGGAACTAATAATAATTCTTGCTGTTCTGAAAGTTTCATTGACTCTAAATTCTGAAAAATTTACTTTGAATAGTTCTATAAAGATAGTGATATATTAGCCAGTTTTATCTTTCCAGTATTCTTCAGCGAAACAGAGGATAAGAACCACAGAATAAAATACCAATTAAAATGATTAGGTAAGTTCAGTAAAAGAGCCCTTGGCTGAAACTCAGAGGGTCTGTGTTCACTTCCTGTTGTTTTCACTTGGTCATGTAACCATGAACAAAGTATTGAATCTGTCTCTTTATCTCTAAAGCAGGAATGTTAACAATATTCTACTTCCTTATAGTTGGCTTTTATGATCAAAATAATTTTTGAGAAATCACACTACAAACAATAAAATGTCATAAAAATGTGAGACATTAGAACTAAAAAATAGTAAATGCAAATAATGAGGACTGCAACCATATTCTCTAAACCAGAGAAAATATCCCATTTGTTCTGACAAAACATTTCCTTCTTTTGAATGTATATGGCAAGTCTTAAATGGTATTAAAAATTAAAGCACATTTGGGTAGACAATAAATTATATAATTTAATGAAACAAAATGTACTTGAAACCAGAGCTGCTCTGGAAAACCATGAACATAGGTAGGTATGTGCAGACATGGACGTCACAGAGTCTGGAGAGAGAAGCCAAAGGCAACGCTCATACTCTTTTTACACGTTTGTCATTAGATGCCACTCAAGTCCCATTTCTTCCATGAGCATTCCCCAGCTGCCTCCAGTAGCACCACAGTGATCTTCCCCTCTGCAGGAACTGACACATTACACATGCTCTCATTACACATGCTATTCCTTGCTATTGCTGAGTTGTACCTCTCTGAAATACACTGTACCATCCTTTCCACTCAGGGTCATGGCTTATCCTTCAACATAAAGCACCTGGCAGAGTGCTGGGAACAGAGTCTGTGCTCAATAGATGTTTGTTGGTTAATATATCATTTTATAAAATGTAGTATCTATTCCCTTAACAACCTTACCTTCTATCTCCACAGAGAAGCCATCAAGAGTCTTAAAGAGGCTTGATTTGTCAAAGGGTCAAACAAAGAAAACTCCTAACTGCATAATCTGCATCCTCCATGTCACCTTTTCTGTGAGTCTTTAATGATCAATCAGTCATTAATCCATACCCAATTCTCGGGCACAATCTGACCAGGAGACCCAGAAAAACTGGGCTGGTGGCCAGAGAGCCAGGTCCCCACTTCTGTCACCACTAGCTACAGGCAAGTAGGAGAAGCTCACCTCTTCCAGACCCTGGAGCTTCACCTATAAAATAAACCAGTTGGAGCAAATAGCTTCCGGTAACTCCTTGCCTTTCTAAACTCAATAAAAGTAGGGCATAGAAATAAGTGGCTTACTGGATCCTGGCTGGTGATTCAGTAAATACATTCGGATCATGAGACAAGTGATTAAGTAGTAAAATGGTGGCAAATCTTGGTGGAAAACCAAAAAAGAGATTTTGCTTCCAACTGTGGCCGCTTTTCCATTCCAGGAACATGACTGTGCTTGGGACTCAGACAGTCAGAAAAGCACAGGTGACTGCACAGTTCTCTCATTACAGAAGGAGAAAGCAGAGCCCTGGTTGCTTGCAAATTGTACGCGCATAGAAATAGGCTTCATGAAAAACAAAAATTACATCAAATTGCTCTTCAAAAAGAAATTCACCTTTATGAACAAATACAGCCTGGGGTATTCTCAGAGTTCAGGCAAGGGCAGAACTGAGGTTACATTTGCAAAATCTCCCAGCAATGCGTAAATGAGTTAGCTATAAATGAACACTAGATTTGCTTCAACCCTAAGAGCTTCTATAAAACATAAAAGCTTTTAACTCCCTGTGAATAATACTTTCCCATAAAAATCTGTCTTCCTGAGCTCTATTTCTATAATTTCTGTATCTATAATTTGGGGCCCTGTTGTTATTTTAAGATACAGTGAAAAGTAGTTTCAAAGAAATAGCTCTTACAAGCACATCTGCATGCTGAGAAGGTTAACTACCATCGTGTTTTCTCAGCAAAATCTCCGATTATCCGTTTATCAATCACAGATTCAACTTACTTCCTGCTTGTCACTTCTGCCTCCTTTCTACTGTCCAATTCCCAGCAACCTTTCAAGCCCAGACCTGGGAAGCATGCTCTGCTTCCTCCAGGCCACACTGATCTCCCCTTCTCTAGCTCATTTAGACTTAGGCTATATCAGATAATTTAGCACTTCACTATATATTTGGAATTCTATTGCTCTCTAATAATTTTATAAAACTTAAAAGAAATTGCTTTACCTACATTATGATTTCTTTGAGACTTTAAAAATATGACTTCTTATAAATGAATCTATGGTAGATGCTTAATAATACCTGTGGAAGAAAAGGAGAGAAAAGGGTGAGAGGGAATTACCAAATACTTGTTGCTTGATGATTATACCGAAGAATATCCGGTAAGACAAGAGCAGTGCCCAAATAAATTCTTTTGATAAAATAACAGCTGGACCCTGACTACATCTAGGTGATAGAGCATTTAAAAGTAAGGGCTCCAGAGTCAGAATCCCTGAGTTTGAGTTCTGGTTACCCACCTTTCTCACAGTGTTATGGGAGCTTTGTGCTTCCATTTCTATAAAGTTTATAAAGTAGGGATAATAGCTGTACTAACTTCACAGGGTGTTGTGGAAAGTACTTGGTTAGCATAGGGTTATTATGTAGTACACATTCCATAATGCTATTATCATTATAATTTTGGCTTAGGCTAATAGCAGTTCTCCTAGTGATATGGGATTCACTTTCAGTTGTTTTTGCTATACACAGATCAAATGACAAATAAGACACAAAAGAGGCTAGGTTTATAGCTAAAAAGAATTTCAAAAACCCAGTGGGTTTTGAAAGTAACACAAGAACTGCTTAAAGAATGAGCTTGAAGCATTAGAAAGAGATCCTTGGGGGGTGGATTGGGGGAAGACTGATAAACAAACTTAGTGTGCAGGGATTGTATGAAAGGGAAGGGCTTGAGAGAGTCATCATAGTTGGCCTAGATTAAGTTAAGAAGAGAAGCCAATTATCTCTTTCAAGCTAAAGAGAGCTATGCTCTATATCTGTACTGGTGAACTATATACCAAAGATGCATCAGTCAGGACATACTAGGTTATATTACAGTAACAGACATCCCCAAAATCTCAATGACTTAAAAAACAAAGATTTTTATCTCTTCCATATATGTATGCACAAGGACTGAAGAAGAGTCCTCTCATCATAATTACTTAGGAACTCAGATTACCAGAAGCTCCAACATCTTCTGATACCACCATCTCCAAGCAATGGTTCATTGTGTTCACCAGTAGAGAAAGAAAAATGGAGGCTTGTGTGTCATCATTTAAAGTCCTCCATACCAAAGTAGCACATTATCCTCACTCACATTGCATTGGCCATTGTAAGTCACAGGCTCATGCCTAATTTCCAGGAGTTATACACTAAGACGAAAGAATTCGAAATTTGGATGAGACTTAGAAAAGTCTAGCATTAGTAAAGTATGCACATATTGCAGATTCCTCACACTCTGAATAGCTGAGTGGCAATATAATATCATAATATAATATATAATATATACAATAATGTATATAACATACCACTTTATTGGGCATCAGCACATGCTATATACTGATAGCTTGGTGGCTATATGCTGTGGAACCTTATTATCTTGAAATTACAACAGATCTGATTCTGACACCTCAACCCTTCCTCATGGCCAGTCTGGTAAAAAAATTATTAGTGGTCACTATTCAGGTCCTTCCTCTCTAGAGCCTTGTGAATGTCCCAGGTATAAGGAAAACATTCCCAAGGCCTTTGGTCTGGTTTCTCAGGAATCACTGCTGACATGCACACAGTGCCTTAGAGTCCAACTTTGTCCAGGACAGATGTCTACGAGTCCTGAGCCTGTCCATACAGAAGACAGACCAAGCAGTCATGCCCTTCCTGCTCCTGTCTCAGCATCCAAGCTCCTGTCTGCTATCCAGGTTACTGAGAGGGAGGTGACTACAGGGACCACAGGCCATGCCAACCCCTCTGGTTTTGATGAAACCACCACTCTGTTGGACTGTTTTGTTTTCTCACTTCCCCCATTGCCAACGTAATTCCCCTGCTCCAGCTTTCAGAATACAGAAACCAAGAAACAACCCTGGAGGCAACTTCCACTGCCTGCTTTTCAGTCAACCCTCCCTAAGGTGTAGGAGGTCAAAACACTGTCTACTCCTTTGAATGTGGACAGGAAAATACTTTAAAATAAATTTCAAGAAATTATCCAACTACACAAGCTAATGGACAGAGTGCTGATTTGCACAAAAGAGACTTTCTCCACTGGATTAAAAGTAGGGATGATGGGAAGATAATCCAGGAAATGAATGATTCAAATAAATGAACCAGTGATTACTATGAAAGTCATTACTACACTTACTACTGGAGGTGAAATGCTATCATGTGCATTTCTGTGTGTGCAACACCAGTGACTGGCCTGTAACTGCACAGAAAGTTAAAATGGCAGAATCCTACTTAATGAGGCCCAGTCAATAAAAGTGGATTTTAAAGCATTGTTTAAAAATATGACTAAAATAAATGTTGAGAATTGCTTCAATACAATCAATATTGAACTGTTTGTTTAAAATAAAACCTTTGACACATGAGCTCACATATATAAAGTATTTGCCATTAGCCTGCATATCCAAGGATGTTCCATTTTGATATGTTCTTGGCATGGAGTACATGGAGTTAAAGAGATCTGTGAAACTCCTGGACTTTTATGCAAATTTATGTATGTTACTATGTGTGTGTGTGTGTGTGTGTGTGTGTGTGTGTGCGTGTGTGTGTGTGTGTGTGTGAAAGAGAGAGTAAAAGGAGTGTATGGAATCTGTCAGATTGTCCCAAGAGTATGTAGTTTATAAAAGATAATGTCCAATGTATGTATTTTTCTCCTTTTCTAGGTAAGTTAAAAAAATAAATCAGAAAATTACCAAGTAGCCTTAAAATTGACATATGATTTTAAAGCATTCCATTTAAGAGCCACCTATGATGACACTGTGCGTTATTTTGCAACCTTTGTCCAAATGAGAATTCCAAATCACTAGAGATTTAATATAAAAGAAAGCACAGTAGGGGCACCTGGGTGGTTCAGTCGGTTAAGCGTCCGACTTTGGCTCAGGTCATGATCTCACAGTCTGTGAGTTCGAGCCCTGCATCGGGCTCTGTGCTGACAGCTCGGATCCTGGAGCCTGCTTCGGATTCTGTGTGTGTGTGTCTCTCTGCCCCTCCCCTGCTCATGCTGTCTCTCTCTGCCTCAAAAATAAATAAAAACGTTAAAATTTTTTTTAAATAAATAAAAGAAAGCACAGTACAGAATTCTAAATGAGAGCTACAGCAATGTGAGAGGAGGTCACATAAAGGAGCCTTGAGCTCAAATAGATGTGAAAACTTCTGCAAGTCAAGGTCATTTTGCTCCTGTAAATAAGAGGAAATTCTTCAGAGATACAGAAGAAATGAAAGACCACTAGCCACTAGTAAGCTCACTGTATGGTTGACAGAAAAATCTCCAACATCAGAAAGAAAACTGAAGTGACGTGAAAGGTTGACAAAATGTTCACATCTCATCACAGAAAGGAAGTTTAGGGGCGCCTGGGTGGCGCAGTCGGTTAAGCGTCCGACTTCAGCCAGGTCACGATCTCGCGGTCCGTGAGTCCGAGCCCCGCGTCAGGCTCTGGGCTGATGGCTCGGAGCCTGGAGCCTGTTTCCGATTCTGTGTCTCCCTCTCTCTCTGCCCCTCCCCCGTTCAGCTCTGTCTCTCTCTGTCCCAAAAATAAATAAACGTTGAAAAAAAAAATTAAAAAAAAAAAAAAAAAGAAAGGAAGTTTAAATCTGGTGGTAAATGTAGCCTATTCCTACCAAAGGAGCCACTTCTTCCTCAGTGGAAGTGGTGGGAAGTGGAAGCAGGCCTTAGATCCAATGGCTCCCACCCTTTGCTTTAAAGGAGGCATGTAACTTCTTGGGTTCCTGCCTTGACAATTCCTAGAGCAGTGACTTTCCGTTTATTTTCTGCAGGGACACACATGATGAAGAATGTTGAAGCGTAAGCTTCTTGAGGACAGGCAGAATAATAATAGTGACTGATACATTATCTTATAGAATCTTTATAATAACCAAGGAGATACTGCTATTATATCATTTTATAGAGGAGGAAGTTGAAGCAGATGTGTTAACCAACCTGCACAAGACTAAGTGGTAGAGATGGAATTTGAACTCAGTAGACTGTTTAATGAGTAAATGCCCTCAACTACTACCCAGTATTGCCCCCTCTACCTGTCTCATTCAGTGCTACATTCCCAACACCAAGTATAGTGATTTTCAAGGAGTAAGCATTCAAACATTTGTCCAATGAATCAATGAGGCTCATGTGTGGTTTTGCTGGCACACTAGTTCTAAAGCCACCAATTTTCCTTCTAACTAAGGAGGCATACCAACATGTGAGAAGGTAATTCTTACAAGAAACAACATGAGTTTGCCTACATAAATTTAGGTGTGTCCTCAAACTTCAATACTCTCATATTCTACCGATTAATAGTAACCAGCACATTATGACACCATGTCTAAGAGAATGGAAGCTAGTTGCTCTGTGTAATGACTCCCTGGTATTGGCTGCTAAGAAAGGACTCAGCAAAGATGATGTAACAGAATCTGCTGGTTCTCCACCAGTATCCCTCCTCCTCTTCTTCCACAGTCACAGAATATGGCTGCCCACCTAGGTCTACATTTCCAGGGCTCCCTTGCAGCTGTGCCACATCACCAACTTTGAACTGGTGAAATATAAGCAGAGGTGTGATGTGCCACTTTCAAGCTTGGTTCTTGAGACCTGCACGTGGACTTCTCCATGCCACCACCTCAGTATAAGCTGAAAGACCCAAACTCAGAAAAGTAAACAGGACAAGGCCTTCTTGCCTTACTATTCTCAGAACTTAACAGAAATGCAGAACCTAGGGCTCCATCCCAGAGTCAGAAACTGTATTAACAAGCTCTACCACTGATCTACCTGCATGTGGAAATTTGAGGAACATTGAACCAGACAGTCAGAGAAACCAGATGAAAAGAAGTCCATGGACTCCCTCTCAGAATGATCTTTGGAACATAGCTTCCCAGCAGCCTGGCACATCCACCTTGGACCATTCCATGAGAGAAAAACCAACTTCTACCTTTTTTAAGCCACTAAATTATTGTCAAGTCTCTGTGAGAGCAGCCTAGGTTTACCTTAACACACTGAGGAAATACTCTACTTGATGAGTTTCTCCTTCAGAGATCAGAAGTGAAAACTTTTTTTTTTTTTAAGCAGTGAAAACCTTTAAGAGTATAAGGACAAGAGTCAAAAGGAGCTCAATCCTTTATCTCTGATAATGCATTTGAAGGACATCATTACAAGTGTGTCTTTTATTATACAGCCCAGATGTCAGGCAGAGTTTCTCACCCCTTTCAGATCTGGTTAAGATTGACTCAAACCACAATTCTAAGACTTAATGGAAGCTCAGAAACTTCTCTTTAGCTTTTGCAAATTCTCAGAATCTCCTTTTCCCCCATTATTTTCAGCCAATGTGTGCCTGCATTACTGCACACTGCCTTGTCTTCATCCCATGTCAATCTAGATGTAGAAGCCCAAATCTTTCCCTGATTGTCAATAAAAAGCCACCCTTTTCCCTGGATTCCACAGGGTTAGAAACATTATTTAAAATGTGGGATATTATACAAAGAAATCATATATGACCTTAGTCATCTCTCTAGATTCTCCCCGTATTTTCTCCCCACTTCCTCCCTTACCTTCCCCTAGTAAATGTATTTACTGCCCAGGCACAACCAAACTATAGGATGTAATAAGGTAGTCAGCACCCATACCCAGAATCACTGTGAGGTCAAGGGCTCCAGACGCTGATCAATACAAATGTGCTCAGTCAGCAATTTAAATTCCTTAATAACCATTGTTATTGTGATATGAGTTTCCAAAACATAGAACAACTCACATTCCAAGACAAGACAAAATGTAATCTTTTGTGCATTTAAACATCAGTTACGTTCCTGGAAAACTCAGTGTCCATTAAAACCATGCTTAAATACTTCGTGTTCATAGCATAAGGAAGGTAGTTTGCAGATTCAGACCATTGTAACCAGATTTTACATCTGTGTGAATGACTGATGGGGCATCTGAAAGACTTGTGGACTGGGACCAATTTACTGATGTGCATCACTGCCTCATGCATTGCAGGATGTCTGAAATCTTGGCTGTATATCATTTTCACTGTGAAGTCCAAAAGTATGCCCAGTGACATACTGTATTAGACAATACCACGCCTGTTGAGAATCATTAATATAAAGTAGTCAGGATCTAAACGAGCAAGCTACGTGTGTGTGTGTGTGTGTGTGTGTGTGTGTGTGTGCTGAGGGAAGAAGAGGAAAAATGGAATGGGATTTGGGAAATTACTAAGAAAAACTACCAATTTTACAATATTTCTGAAGTCTATTTCTAAAAAGAGAAAAGTTGAAAGCGCTTATAAAAGGCCCAAGGCCTTGACAAACTCACTACTGTATCAATATCCAGATTTGGTTAACAAATCTGGCTTCAAAAAATAAAATAGTTTTAAAAAGAAAAGAAAAGATGTTTGCTCCATCAGCCTCTTCAACTACACCAAAGGGGGAAGTTACCCTTTGACCCCTCAAGCCATTTACTAATGACCTGCAGCATGAGATTGGATGGCTTTTCTCATTAGTGCATGACTACATTGCAAATGTTATTGCCAGCCAGCCGATTATAAGAGCATAAAGAGAAAGTAATTAGCACAATCATTTTACATAGAGTAAATTTTAGTGCAGCCAGTTTGTCAGAGATGCAATTTCATGGGATCACAGCCATGCATTAATGGAGTTATGGGAAACTGTTAATTTGTTATTTGAGTTGAAGTCCTTATCTTTGGCCAGTTAGCTCAGTTAGTTAGTGCCTGATGCTAAGGAGGCCAAGGGCATGAGTCGGCCTCCTCTGCTGTCCAGTTTGACTTTGTGATGTTGCACAACTGCTGACTGGCACTGCCCACTGCCAATTCAAGTGGGAGGCTGTTCATTCCAAGCAGAATAATTTCTAGGGTTCCATGAGCATAGATGACTCAGGAAAATTTGCGGGGAGAATTTAAATTCAAAATGCCTGTATGAAAAAAAAACAATATGAGGGTTCCTTGTGGTGAGGAAACTATTCTATATTTTGTGTGTGGGGGTGGACATACCAACCTACTCATTTGATAAAATTCTACAGAACTAAACACACACACACACACACATGCACATGCATACACACAAGAGTACAAGTAGCACTGGCAAGCTCTGAATAAGGTTATTGGATTATATCAGAATAATTTCTAGGGTTCCATGAGCATAGATGGCTCAGGAAAATTTGCTGGGAGAATTTAAATTCAAAATGCCTATATGAAAAAAAATAATATGAGGCCTCCTTGTGGTGATGAAACTGTTCTATATTTTGGCTGTGGGGGTGGACACACCAACCTACTCATATGATAAAATTTCACAGAACTAAATACACACACACACACACACACACACACACACACACACATGCACATGCACACGCATACACACAAGAGTACAAGTAGCACTGGGGAGCTCTGAATAAGGTTATTGGATTATATCAAAGTCAATACTTTAGTTGTGATATTGTACTAAAGTGGGTTTCTTTTTTTTGCAAAATGTTACATTAAAGAGAAGCTGAATAAAGGGTACAGAGGTTTGTCTGCATTATTTCTTGCCATTGCAGGTGACTTTATAATTATACCAACAAAATATTTTTCTTAAAAATGCACACATTTGGTTAAATCCTGTATTCCCAAGGAAATTCCTAATTCAGCAATATTTTCAGTGGTTCCCACATACTACATCTTGGTGCTCTAAAAACACAGTTTCTCTGATTTCAGAACCAGCCATTTGTTCTGTTTCAAAAAACAATGGAGGCTAGATATTCAAATTTGCCATTCCCTAATACTGTCATTTTAGTTCATATTAGATATCATTATAGTCTCATGTATGAATTGATGGAAAAATTCTAATAGATTTTCATTCAAAGAAACCAGCATATTTTAGCATTTTTTAAATATCAGTCCTCCCAAATTCATGATCATATCAAATTCCCTTCTAAAGATGGAACTTTCTCAATGGAATCTTATGAGATAGCCAGACAAAATTTATCTAAAGGCCACATTTAGCCTTAGGCTCCAAGTTTCTTATTTCTGATAAATAATTACAGATGAGACTTGGGATCACTTTGGAATGGACTACAAGAGGACCCTATGGAGTTCCATTCTTAAAAAACTCTCAGGGGAAAATCAACAACCATATATCTAGGATGGTTTAGCTTCTCATCTAAGTCTCCTCTTTGAAGAAAGGGTTCCCTGACCAATTGTGTTAAGGGAATGCTTCATTCCATACATATCCTTCTACTTCTACAATGAATTGAATAGTGTCCCCCCAATATTCATTTCTACTCAGAATCTCAGAATCTCAGAATCTCATCTTATTTGGAAATATGGTCTTAGCAGATGAAAGTACTAAGTTAAGATAGGTCACACTAGATAGGGTGTGCTCTAAATTCAATGACTGGTGTTCTTATAAGAAGTGGAGAGGATACACAGAAACAAATACAGGGAAGAAGCCCATGTAACAACAGAAACAAAGATTTGAGTCATATAGCTATAAGCCAAGGAACATAAAAAACTGCCAGAAAGCACCAGAAGCTCAGAGAGGAACATGGAATAGATTCTCCCTCAGAGCCTCCAGAAGGAACCAACCACGACAACCCCTTGATTTTGGACTTCTGGCCTCTCGAATTGTGAGACAATAAATCTGTGTTGTTTCTAGCCACCCAGTTTATGGTTATTTGTTATGGCAGCCCTAAGAAATAATAAAACCTTCCATCTCAGAAGGTCAAAAGTTTTGAGAAATTTTGAAATACCCAAAATTTATTTAACCTTGGAAATAGTTTCCCTTGATTTAACACCTAGTAGTCTTTCAAGGAAAATATTCTAAAAATGATATTTGAGACCATTTCAAATTTCAATGTTTATATGAATCACTTAAAGATTTTCTAAAAATGAAGATTATGATTTAGCAAGTCTGAGGTGAGACCTGAGATTCTGCACTTCTAACAAGCTCTCAGGTAATGTTTATGCTGCTGGCCCTTGAACCAACTTGGAGTGCAGGTTTATACACTAGGAGGCAGGGGCCTACAGTGGATAATCTTCAGCATCTTTTCCAGATCAAAGGACAATGACCTAGCCATTCTATGATGGCTTCATTTTTGTTCCCAGCTCTTGACTTCCAAAGAGGAAATTCTGCAGTGCCTCTTCCCACAGTGGGTGGAGAAACTTCCCTAACTCACTGATATCAGCCGAGCCATGTGACTTGCTTTGAGTATCTATGGGTAGAGAACATAACCCAGAAATGTTAGTTGATGAAAAGTCTCTGCCACTTCAGACAGGGTCCCAGAATTAAGACATGCAGAGAACAGAACACAGACAGGAGCTTTGGAATCCAGCCTGGCCTGGCTAAGCCCAGCCTAAATCAGCCAAATCACAGGCTACTATAGACTTATGAGAAAGAAAGAAATGCTTACTACTGAAAGCCACTGAGATTTTTGAGATTTCTGGTTACATAACAAAACTAAAAAATATACCATCTTGGTGTTCTATCCATCCACCCATAACTATGGATGCAAATGTTTATTGATAACCTGGAAGGTATTTATTGACTGCCAACCATCTACCCATTACAAGGAGGTAGAAGATGTGTTCCTACTCAAAGAATTGACAGTCTAAGGAAAAAGTGGCTCACAAATGAAAGAATAAATTACAGTGTAAAATCATACAATATTAAGAGTAATAGAAGTTTGGTGTAGCCTAAGTAGGCTGGAGTTGTCTGAGAAGGCTACAGAGGGGCTTTGGGTAGGTAAGGAGAATTGGAGCATCCATTTTGAGAGGACAAGGATATCCCCTGGAGAAAAGGCTCTAATAGGGTAGAATGCTACAAGCTAACAAAATATTGATTGCAAAAGTCAAACTACCTTTTCTGACCATTATGGGAAAACTCACATACATTATTACACTGTGACAGGCCATTTGTGACCATTTGGAAGAGAAAAAAACATTCTACTTGTACATTATTCACTCCTGGCACAGTAACAATCAGAGGCACAATGAGGAACCGCCAGTGGCCAGTTTTCAGTAGCCATGACAAAGCAAAGGGAGTGAGGCCACTGGGCTGCAGGCTGGACTCAGTGTGCATTATGTGCCCAGTGGAACTGACAGAGGCTGAAAAATATTGGAGCAGGAGAAAAAGTGCTTTGTACCAAATTACTTTTTATTCCTCTCTTAATAAAAATTTCCTGAGTTGTCTTCAGTTATCTTGGCTAAGTTCATGATTCATAGTTCATAAATGTATGCATAGCGTAATTCTTCTGATGATGTGCTGAGGATTAGGGGAAGTTCAGAGGAAAGAGCAAGTCTGCATACTGACTAATATCCAGCCCCAGGGTCTGCTCACCAACAGCACTACAACAACAGTCCATGTGTAGGACAGAAGGTGGAATCAACATCCAGTGGCTCCCATAAGTAAAAGTATAATTGTTTTAAAGATAGACCTTGTGAATATTCTATTCCTATATACTCATTTTATAGGCTGGGAAACTGAGACCCAAAGAAAAGTGATTTTTGTCAATTTAATCAGTGTGGATCTAGAACAAGAATCTCAGATTCAGGACCCCTGCCCTTTTTTTCCCACTTGCAGCAAGAAATTTCAGAATGACAAAGATATGTATATTCCCTACATCTCCAGCACTGGCAGGGAATCTGAAGTGCCTGCTCCCAGGAGCATCTCTGCTACAGTATTCTGGAGGCAGCTCATCCTGAGGAATAAGAAACACAGGACACACAGAAGCCCAGGCGTGGTCAAAGGGAAGGGGAGAGTTCAAATACAGGAGGGTCTATACTCTTCAGACTGCCCTCTGGCTCCACATCAATTCCCGCTGGTTCCCACCACTGGACCTGAGCTTTCAGAATGTGAAGAAAGAAGGTAGTAACCAATAATGTAACAGGTAACAATTTTTGAGCACTTTACATAATTATCTTATTCAAGCTCACCAGAGTCCATTTTACAGAAAAGGAAACTCAAAGATGTTAGTTAACCTGCCTAGGGTCTTGATAAGTATATGTGGTAGAGACAGTTTGAAGGTCAAGTTTTGACTCCGGGGCTCTTGCTCATAACCTCTCTTACACATTGCTCTACCACTGCAGCAATCACCATGCAGCAGGCCAGCATGTAATTCATGCAAACCTGGCCACAAACATTCTCTTCCTCCCCACACCACCCAAGAGAATTCTATAATTGCCAGACCAACTCCCTTGACCCACCCTTTGCCCTCAGAAGAAAAGATTATCTTATCTTATAGGATTTAAGAATGGATACATATAAGCTGGATCTGGGGGGAGAATAAAGACAAGTCCCAAGTCTTATGAGACACAAAACAAGGAGTATTAAAAAAAAGAAAAGGGACAAAGAAAGTAAAGGCAGATGGGTCTAGTAATAGCAATAAGTGGTGAAGGAGAAGCCTCGGGCAGTGTGGAGTGCAGGAGAACTGAAGAGTGAGTACCAGAAATGCTGCAGGGGATTAATGTTCTTCATAGATAAAAGTGAAAAATGAAGTTCCTTTCATATTATGGTATGGTTATTAAACTCTACTTCGGTAAATGTGATACTATTCCAGAGCTAAATAACAATGTGAATGCACCACAAATTTGAAACAAAACTGTGTAATTTCAATAGGTTCACAAGGAACACAAAGCATTCTCATTTCAAAACTTGGTATACATACTGGGGTGCAGGACAGCTTTCCAGGAACACAACAGGCCTCACAGCAAAGGCCATCAACCCCGCCAAGGACAGAAGCGTCCTCAGGGGACCCATCTGCAAGTCATAAACCTGCAAGTCCAACACCTAGAGTAAAAAAGCAGAAAATGGAAGAAAATAAAAGGTCATAAAACACACTGCTCCAAACACATAGACAATGCCCTCTGTGGACTTCCTGAACTAGCTGTAAGATTTGAGGAGTATATTTGCAGTAAGTCTAGTGAAGGCAGAAGCAGAGAAATGCTGTTGGTTTTGTTCTCATGATCTCAATGTGCCCCTAGTTTGGGGAAACCTGAGAAAACATGGATCATACTCTCTATCTCCATTGGAAAGTTAGAAAAATAGAAACCAGAAATTGGTAATACATTTAGATGGTATGTATCAACTTTAAAGACATGTAGCTAGACGGATCTGTCCACTTGAGCCATGGAGTGGAGATGTCAGTCTGCATCCTGAAGCAGGGCCCTAAGATGCGGGATTAGGAGAAGATAGCAGAAACTATGCAGGCTGTGAAGCAGCAGCACAGGGAAAAAAGGTCTGCAGCATCTGAACCTTCAACACCCAGCTTCCTAGGTTGCTTAGCAACCCCTTGCATAGAGATTAAGCAGTTACTCTTTCAGAACTCTGCAGTGAGCTCTTTGTTGTAAGTAACAAAATTGTATCTGAGTCCCCAAAGAGTTACTTTGGCTTTCAGAGGTGACAAACTCACCACTAGAAGCAGCCAGTCACCATGGTTTATTAGGGTTTGACCATGAGCTGTCCTGGGGGATTCAAAAGAAATAGAAGTCCACCCCAATCAATCTCAAAGAGTTCACTGCCAAGGCAACACATACTTACATGTGTAAAGTTATTGAAAAGAAATACATCTACCACTTAGTGTATTTTTAATTAAGTGTTCTAAAAATGTACTGGATTATTTTATTCATTTGTGTTTATATGTGTTCTCATGTCCATTTTAATGTAAAGAAACTCAACTTCTTTGCTCTGCAAAGAAGCACCTATAGCAAAGGAAGAAGTGTAATCAGCCAGCATCCTAGGATAAGGGTATAACAAATATCATGTGACCTACTCAGGCTATTATCCCCCTCAGTCGTTACTATTCAAAGATGTTCACTATAAAAGAGCAATTAATTTCAGTATAAAACATACAGCACTTGGAAGGAAAATAGTTGACACGTCAACCCCAGCATCCCAAGACAAGGAGTTAAAGCAACTTGAAATAGTTTCAGTCAAACTCTCCAACCAGACTTTAGTGACTAGGAAGACCAACCAGGCTCCAGGAATAAAATTACTTTTAGGTAGAGGGAAGTCCAGAATGGATTCAAGGGACAGGGTCTGTGTAGTGAGTTGTATTCAGAACAGCGCAAATGCATGATAGTATAAGAGTCCCTAGTCCCATGCCTTTGCCTTGGGAATGACAGTGCATGTAAAACAAAAGAGTACCACTCATCACAGCTGGCACCCTGGAATGAGATCACCCTTTCTCCACAGCTGCACCCCAGAGCAGGCACAACAGTAGGCTGACTCTGCTGAGGCCCTCACCCACACACATGGGGCAGCAGAAAGTGGTGGGCTTCAATTTAGAGGGGTGAGAGGCAAGTGGACATACTACTTGGATCAGTGTTAGCCAGCCCATCCCAGAGTTCTAAAAGAAAATCAAGGGAAAGATGGCATCCCAAACTGGAAACCTCATTAACTAATCTGATCTGCTGGATTCTGGCTGGTTTTAATTTAATTTAAAGAATAAGGAGTGACGGTGCAATTGCTAGATCATTGGGTTCTATTTTTAACTTTTGTGAGGACCCTCCATACTGTTTTCCAGAGTGTCTGCACCAGTTTGCATTCCCACCAGCAGTGCAACCGGGCTCCCCTTTTTCCTCATCCTCGCCAACACCTGTTGTTTCTTGTGTTGTTGGTTTTAGCCATTCTGACAGGTGGGAGGGCATATCTCACTGGAGTTTTGATACGCTATGATTACACTTATATGTGGAATTTAAAAAACAAAACAAATGAGCAAAGGGAAAAAACAGAGAGAAGAAAACCAAGAAACAGACTCTTAACTATAGAGAACAAACTGGTGGTTACCAGAGAGGAGGTTGGGTGGGGCATGGGAGAAATAGGTGATGGGGATAAAGGAGTGTACTTGTTGTAATGAGCACAGGGTGTTGTATGGAAGTGTTGAATCACTATATTACACACCTGAAACTAATATTACATTGTATATTAACTAACTGGAATTTAAACAAAAACTTCAAAAAAAAAAAGAATAAAGGTTGACATCACCAAGATGAAGGAGTAGGACACACCACTTTCTGTCCCCACAAAGAAAAATTAGATAGCTATCCATGAACAAAAATAGCTCTGGAACATCTCCGGAGTCTACCACAATGGAATAAAGCACCTGATAATAACTGCACAAAAAGGGAAGAAAGAAGAGTTTCATTCTGCCTGCATCATCTCATTCTTCAGACTAACACTGCTCTGGGCCCCAGAGAGCAGAAAAATGAGAGCACTGTGAGTGACCAACTTCTCCAGCCTTTTGTGGCACTGTACAAAGGACATGCTTCTGTTTCACACCACACAGAGACCAACATAGCAGAGGCATCTGGAGACAGCCAGGAACGAGGAAGAAGGGCAAGGACTACCAGTATCAGCCACATAGTGAGAGCTAGTGTGTTCTCAATGGTCGGCTTTCTGGAGGACCCCCAGCCTTCACCACTGAAGAAACTAACAGCCAGCAGAGCTGTCTTGGAGGTCCTAAACCTTTCTCTACTGAAACCTCTATAGACTTTCAAGTTTGCAGTCTCCACCTGTCTGAGTTCCTCCCCAATCCCATATCCTTATCCCTGATGGAGTCACCCCAGCCCCCAGGATACAGGACAATCACCCCTCCCAGCAACCAACCCCAGCCTCTCTGGCTACATGTTTGCACAATGTCAGACCAGGCCCTGGCTGCCAGTCCCCACCACCCCCCAACAATGCACACTGAAGAAGATAAAAATAAATGTAAAGTTTTCCCATATTTATAGATAGAAAGAATATTGTTAAAATGTCCATTCTCCCCAAAGTGATCTATAGAATCAATGTAATCCCTACCAAAATTCCAATGGCATTTTTCCAGATATATAAAAAACAATCCCAAAATGCATATGAAACCACAAAAGACCCCAACAAGCTAAAATAATCTTGAGCCTGAAGAGCAAAGCTGGGATCATCATACTTCCAGATTTAAAACTATATTACAAAACTATAGTAATCAAAGCAGTATAGTATTTACATAACAGACCCATAGACCAACGAAAGCTAATAGAGCCCAGAAATAAATTCACACACATATGGTCAATTAATTTATGACAAAAGAGACGGAATATACAGTGAGGAAAAAATATTATCTTCAATAAACGGTGATGGAAAAATTAGATACCCACATGCAAAAGAATGAAATTGGATTCTTATTTTACACATACCCAAAATCAATTCAAAATGGATTCAAGACTTCAACATAAGCCCTGAAACCATAAAAGTTCTAGAATAAAACCTATGAGAAAAGCTCTTTGACACTGGTTTGGCAATGGTTTCTTTGCCTATGACACCAAAAGCAAACAAAATACAATTCAAGAAGCAAAAATACCACTCAAAAGCAAAAAAAAAAAAATTTTAATTTAAAAATTTTAAAAAATAACCCAATTAAATATTGGCAAAGGAACTGCATAGAAACTTTTCCAAATAAGATATATAAAAAGATGCTCAACATCACTAATCATCAGGGAAAAGCAAAACTGCAATGAGATATCACCTCACAGCTATTAGGATGGCTATTACCAAAGAGTCAAAAGATAAGTGTTGACAAGGGTATGGAGAAACAGGACCCTTGTGCACTATTCGTAGGAATGTAAATTGGTACAGCCATTAAGGAAAACAGTATGGAAATTTCTCAAAAAATTAAAATAGAACTACCACATGATCTAACCATCCCACTTCCACTCTGAGTAGATATACAAAGGATAAAATCACTATATCAAAGAGATATCTGCACTCTTATGTTGACTGCATCATTATTCACAGTAGTCAAGGTGTAGAAACAACATAAAATATGTATGTATGTGTATACACACACACACACACACACACACACACACACACACGATGGGTTTATTCAGTCTTTAAAAAGAAGGAAATCTTGCCATTTGTGACAACATAGATAAACCTGGAGGGTATTCTGTTAAGTGAAATAAGCTAGACACAGAAAAGTAAATATCACATGATGATATCATTTATGTGTGCAATCTTAAAAAAAAAATGTTAAACTCTCAGTAACAGACAATAGAATGGTGGTTACCCAAAGACTTGACGATGGGAGAAAAGGAGAGATATTGACCAAAGGGAAAAACTTGTAGTTATAAAATGAATAAGTTCTGGAGACCTAATATATAGCATGATTACTACAGCTAATAATAATGTATACTTGAAATTTGCTAAGAGAGTAGATCTCAAGGATTCTCAACCACACACACACACACAAAATGCTACCTATGGGAGGTGATGATACATTAATAAGTTTAATTGGGGCAATCACTTCACAGGTATATATGTATCAAAATATCATGTTGTATATCTTGAATACATATAATTTTTACTTGCCAAAAATACATTTTAAAATCTTTTAATAAAGAAAAAAGGAAGGAAGGGTCATGCATCCAGCGTGCAGGAGACAATTCATACAACATGTCCCTCTTTAGAGCATGAAGCAGGCCAATCCCCTTTCCCACATCCACCTACCTAGGGCCATGTGTGCTGTCCTACTCAGATACCTTGAGACGATATTGAACATGATTGTTTTTCAAACTATGAGTATGTATTTTGCCTTTTAAGTACAAGCATTCCTGGAAAACATCAATTAACATTAAAAGAAGATCCTAGGTAAAGAGTCAGTGAAAGGCACTCACCATTTATAGCCAAGGGGTATTAGCCATAAACATTGAGAAAGGCAAATATTCTTAGAGATACATACTGAAGGAATTAGGGGTTAAATGTTAAGATAAGAATTACAGGATGATATGGAGAAATGAAAAGTAAAACAAGTGTCATATAACTTTGACTAGATTGAATCTCAGTGTGATGAGCTCATAAGGGTTCATTATACTTTTCTTTTGCAAGTATTTAAAAATATATACAGCAAAAAATTTTTAAAACAATGTGGGTGGGGGCAGAAAAGGAAAAGCAGTAGGATTCTCAGTAGTTTCTTCATGCTTCCATTTGTGAAAGCAATCAGTCAATATGGGACTAGTTACAGATGGCTGAAATTCTGTATCTTTACAAATATATCTAATTATTTAACATATTAAATTTGTTTTATTTCAGATGTCAAGGGTTGAGCTAACCATACTCCTCTGTTCATGTCATATTATCAGTAGTTTATGGAAGACTTCTTCCTTGTTTTGTTTATGTGTTTATTTCTTCCCATGTCTACATGAGTAACCTTTCTCACATGTTAGTGTAGAAGTCTTGTATGTGCTCTTACAAAATATACATTTTACATGTATGCATATATTGTAAATAAACTCAGTCCTAAAAATATCAAACTTGATTATTATGGATTAGATTATTATTCTTAAAATAATCAATTACTGAGAAGGTATGTTATATTTATGTGGATGAAATTATTAAAAATGGAAAAAACTGTATAAGATATAAAGCAATTTGGCATATAAATATATATGTCAGTGGCTGAAATACAATTTGGACATGTTTTTCTTATTAATAGTGATAAAATATCTATTCAGTGCTATTTTTTTTCAAGTTCTATAGAGAAGATACAACCTATGAGATGTGTTTTTATGAAACTTCTATCAAATGTGTTCCTTACCTCCAAGAAAAACAAAACCAAAGAAAATAAAAATGTGCAGTAAGTTTCTACTTTTTTTGTTACCTCTGCTTTGCATGTGGGCAAGCATCATCTGAAAACCTGCAGAGTTACTGGTTGGCTCATAAAAGAATAGTCCAGGTGCCAATTACACAATAAATGCTACCTGTGTGGGCATTATCATTGCATATGAAATTCTATATGAAAAGTGGCATATAGCTAGTAGATGTTCATTAAACATGGTGGGTGGGAAAGCATTATGAGATAACACAGTCAAGACTGAAGAATATGCTAAATCTAGGCCATCAATGAGTATGAGAAAAACTTGTTTTACAACAATTCCTGTAAATGAAGAAGATGGAGAATAGAATTTACAATGCCTGCAGGTAAATGTCTTGGGGAATTTGATGGAATATTTTCAGTAATTTTATTATTTCCTAAATAGATGTATTTTTTTTACCATATTCACTTTGTCTAGAAATGTTTACCAAGAATATTAGTGCATTACAGCAAAAGTACCTGACTTGATTTTTATCTAACTCACTGAAATTTGCCTATTTCTTTTCCCTTTTTATGAGAAAATTAATTTTATTTAAGTATTCTTTCATTACCTGCTTCCTTTCAAAAACCTAAGTATCTTGTAAATTAGGAGACAGGTGCATTATGCAAACTATTAACATACAGTCCATCCCTAACTTATAAATTGAGTGAGCTCTCAAAGTTTCTTAGTAAGTCAGATGTTGAGAATTCAGAATATTATTTTTCCCATGAAGATTTATTGCACAAAGTGGTTAGTTGTCTAAACCCAATAAAACTCTTTCTACCCCCATTAACAGTGATGAAATTGTTTTCCTAGAACAGTTGTTCTCAAAGTGTAGTCCACTGTAATCCTGTAGACCCTAAGAAACCAATGAGACACTTTCAAGGCTTTCAAGGTCAAAACTATTTTCATAATCACACTGAAACATTATTTACCTTTTCGCTGTGTCAGTATTTGCTCTGAGGGTCCCAAAGCAAGGGTGAATGGAACTACCAATGCTTTAGCCCAGACCAGGGCAAGGGCACTAAACTAATAGTTTTATAAACTTTCCCACCATTCACACACATTAAAACAAAACCACCAGCTTCACTTGTCCATGATAATGAGGTAAACATTATTTATTTTATTAAGTCACAACTCTGAAGGCACATCTATTTAATATTTTATGTAATAAGAGGGGAAGTATGTATAATGTGCTTCTGTTATATACCAACATAAAACAGTTGTCTCCAGGCAAAAAGTAAAAACAAAAAAACATGTGTGATTGTTCAAGTTATAAGTGAACTGGCCACTTTTTTCATGGAGAAAAAAAAACGACTGTCAAACTGTGATTACTCAGACCTGGGTATCCAACAGATCTTTTCTCAAAACTGAATGAAGTGAGCCTGACACTTCCAGCAAAATAACTAATGTATTTGGTGCTGACAGTTAAATTTGAGTTTTCAAATAAAAATTAGAATTTTGGAAAACTTGTATCCATCACCATGAGCTTGACAGCGTCCCAACATTTACAGATTGATAGAGTTTCAGATACCACATTGCAACTAATCTTTGACAAATTACCTTTGGTTGAATTTTGGTGTAATATCAAAGAACATCCACAACAATCTGAAAAGGCTATGAAAATACTCCTTCTTTTCCAACTACATATCTGTGTGAGGCCAGATTTTCTGCATATGATTCAAACATACTTCAACAGACTGAATGCAGACAAAAATAAGAGCCTTGTATAAAACTAGATATTAAAGATTTCCATAAAAGGAAAATAGTTCTATATCCATTCCTTACACTACAATTTTTTTGTTTTATAAAATGTTATTTTTCATTTTTAAAAATGTTTTTTAATGTCACACTTAATTTATTATTTTGATGAATTAATAAATATGTTAAATTTCTGTTTGGGTTTCTAACAGTAAATTTCATACAGCCTACATAAAACAAAAACTCTTCAGTTTCCCTAATAATTTTAAAAGTGTAAAGATTTCCTTCAGTTGAAACATTTGTAAACTGCTGCCCTAGAGAACCAATATTAAGCACCATCTGGGAATACTGAAGGAAAAGCTTCTCCTGCTCTATACCAGAGATGTTTCTTCATCCTATCCACCACACCTATTCTAGGAACTTTCTTCATCAAGTCCTAGGCAAACTCAGCTCACAGGGAGCGGCATGGGGCACAAATAGGGATGCTTTCTACAGAAAGGAGGACCTTCCCAAAGGTGCTCATATAAATACAAATTAAAGGTCGGTGCTGAGTTAGGGACTTCAAACTTCCCTGGGTCATGAAAGAGACCAGGAAATCAACATCCGGGCTCAACTTCTGTAAAACTTCTCCCCAACATTCCAAATGGGAAAATTTTGCCATTTTATTTACAGGTAGGTATATTCCTAGCATCCAGCACAGTGTGTAGCACAGAGTAGCTTTCTGATGTATATTTGTTGGATCGTGGATGGGTGAAAGGATGGATGGATGGATGGATGAATGGATGGGTGGATAGATAGATGGGTGGGTAAATAGATGGACAGAAAAGCTCCCTTGAAGAAATAGAAGCCGAGAAATAGAGAAGGTTTTAGCAGCTTGAGAACAGCACAATACCAACATTACTAGTACTACCAATTAAATATTTACACATTAAAGACACAACTAATCTTACAAAGAAGCACCTAAATACAATATCTAAATACAAGAATAAATATAGAAAGTGTTTATGCACATGGGCTATTTTTTAAAAATTTTTAAATATTTATTTATTTTGGGGGGGGCGGTGCAGAGAGAGAGGGAGACACAAAATCCAAAGCAGACTCCAGGATCTGAGCTGTCAGCACAGAGACCAACATGGGGCTTGAACCCATGAACTGTGAGATCATGACCTGAGCTGAAGTCGTATGCTCAATTGACTGAGCCACCCAGGCACCCCTGGACTATTTTTAATGATAATGAATAAACACAGTACTTAAATCTTGGGGGCCTGGGAGGAAAAATAAATAAATGAAACAAATTGATATGAATCAGAAAAGATTTCCTGGGAGTACTGAGATCTTGAGCTGAGTCTTGACCCTAGACATGGGTTGGCAGAGAGGAAGTGGTAGAACTCTCCAAGTACAAGAAACACATGATTCCATCTGAAATAACAATGTAAGGCCATTTATCCAATACTGTCTTAAATAGGGAGATCATACAGAGAAGTAGGAGGTTTGAGACCATAAAGAAAGAATCTTATTTATCTTGCCTCCAAAGAAAACTGAGCTTCCCAGTGTGAATCTCCTCTTATTCCATTTCGAAGGTATCTATAACTATAAAAGGTTAGATTTACTGCTCCTTTATTGTCTTCTGCATCCAACACAGGAATGGTGATATAGCCTACTGAGATAAGCAAATGTTTTTAGAGAACATTTGGTTTTTAACAGCATTTTATCCATGAGTATATCTGATGGGGAGGGGGTTCAATCTGAGTCAAATTGGCATGCATTTACTGAACACTTGCTGTATACCAAGAACCACTCTCAATACTAGAAAGACAAGGATGAATAAGTGATGGTCCCTGCCTTCAAGGAGCTCACAATCTTACAGAGAAGGTAAACACGTACATGAATGAAAACACTATGTGCTGAGTGGTACAATGGAACCATATGCCAGGGCATCCTTTTGGGACAGCACTCCCCCAAAATTTAGCTTCCCAGTTATTCCTTATAAATTAATTTTCAGCTTTTTTCATCCCTGTTGAGGCAATCTGAAAAGCCCATTAAAATTCTATCACAAATAGGGGTGCCTGGGTGGCTCAGTCAGTTGAGCATCTGATTTCAGCTCAGGTCATGATCTCATAGCTCCTGAGTTCAAGCCCCACATCAGGCTCTGTGCTGACAACTGGGAGCCTGGAGCCTGCTTCAGATTCTGTGTCTCCCTCTCTCTCTGCCCCTCCCCCACTCATGCTCTGTCTCTCAAAAAATAAACATTAAAAAAAATTTTTAAGTCTATCACAAATAATCCAAGATATCTATTTATTGGATGAGAGGCTGCTCCAATAAAATGCTATACTGAGAAACTGAATGCCAATGAGCATGTCAAGCTTGGAGCAGCTGTGAGATTCAGGAAAGCAGGCAAAAAGAGAGCAAGACGCAGCACACTAGCTCATCATTTTGTCACTGTCTCTGGCATGGCAGAAATTACTTTTCTTCCCCGCCTAGCAAACATATAAAGCAATACCTCTGCTTACCTCTGAGAGAAGCCATCTGCTGTGGCTAAGATAGTTCTGGACTGGGGCCTCCTTGGCTCCCAACCCAGCAAGGGAATCCAGTGAGACCTGAAGACTAGTCATCCAAACCCAGAGCATGTGACGAAGTCATAATCTTGGCCAGCCAAGTTTTGAGGGTCATGGGGTTGGTGAGTTTGTCAAGCATGTCTGCTCTGTATATGAGCTGAAGGAGCAGAGACCCACATGTAAGAAACGGGAACTGAGCAGGGAGGTCTTTGCTGGGGAAACAACTTTGATACAGGTAAAAACAAAGATTCTGCTTGTGGCCAGTGGAAGCAGCTGATAGGATTCAAATAGAATCCACAAGACAAAGTCACACAAGCACAATGATTTGTTAAATCACAGGGGTTCTCCAAGGCAGCCATGAGCCAGCGGTGAACAAACAGATACAGACAGTGCCCTCATGGACTTCGAATATAAGAAAAGTCAAACACAGAAAGTGTAACTACAAGTACAGAAAGTACAAGGAAATATGGGGGTGTGGTAACAGGCATAAAGGCTTTATCCTAGGTTGGAGGATTAAGGAAGATCCCTCTGAGGAAGTGATATTTAGGCAAAGATAAAGGTCAAACAGCCAGTAAGTAATGAAGGAGCCCTAACAACCTGACCTGGGTGGAGACTAATCTCAGACACCTGCCTGAAAGCACAGGTTTTGAAGTGGAGCTTCAGTAAAGAAGAGAATCAGCTTAACCACTGAGCTGCTGACAGGCTTCATCTTAATTGAACTTCTAGACACCGGTCAGAGACAGACATCAGCCTTTCGGGGCTGAGACCCAGGGAGCCTTCAGGAGAGACCTGGGGAGTCTCATCAGAGAGGGAGGCCCACAGGCCACCAGCCCCCAGAGAGGTCTGAATGGATATCTGTGATTCCACAGGTATTATAAGCCTGCACATGGGGACGTAGGGGAGGGAGTGTCTTTTTGAGCTGTAAAGTCCCCCAGAACAAGAATGGTATCCCCATAAAACGGGAAGCAGTTAGATAAACTCAATAGAGATGTGTGTGTAGAAAAAAATGCACCTCGTGAGAAAGTGTGATGATGGCTTGGTTTCCTCTTGTTCCCATTTTTCTTAACACAAGTAACCTGAAAATTGGCCACACACACACACACACACACACACACACACACGGTATCATAATAAAGAATTAACTTCTGACCTACAGTAAAAAATGATATAAATAAAAAATGCAGACTTAAATGCAATTACAAATAAAATTCTGCTACTTAATTTCCTGCTCCCAAATTACATTTTAAGAAAATGTATATCCTGGACTTCCAGTGCACAATACAGTGAATAGAGACAGAAATGATGTATTATCACCACCAACCTTGCTAAGAGACTGTATCTTAATTATTCCCACCACAAAAAAGAAATGCCAATTATGTGATTTGATTGAGGTGTTAACTAATGTGACCATGGCGATCATATTACAATATTTAAATGTACCAAATCAACATGTTGTACACCTTAAACTTACATTATGTTATGTGTCAAATAGATTTCAAACAAGCAAACAAGCAAAAATGTATGTGAGTTTGGGTTAAAGAAAGGGTCGTGGCCAGGGAGAGAGGAGCTGTTCCCACATGTGGGACGCCCCCTCCCCCATCCCCCCTGCAGGTCCAGCCTCCATCCCTCACTGTCCATTGCCCTGGAGGCTAACTTTTGATGGACTGACCCAATGGCCTGTCTTGCCTTCCAGCTTCCTGTCTGGAGGCACTGGCAGGAGGTTGGGAGGCAGGAAGGTGGGTTCCAGGTGTTCACCCGAGGACGGCTAGGCTCTGGGCGATAGCACCTGCAGGAAGCTGCCATCTGGTACCTGCTCCTACCCTGTGCCTCGTTCCCCTTCAGGCCTGGGGCTAGTCAGCTCCCCACTGTGCTAGCTCAATGTTTCCTCACTACCCCTTGCTGGTACCTCTGAGAGCTGTCTGCACGTCTACAAGACAGTCCTTAAAGTCTCCTCCATTCCTGTTTAATCTTGTCAGAATCCTGACTGGGATACCAGAGGACTCTACACCACATGTCACAAGATTCTTGAGACCAAGGGATGGACACTGAGGTCAAGGAAAGCCAAGAGATGAGCAAGGCAATAAATGACAGTAAAAGCAGTTGCTTTTCCCTCTCCTGGAGCTGCAGGGACTATCCAGGGAGCAGAATCTAACATCTCCAGCTAAGGAGTGATGATCTGATTCTTTAGAGGAAAAGAAGAAAGGAGGGAAAGGACCAGCATAGCAATAAAGCTCCCCCTCACAAAGAACCTACTATGTGCAGCATTGTGTTCAACACTCTACCTGCATTATGTCACACGGTTTCATAAAAGCCCATTTTCCAGACAAGGAAAAGACTCAGAAAGAACCTGGATGTAAAGCAGGTCTCTCTGCCCCAAGAGCCCAAGGCCTTAATCACATGCTTTCCTGATACCATTGTGCCCATGGCTGAGACTCTGAGAAGCTTCATTTAGTGATTACCCTTGGATGAAAAGTAATAGGGCCTGATCCCCTATAAACATTTGACAACCTAGGGAACCCGAGGCTGGGTTTTAACATCAATCTCTTTATTTGATTGCTTCAATGTATGGATACATAGCTTGTCTTCATTTTGTTTCCTTATGTTTTCTTTATTTTCAAGCTTTATTTTTTCCTGTAACCACCTTATTCCCTCAACAACAGCCATGAACACAAAAACCACAACAATGAAAACTTACTGAAATAAAAGGGAAGGAATACATAGGCCACACATAGGCCAAAGATTCTAGGAACCTGGAGAAACTCCAGAGCCCCACAATGGCAGTGAGAGAGGGATGCGCTGAACCCTCCTCTTTGTACCTGAGGGAGCCTAAAAGCAGGACTCTGGCAAAAAAATTTCAAACTAAAAAATGCAAATGGGGGAAGAGCACAGCTATTTTTGGTGGCCTTATTTTGACAGGATCAACTATAGGATGTGCGTGGACCAGTGGAAAATGAAAATGCAGGGACTCTTGTTCAAAAATTACAAAGAATGTCAAGATGACAACAGCAGAGCATTAAATCAAGTATGGGATCCTCCAGAGCATGGGGTTCTTTGGGACTGCACACATCCCAGGCCCATGAAACTGGCCCTATTTCCTGCAGAGGACCTTTCCTAAAAAAGGGAAATCAACTTCTGTTGATCAAACACACACCACACACACACACACACACACACACACACACACACACGAACCAATAAGACTATACGGAAACCGTGACTGGCAAGCCAAACATCATATGAAAAATAATAATAATAATAATACTGTGTTGCATATATGGGAAATGACAGCACATATGCTAATCCAAATGCTTGTGACAATCAACCTTGAATCTCAAGTTCTCTGTCAGAGAGAGGATGTCCCCCAAATCACCCACTAGGGCCTTTGCTGGAAACAGTTCTCTTTACTCATTAATCTCAGGGCCAACACAGCTGTGGTTTCCAGAAAACACTGGAGACCCTGATGCAGCCACATCCTCAGAAAACAGTCATTGGAATAGACCTCTGTTGTCTAAAAAGTCAATTAACAAGAGAAAACAACGTTGATCAACAAATTCTAGCACTTAGAACCTGCCTCACGTTTGCCTGAACGTTGATAAATTGCTATTAATTTTGCACAGTAAAGGCCAAGTTATCATTTGTTTCTATCTGCTCATAAAAAATGAGTTTAATCTCTAAATATTAATGAAAAGTGCTCATTTATAACCAAATAGCTTTGTAGCTTTCTAGATATTACCATCACTAACATAAATTTATCAGAAGTGTGGCAGCAAAGTCAAATCACAGACAAATCGAAATCTTCACTAATCGGAAAATCAAATCTGGCTAAACACCAGGTTTGGGCAAAAGCCCACTCATTTCCCCCAGTGCGGTCTGCAGAGCTGAAGGAAGGCAGGCTGATTGTGAAGACAGTCAAATCTTTTATCTTCAAACATCTCCCTCTGTAATGGGCATTTTATTGTTTTTGTACCATTCTCTTTTCCCAGCAGTAACAGTACCCCAACTTTCCTTTGAGGACTTTCACCTCTCCCTTTTTGTGTGCTATCACAGTGAGGCTGTAAATCAAGGTGCCTCCTGCCCTCCAAACAAAGCATGAGCATGACTGAGCTTGTATAATCAAACGAACTCTCTCAGGGCTTTGAATCATGATAGAAAAGATACCATTTGAATCACATTCATTCTAGCAGTGGGGCCCTGCAAAGACAACTAGCTTCTTTCTGCTCTCTGGATCTCCAAATCTACCTCAGTTCCTGCCATTGTCAACCCTTTTTCTCCAGCTTTGCTATCATTTCTATGAGTTATCCAATATCCTTGAAGTAAATTACTTTTCTGTTAAAGTTAGCCAGAGCCTCTGATGCTTTGCCACTAGAAATACACTTAACAACATGACTTGCTCTCTGCTGCGACTGAAGAAAGTTTTAGCTCTCAAAGGCATAAGAGATCAATGGAAGACAAGCTCACAAAGTTCAGCATCTCATTGGAGAAGTTGAAAGCATTTACAAATACGACGGAAGAACTGGCAAAGCAATAGACCCATGTGTTCAATTCAATGTAGCATAACCTATGTTTACAGGTCTATATCAGAATGTCCACTAAGGAATACCCAGAGAATTCAATATTAAGGCAATTGTCAGGAAGCATGTGAGATCAAGGGCTGAAAAGCTCTCGGTTTAACAAGATGAAAGGAATGACTACCCAGATCAAATGCATTTGACAATTGTCCCAAATCACTTGCAATTAGCATTATAGGATCACGACACAAAGAAAAACAGATTTTTACATTGCAGAGCTATGTCATTAAATTACCAGTGCCCTACCAATCAGTTCGGCCGTGACACATCTGGTTAGGTTAAGCGATGCACTATGGCTTTTATCCACAAGAGGTGTCCTGGGATATGAAATGTGTGACTTATGAAGAAAAAAGCCTACAGGCAAATTCCATAGCGGCATTTTAGCATTTCTCATCTGTGTTCAAATTTGAGTGGTTCAAAAACATCTAAATTCAAAATCTATTTCCCCCACTCTGGGAATATTAATATAATCACTGTGAATACCGATGACTATTTGAAGCCTACCTTGAAAAAACAATTTCAACCTACATTTTCTTATGGACTCTGATTTTTCAAGAGAATATAAAAAGATCAATTTGGGGTAGCAATATTTTGTCTACTCTGGTCTCTATCCTAATGGTCTAAGGCCAAAATCAGGCCTGTCTATATTCTGACAAGGACTTCTTTTCTTGGATACTAGCCATGCCAAGATCCAGTGCCCTAGTTTGGGCTTTAAATGCTTCTGACATTTCCAGCTTCCCTTCCTTCTCTGGATGCCATGGTTCCAATGGTATCAAAGTTAAGCCTAAAAAGTTCTGAAAGTGAGAACACTTCTCACTGAAATATAAGGAGACTGGGGTACAGAGGGCCTGACCAGTCCATGGCCAGATCAGCCTGCACTCAGTACAGTAGGTATGGCTGCTGCCAGTCAAGTATAACCAATTTTCTGCCACCTGGGCCCAGGAACTCCTGGTGCTTCTTGGCCCCTTGTGCTGGGAGAGACCAAACAGTCCTGGACACTGAAATGAAAGAAGGAGTATGTATCACCTCCAGGCTAAGCATTAGATGGCCAGTGAAATACCTTCTGGAGCTCTTTTTCTCTCTGGTACATAGACCAGAAACATTCTGTATAATGGCTGTCCTGGTGTGAGAAGACATGGAGTAGAGTACCCAGCTGAACTTCAGTGGTGATGCAGCTTAACGAGAAATCACACTTTGCAGTTAAACACCTCTAGGACTCAGGAGGTTACTACAGCATAATTTTGCCTAATTGGACAAATGTAGGGTATTAAACTGTCAATGTCATCACCAGTGTAATGCCTTCAAACAGCAAAACCCAGTTCTCAATCTTGTCTAATAGGTATCATTTAGGTTGTTTGGCATGATGCAAACAAACCTCTCAGTGACTAATTGAACTTTGAACGGACTGTACTGTCAGAACGTTGATACATTTCATCAGCTCCCTGCTCAATTCTACAAAGCATTACTATGTGCTTATGCAGGTAAAGGTGTGTTGAATTCTCTAAGGAGCAGAGACTCAATGATGTAACTATAGGAGTCTTATTCATAAAAGTCACAGCTTGTGGCAAGTAAAATAAGGCCTTGGAAATTTCCTCTGAATTGGGCCCCAGCAGGTAATTGTTAACAAGAGAAGAAAATGTCCCACCTGAGTTTAAAAGTTGTATAGGCAAAACCACAGCAGTCTCATGTTCCCTTCTCTGCCAAACCTGCTCCTCCTGGTCCATGGGCATCTGTCTCCTGGTTGTTGACCCTGAGCATTACCTCTGCTTATTGTTGGATTTGAGACCCTAAGCTCATTAAGGTGCTTGGATATATATAAAAACTTTGCCAAAACCTTATTCCGATGAGTTGAACTAGGCTTGTTATAATGATAGGCATTATAAAATCAACACTTCTTCTAAAATCTGGTACACATAGACGCACATGCACACATCAACAATTAATTTTTAAAGAAATTAGGGATTAAGTGATATTGTGACTTATAATAAGAAACATCTGTTTGGCCTTCATCCCCATTTGGAGCATAGAGCTCCTAAAAGCCTTGGAAAATTCTAAGTGTTGAGAGCCACAGGGATGACTTTTTGTTATGTTAATGATGTGCTTTTGGACAACCACTAAGGATGGGGGATGGTTGTGAGGAAACCCAACCATATGAGTCCAAACCAGCCTCCACCTCCCTCTGGGGAGAAGGGAGGCTCTAGAGGTTGAATCAACTGTTAAATCAATAATGTAATCAATAATTTCTATGTAATGAAGACTTTCTATGTAGTGAAAATCCAAAAGAATAGGGTTAGGATACCAGCAGGGTCAGTGAACCCATGAGGATCTGAGAACATGCCTTGCCCTGTGCCTCTCTTCCATCTGGCTGATCCTCAGTTCCATCCTTTCATAATGAACAGGTCATCTAGTAATGTTTTCCTGAGTTCTGTGAGCTGCTCTAGAAAATTAACTGAACCCATGGAGGGGGTCAGGGGAACATCTGATGCATAACCAGTAGGTTCAGAAGAACAGGTAGCAACCCAGATTTGCGACTGGCATCTGAAGGAAGGTGAGGTATGGTCTTATAGGACTAAGCCCTCAACCTGTGGGACCTGATGCCACCTCTGGGTAAATAGTGTTAGAATTGAGTTGAATTCCAGGATGCTCAGCAGGTGTCTAAGAATTGCTTGCTGGTGTGGGGAACCCTCCCTCCCCCACACATGGAAATTGGATCCCAGAACCTTTTTAGCTCCACAGTGAGCAGCTAAAACATTAGGCAGGTGAAAGTAATGAAGATGCAGAAACTAGGGAAGACTTGCACTAAGCCTTAAAAGATGGGTAGATTTGAAAGCACAGCATTTACAGACATCACTATGCTGGCTATGCACACTTTTGGACCACTATTTAGTTTCTCAATATGCCCATCTTTTAGTTGCCAACTGATCAACAATAAACTAGGTCTTTATCTTAGAGTAAAACAATTGCTTATTCCTGGGGGTGGGGGAGAACTTTGTAATATATATATGTCACACCCTATTAAGTGACCTTAGACAACACTCAGAATTCATTTGAGCATCAATTTCCTAGTCTGTGTAGTTCAGGACACTCCATCCCCTAACAGTCTGGTGATTTTCTGAGGACCACATTCTGTGATCTTCTAGACATCTATTTTCTTTAAAGTTACCACACACGCACAAAAAAAAAAAAAAAAAAAAAAAAAAAAAAAAAAAAAAAAAACACAACTCCCATTACAATTGGCATGCTATTTATCCCTTTGGCCAAATGAAGAAAGAGAGAATAAAAAACAACTATCACATTTAAACGAAAGAGTTATCAGTCATTCTTGTATATTGCAGCTGCTTGAGAAGCCATAGGGCAAAGGCATTTATATGGAAGATAAGCTCATTGTGTTGAACAAATTAATGCTGGATTGTGAATTAAATGGCGTGTCTTCGGACAGTTAATTAGCTTTGTGCTGCTCAATTAAGTTTTGAAAGGACATGTTGTGTTTCTTGATGGAATACAGAATATACATCAAGGCTATTGCTGCTCTGGATCATTTCAATTTCAAACCTAGTGAAAATGAGCAAGAAAGAATCAGGGACTTTGTAAACCCACAAATAATTCAGACTTCCCAAAGAACTTGAATTTCAAACCGTAAATAGCAAAATAACACATTTTATTTTTAACCACATCTGGAAATCTCAACAAGCCAACAAATATGAAATTAGCTATAACTTTATTTTTTGCTATATCATTTACATTGAGAGCAAGTATTTTAAAAGTAAGGATGAACACTAAGTTAGAATGTCTTCTAGGCTCCATATAATTTTATTCTACAAACTGACATCACCAACATCCCTTATCCCCTATATTGAGAGGAAAAATGTTTTTAGAGGAAGTGCTTAGGCTCTGGAATAAGAAAATGTGAAACAACTCGTTTCAGATTTTAAATCCGCTACTGACCCTGGGAAAATTACTTAACCTCTGTCTGGATTTTCTCACCTATGAAATGGGGTTATAATTCTTATCTTGTAGGGTTATTAGGAAGACTCCAGTAGTCCAAGAACAGTGTTAGCCCCAGTAAAACCTACTATCTTAGTTTCTTTTCCCTGCCCACATTGGTTGTAAATTGACCTAAATTCATGTGTAGGTTTTCTGTGAAATACGAGGAACCTCCATTGACTGCGCATATGTCTACTACTACAGATATATTGCCACCCGTTACTATGCTATAGGAAAAAAAATTTTTTTTCAGATGGAATTCTATCAGTCATACAAATACAGTACGTAAACATAAAATCAATCCCACTTCCTGTGTCTGTAAACTTGGGGATGTCCCTGCTTCTCTCCTAGAGCAATCTGTCAAGTCCCTACAATGGAAAATGGAGCTCCCAGGCAGACTCGGTGGTGCTCTGAAAGCAGGATATGCTAATCTTCTCATCAGGTCAGGTGACAATGGCCAGGAAGGGAGGAAGACACAAGATCAAGATAAATCCAGACCTAGAACCAGACCTTGCATGGTGTATAAAAGGTTAAGACATATGTGTATAAAACACCAACAACAACACCACCACAACCATCACCACTACCAACATTTGCAAGACCCTAGTTTGTTTCTTGCTAAACCCAAAACTGAGAAACCTGCTCTCCTAAACTTTGTAAATGCCCATTTTCCTTGCTAAACTTGAACTCACAGAGTTTTCTTTCCTAAATTTTCTTATCCTTAGACTATCCACTTCTAAGAACTGAACACTGAACATTTGTCTTGCTCCACATAACACATTCTTGTTTTGTTGTTTCTTTTTCTAACTTGGGAGAGTATAACCCCATGAAACTGTGCTAACACTAAAAAATAGGGCTGTTTCCCTTTCAGACACCCTCCAGCTAGCAATGAGCAAAGGCTCTTTTTAGCTCTACTTAGGTGGTCTTTTATTCCAGGACTCTTTTATTTCAGGGCACAAGTGATGCATTACTGAATTTTCCAGATTCTTATACTTTCTAGCCAGTCACATTCCTAGAACATTAATCATTACCCCCCGTGAAAAATGTCTTCTAGCACTCCCCAGGCAAATGAAACTCCCCAGTGTAGGTCAGAAATAGCAATGTTTGAAGCATATGAAGGACCCACCTCTGGAGCGTGGATTCCCGATAAGATTTCTTCAGATTGTTAACCAGCTACATACACAGCACACTGTTTATACCAAATGACCTTAAATGTGTGGTAAATAATAACAGCATTGTCAAGTTTTTCTAAGCATACTTCATTTTGTGACATAATTTTTTTTTAATTTACCTGATGCATAGAAACATGGCATGGCAAGGGATAGGAGACTGCATCTATGCATACAGACAAGTTTAAACAAAAGCAACACATTGCTTTAAAAATTAAAAAAAAAAATGACACATGCCAACTGAATTTATTAGTTTCATTTTCACTTGAGAAAAAGGACCACAGTGGCACATGCAGACAATGGGATATTATTCAGCACTAAAAAGAAACGAGCTATCAAACCATGAAAAGACATGGAAAAAATTTAAATGTATGTTAACAAGTGAAAGAAGCCAATCTGAAAAAACTACATACTGAGTGATTCCAATTATATGACATTCTGGAAAAGGTGAAACTATGGAAACAATAAAAAGGTCAATGATTGCAAGGGGTTAAGGGAAGGACGAATGAGAATGAGTAAGCTGAGCACAAAGGATTTTTAGGGCAGTGAAAATACTCTGTATGATATTATAACGGTGGGTATATATCATGATGCATTTGTTCATACCTATAGGATTACCTCATTACCTAAGGTAAACAATAGACTTTGGATGATTATGGTACATCAATGTAGGTTCATCCTTGGTTAAAAAACAACAACAACAACAGCAACAACAGTACAATTCTGGTGAGTGGCATTGATAAGAGTAAGAAGGGAAGGCTACCCATGTGTAAGGGCTGGGAATATATGAGAAATTTCTGTGTCTTCCTCTCAATTTTACTGTAAATGTAGAACTGCTTTAAAAAATAGTGTTTTTATTAAAGGGACTAAGGAGCCTAGCATGTGCTAGCAAGCCACAGGCTACATGTTGGGGACACCAAGAGGAAGATAGGGCCCTCCCTGGGAACACACAGGCTAGAACTCATGGAATCACAGATAATGTCCTGATCACTGCAGGAGTCACCCTTATAATGTCATTAACAAGTGGTGATCTAGCTGTGACTGAATATATTATAGGGACTGGAACCAATTTCTTTAGGGATAAGCTAAGGGACCAGCTAATATGAGGGTTTTTGTTTTTTGTTTTTTGTTTTCTGAGTATCTGGTACAGATATAACATATTACCTTTCCTGGAGAATATATTTGCATTTTTATAACAGGTTCTTGTCTTTAGACTCAGGTATCATAGTTTGAATTTCAGACATGGTGGCAGGCCAATCAGAAGGCTATTTCTTCATTGGGGTGGAAAAGAGACCTATCTGTGCCCTTCCATTTTCATACTATGATTGGCTGCCTTTCCCATATGAAGGATTGATCCTGCTACCAAAGAATGAGTAATTATAAAGAATGAAACGCTTTTCTTTTAAGTCACAAAAATAACTATCTCCACCCTCACATCAGTTCCCTTCCTTCTTCTACTATAATTTATGAAAATGATTTAAAACTTTGGACTTTAGTGAATCCTGCAAAATCCAGTCTGCAATTAGTTCTGTATGTCTATGGTTTCCTTCATCAGAACAAATCATAATTCTTTGGAAGCAAAGTTAAGCCTTGGAAAAGATATGAATCTGCAAGCTCCCATTTTTAGAGAAATTAATTTATAAGAGAAAAAGACTTTACTATGATTTCCTAGTTAGAAAACTCCCTAAAATAAACTTTGGGGAAGTCGGTACAAGAAACTACCATCAAATTCCAACTCTCAACATTTATGACCAACTTTTACTATTACCAGGTGCCAAGGAATGTGCTGGGTGCTTTCTCACACATTAGTCCATCAGTTTTGGGGTAATCTTAGTGTAATGTAAGCTACGACAGTGCTGAGGATACTGTGTGAGGTAAAATCCTGGTCCATGGAATAATCTTTAAGAATCTACTTTGGGTCATTCTAGGACTACAATTCTTGCTTACCCCCTCCTTGACTAGCATGGTGCTTTCCACTTAATGGTACCCCATAAATGCTTACTGAACTGAGCAAATGTCATATAAAAGCTAAAACTTGCTGCCTCCACTGCTCCTCCAGGTCTTCAGAAGGTTTATTAGAAGGCAGTACATGCTCTCCCTCAATGTCCTGTCTTGGTGATTGATGATATGGGAAATGATTAAAGATTCTCAAACTCGAGTCTTTAATATATTGGTAGTAATCCTTTCAAATAAATCACACGTAAGTAATAAGTTAAGGACGCCATTCAAAAATTACAAAGGAAGTCAAAACCTATTTACTGGGACTTGTCAGAATGGAGATTTATTCTTGTTATCAGAAATGTAATACAGACCTTCCTCAACTTAAGATGGGGTTATATCCCAATAAACCCAATGTACATTGAAAATATCATAAGATGAAAATGTGTTTACTACACCTGACCCCTGAACATCACAGTTTAGCCTCCCCTACCTTAAACGTGTTCAAGACACTTATATTAGCATCCAACACAAAGCCTACAACACTAAGATGTTGACTATCTCCTACAATTGGATTCTGTAGCTGAAAGTAAGAAACAGAATGATTAAATGGGTATAGAGTGGCTGTAAGTGTATCAGTTGTTTGTCCTCATGATCAGACGGCTGACTGGGAGCCGCCACTGACCAGCATCAGGAGAGCATCTGATGCCCTCATTCGTCACTATCCAGATTCAAAATCCCAAGTAGAGGGGTGCCTGGGTGGCTTAACTGGCTAAGCATGTAACTCATGATTTTGGTTCAGGTCATGATCTTGTGGTCGTGAGATCTAGCCCCATGACAAGCTCCACATGCAGAACATGCTTGGGATTCTCTCTCTCCCTCTCTTTCTGCTCCTCCTTTGCTTGGGTGCACATCTGCTCTCTCACTCGCACGCTCTCTCTCTCTGTCTCTCTCTCAAAATAAATAAACACTTAAAAAATCTCAAGGGCAATTTCTACTAAATGAGTATCACTTTCGCACCATCATAAAATCAAAAATTATAAGTCAAACCATTGCAAGTCAGGGATAGTCTGTACCAGATCGTGTTTCGAACTTGTTTCTTGAATGACTCTTTTTTGTTGTTGTTATTTTGATGATAGCTCAGTCTTAATGAACATAACAGCATTTGGCAAGAAAACCGCTAAATCTGTTTGCAGTACATGAATTTCATTCTGCATTATCATATTGGTGTACATGGTCGCATCTGTGAGACCACAGAAAGAGAAACAAACAGCTGTGGAGAAAAACCACCAACCAGCCCTAGAGTAAGTCTAACTGAGTCTGGTTATTTTCTTGGTTTGCAGGTCAAATTAAATAACATAAAATCTAAACCAAATTGCTTGCCTTCATAGAAAAAGTCTTTTCCAGCCAAAATTTTAAGCTGTTTTAATAAAAGAAATTTTAAAAGTGCCATATTAGCAATAACTTCTAAGACAGATTCAAAGATTCAAAGTTAGAAAATAGAACTTCTGCTCACCTGGAATAGAAAAGGCAGACAGGTGAGTGACCTTATAAACTCACCCAATATCCCTGTCTGGAAAATTTTTGCAAAGATTTCTCTGGTCTAATCTTACAGTAGTATTTCATTATTTGTCACTATTCATTATTCATTTTTTAACATATATATTTGAGAGCCTACTATGTACCAGGTGCTGGGAACACCACAGTGACCCCAACCAGGTGAGGTCCTTCTCATCAGGGATCTAAAATAACATCAGCATATAAAACTGCTGAATAGGTGATGTAGAGCAGAACCACTAATAGGGATTTGACCAAGACAAGGACATAAAGAAGGGACTCTTGGAAGAAATCATTAACTCTGGAGATGTGGAAATGAAACATGTAAAGAGCACTCTAGCAGAAGGAACCATAGGTACAAGACCCTATCACCAGAAGGAGCATGGTGACCACAAGGTTGACAAAAAGGGGACCAGGGTGGGGCTAAAACACAACCTGGGAGGGAGAGCATGGTATAAGGTGAAGTGGAGAGGGTCAGAAACCAGACCACACAGGCCTTGCTAATCTGTTTAAGAGTTTTGTCTTCATCTCATTAGTAATGAAGATGGGAAGCCACCAACAGTTATCTGGAAGGAGATGTTATTACCAGCCTTGAATTTTTAAAGATGGTTGCAAGGGGGAGAACAGATTAGAAGGGGGCCCAGGTGTCCATTAGTGGGTCAGTGAAGAGGCTCATAGCTCAGGCAGAAGATGACAGTAGCTTAGACTAGAGGTAGCAGTAGCGGGGGATGGGTAGATTTGAGAGAATTTTTCCTGCCCACCTCCATTGCCCAACCCATGCCCTTCAACCCTCACTTCTAAATAGCTTCACTTCCATCTACATTGATTTTCTTGCCTGCTTAATGTTCCCCACTGCAGGACCAGCTTGCTTTTAGTGCTGTACTTTATAATAAAGATTCCATGTGTATTTGTGTTATGAATGAGTAGTTCCCACTTTCATTATGCTCTTCCCTGCACCATAAAATTCTTCCAATTCAATCCATCCTACAATGTACCATGTAGGCATACACAGAGAGGTCACAGAACTGGCCAGTGGCCCTAAGAGCTCAATTGGAGATTCCTTAAGGGTGGGGAAAGAGTTCCCCTAATTCCACCCCTAAGCCTCAACCTTAAACGCAAAGCCATTATGAGAATGAGTAGTCATAAGAAGGTTAAGCCTTCAGGAATGGATTTCATGTCTTTGAGCTGGGTGTTCTCCACAACACCTGCTACCATACCAATAACATCCATCTCATAAACCACCTTGACTATGATTTTCACAAGTTTTCATAAGTTGAATATCTAGATTCTCAGATAGACTCTTAACATTCTAGTAGTCCATATGCCAGACTACATAACACCTTAATACTATGACATAACTCATAACCTAATAATGATAATATAAATATAAAACCTTCTTTAAATGGTCTTTTATCTGCATTACCTCCTTTGACATTTACAATAACCCCACAAGGTAGGCAACACTGGGATTTATTCCCCAGCAGTGGCTTGAGGATGCAACCAACTCTTTCAGCCAATACTAACATGAGTAGTTGCTGGTCTGACTAGTTGAGAAGACTAAATGTGGCTTCCCTGGGAGACTTGGTCAACTCAACCCGAGTGTCTCAGACTGAGAGTATAAGCCATTTCCCTCACAGACTCTTCATCTGGAAGATGCTTGGGTTCCTGTGATATGTAGGAAAGTCTCATTTTAGCCATTTCACTTAGACAATGATCTTAAATTGGAAATAACATTCACAGCTTTTGTCAAACAAAACCAGTTTCTTCTAATATTCAGAAATTATTCCCACTAGATTTTTTTATTTGGGCTGCTTACCACAAGGGAGATGCCTTCTTGCATTAATTATAGAGGCAGATGTGGAGGGTGGATGGCATGAAGATAGCTTTGACACTTTCCACACTTTCTCTGACTAACCAAATTGAGATAAGAAACCAAGAATTTTAGAGTTAAAAAGGTCCTTAGTAGATATCCAGTCTATTTCCTTGGCCCCTTGGTCAATATAACTGTGTACTTGCATGCATGTGTCCAAAAATGTTACATCTGAGTCATCCTTTGGGAATCCAAAGATCCAAGCCATCAATGCTGCCACTGCTCAAAATACTTTGGAAATCTTTTCTTTGGGAAAAGAAAAGAGTCTTATAGACTCTTTAGAGTCTTTAGAGTCAGTTTATAAGCTGTAGGAAAAAGTGATGACTTTGGCTTAAAGAAGTCATGATTCCTTTCTGCCAGAATGACTTCAGACAGGGGCCCAAATGACAAATAGCATTCATCAATGAACAAATACACCCTCAAAGAATAAAGATTTGCAGCCACTAAAGACCACCAAGGAAATGTGGCTATAGGTGTTGCAGGCCACAAAGATGTTCCCAAAAGGTAACAGAAGCATCACTCTTGTGGATACGGAGCCTCTAAGGTACCTTTGTTACTGAGTTCATATCCACTTGGATGTAGAAGTCCTAGTGTCCCTACTTCAAGAAAATATCTACTGTCATGTCATAGTAACATTCTGAACCTCATTTTATTTCCACACCTTTCCAGGGTTCTGATCACTGTTGTCATCTTTCCTGTGCTTGCTCAACAAGGTATGCATCAAATAGCTTGGTCTACAAGACTGCATGTGGAAATACTTAAAAGAACTGTGAGGACAAGGATGAAATCACTGTCTAACATTTTACTCTTTGTGTTTATTAACATATGGGAAATGGCCATACATTGCATAAAAGGATCTGACTATAACGACTAAAATATGTGACTCTTAAAATTGTCCACTGGCAATTAGCCCAGTATGTGGGCAACAGGGCTGGGGAGATAGGGAATGTGAAAATTTTTCATCTTACTCAGGAAGCCATGATTTTAGGTGTTATTTTAAAAATAAGAAACAAAAACAAAAAATAAACTACACTTCCAGAATTTTTCAGGGAACGCATTTCTCCTCTGCTCATCCCATCTCAGTAAAAACCTAACTTTGGATCCAGTCATTTTACCTCTAAAACTTTTTGAAGAAATAAGCAAGAAATGTTCACACTTTACCTAAAAATATGCTTATCACAGAGATATTTGTGATTGAAAAAGTGAAAACATTTCTTTATAAAAATGAAGAGGGTGATTAAACAAATTGTTGTGTAAATGTTGGTATAATAGTTTTCCACTGCTACAAAGCATGTTTTTGTAAATGAATGACAAGAGGAAACACACACCCCCTCAGGTTCTAAGAAGCAGATGGCCCAAGATTCAAGAGTCTTTTCAATTTAGGCAGTCACCTTCCTCCTTAGAACCACTTGTGTCTCAAAATGTACCTACAGGACTTTTGTTTATAGAAGTGATTGAGTGACAACACAGAGAGGCTAATGCCGTCAAAAGAGTTCAGTGTAGAATTTTTATCTTATTACTTAAATCTCTCAAGAGGACAGGGCACATCACACCATGCATGGCCACATTAGAAACTACCAGTTCTGGTCAGAAGCCCAAAGGGGTAAGTGGAAAGCATAGCCCTGAGCCTTCATTGTTTTCCATAGGAAACAGGTTAGGATGGACTCATTTGAATAATATCAGCAAACTCTGGGTTATAAAGGTTATCTAGAGTTGCCTGGTTCCTAGCCCTGGCTGAGTAGGGCAGAGGAATCTTACCTCCTAGACTTTAATAGTCACATGGAGTAGGTGGTTCTGAGTGAGGGGTCTGGAATGGTTAGTTGGCAAATGAAAAAAGGCACACTCTTGGGGTGAGCCCTTTGGTAATCTCTCAGAATTGACTAGCCCTGGGCAGAGAAGGAGTCTCACCCTAGTCCGTGAGGCCTCAAATACCAGATTATCAAGAGAATGGAAAATAAGAAAATAGAGTTAACACAGCCTCTATGAATAAACAGCTACCCCCTGAACCTCTGGACCACAGAACAAAGTATGTACCTATCCTAGGCATGTATGTCTTCTTTTTAAGAAATGGTCAGACTAGCTCTCTTGGCCTCCTTCAGGACACCATGTCCCCAGTTCTCCAATACTTCATGTAATACATGCAACTCTGATACGGTCTATGGCCCTTTGCCTTGTTGATTTGCCCCTGGATGAAGGAGAACCACCATTTTATTCATCTCTACAACCACCTCAGTTCCTTACACTTCAGACAATGTGTACCTTTTTGAAGGAGACCGTTCTTACCGCAACCATCCCCACTGACACCTGGTCGATTATAAAGGCCCTGGTATGATAGTTTTTCAAGAGAGAATGGGCACAAAGGGAACAGCATATAAGCTTCCAAACTGCCAAGACTTGTTGGACATATATGCAAGGACATGTGCATTACTCCCAGTTGAGGTTCCAAAGCTTTCAATATGCTCTATCACTCCAAACACAGTTAAAAGCCTGTGCTTAAAATAATTTTACCAGATTACCTAGATCAATTTTAGGGAATGAGATGATGGAAAGATTATAGGGTGGAAGAAGGGCATGGTAGGGTGCAGTCAGAAGAATGAATGGAAATCACCCCGAAATGGAGGAATGGGGATTAAAACAAACAAACAAACAAACTTGTAACTGGCATAGCCCAGTCAGAGCTCTAGAAATTGTATTTGTCTAACAGATGAGTGCTGCAGCCACTCTATGGGAACAGATGACATGGGAGAACATCATGTGTGATTAGGCCAATGCGGAGCCATTCACATTTGGAGGCTTGTTAGACAATTTCACATTTTTCTGGAGTTCAGCCAACTGATGGGCTGTGACATGAGATAATCGGTGTCACTGATGTGTGAAGGTCCCGTAAGAGATGACAGGCAGACTGTGCAGAAACAGGCAACCCAGGGTCTCCATGTATGAGCAGACAGAATAACATGTAATAACACGATGCCCATTTGCAAAACGACAGCCTGTTTCAGCAAGCTGACAGCAACAACAATTTTTCTGAAGTGTTGCTCTTAATGATTTGGAAGGGGGAAAAAAAGGAACTGCATTTTCTTTCTGGATGTCAATGATAGGCAAAGTGTGTTCCTGTTTTTCTGCTTAGGAAAAGTGGCTAGTAAGGGTAAATGGAAATATGTGTATGTTTTTAATGACTTTCAGTTTAAGAGCTTGGGATTTACCACAGGTAGCATGGGGAGTGCCTGTAATTGTTTTCCCTCTGCCTTTCTCAGCTCTGCCTTCACCCCCTCTCCACCGCCCCCTATCAAGCCAAGTTGTGATGGAGAAGTTCCCACTCATGATTCCCACCTTGTACATTTCCCATTCATGTTTCAACCCACCCGACTCTGGCTTCTCTGAGCTAAGGTCACCACCCCCCTAACTGTCAGATCCAGTACATATATTTGTCCTACTTACATTTCTGTTGCATTTAAAAGACTCTATTGACATATTTCTAGTTTTAGGGAATGTGATGGTCCAAGGGGGGATTTTCCTATCATGAAATTAAAGATTTACTTCAGGCTTGGAGAGAAGCAGGGGCAAGAGGGCAAGAATCACCTTCAGTTCCGGTAGCCTGATGAGGCACCCACTGGAAGGGACAGGAGGGCTGAGTATGGACCTGGAAAGCTAGATTCCCTGGAGGCCTTGGTCTATGGGGCAAGTATTACAATTTTCCAGAAAGATGGGACAAAGTAATCATCATCCTAAAATGTTAAATGCTGCATGTTTACACACACACATTTGTATTTCTTTTTTCAAAGTATTTTATTCCTTCTATGTAAAGGAAGCATGATTTAATTGATGGAGTCTGGACTATAAACTTGGCTAGAGCGTGGGATTGGGTTGCCTATTGCACATTTACTCATCCAAAAGTTACTGGTTTGTGTTTTGAAATCTGAAAATGCCCCTCAGTCACACAGTCATATCCAACTGCCATGTACCTAAGTTAAACATGTTCTTGTCCCTTTCCCTTTTTCCCCTTCCTTTTGGTAACTCATATGCCTCCCCCTTAGGAAGCCTTCCCTGCCCACCCTGCCCAAGCTTGGAATGGGTGACTATTACATAACTCTCTGCTTCACACTGCTGAAGAGCTTAAAAAGGACCATTAGGATTGAGTGAGCTGAGTTTGTCTTGCCTGGTTGACTGCAAAATCATTGACAATGAAGATAGTATGTCTGCTTCATCTCTAGTGCCAAATGCAATGTCTGGCAACAAGTAGGCACTCAGTAAATTTTTGTGGAATGAATGAAGGAAATAGTATTATTACTAGCCAACAATAGTACCAGTTGGAGTCCATAAATGTTCTAAAACCAATATGCTGAACTGTCACATGATATGCAGTGTGCAAGTGAAATAACTGAGCCATTAGGAACCAAGGATTTTAAAGCTGTGCATTGAAAATATGCTCAATACAGGAAAAATATAAATCCTAGGATTAGTTTAATGCCATTTGTGCTGATAATACACATCTGCTATCTGTCTTCATTTAGCATCATAGCAGTAGGTTACAAGAACACAGTTTGAAAGGGTGTCACATTCTTTAACAGAATATTCAATAAAAGTATAATAAAATTGAAATGCTGGAGTCCATAGGAAACATTGTATACTTTTGTTATTCATTCCACCTTAAAGTACAATCTTATTTTAAAATCATTTAAAACCATGTCTTCTGTTCTAATATCTCCAGTAATGCTCAGTGCCATGTGATACAGATTGCCTGATTGTTCTGAGAAATTAGCACTCTTCCTTTGCAATATAAGAAATTCTAGGGGCACCTGAATGGCTCAGTCGGTTGAGCAACTGACTTCAGCTCAGGTCATGATCTCATGGTTCATGAGTTCAATCCCCGCAACGGGCTCTGGGTTGAGAGCATGGAATCTGCTTAGGATTCTCTCTTTCCCCCTCTCTGCCCCTCCCCAGCTCATGCTCTCTCTCTCTCTTTCAAAAATAAATAAACATTAAAATTTTTTTTTAAAAAAGAAAGAAATTCTAGATATTTCATGAAAGCAGGCAATACATATGTTCTTGAGAAGGGCCAAAGGCACTGGTTATGAGAAAGAGAGAGTGGCTTATACACCCTGGAGCGAGCACTGGGAGTGATAATACATAAATGCATAGAACAAATCAGGATCAGTGGGGCTTCCAGGAGGTCACTCTCCCTCATCCCCGAGTCTAGTAGAGGGCACAGTCAGGGGTGGTGGGGGTCAGTGGTGAGAATCTTCTGATCCCTCTTGTTTCTCTAGAATTCTCCAAAATTATTTCTCCTTTCCTTCTACCTCCTTAACAAACCCTATAGGTTCTCCTGAGCAATTAAGCTTTAAAGAAACCAACACAAAAGGACCAACAGACTGCTTCCACCCACTACCCCACATTGTAGCTCTCCTGAATCAATGAAGTGCTGAGCCATTTGCTTGCAAGAAGGGGAGTGCAAAAAGGAAGACACATACCAATTAATATCTCAATTGAGATCAGAAAGCCACACACATAAGTTCACAGAAATGGATTTTTGGATGTCTCTTATAAAGCAAAGCACATAATCCAGAGCCTTGGTTATGACATGTGTGGGGGTTTTATTAGTGGTAAAGATGCTCTCCATGATTCTGAAGGCTTGCTTAATCCTGAGTGGCTGCCAGACTTCCAGGTGAGCATATGGAATCCTAAGCCTGTGCCTTGTCTTGAGGCTTTTGCTGAATGAACCAGACAGCCTGGCAGTCCTACAAGCATGATTAGGACCAAAGATCTCACCTTGTCTACAGAGGGTAATCAATCCAGTTTGCTCACCTCCTGAAGTTATCTGCCCCAGCCACTGCTCTTTGGGAAGTGGAAATGAAGCCCTCTCATGAGTCCTGGGCATGATGGATTCTTCAGTAACTGACAATGACAGAATAAGGATAATAGTTGGGTGTAAACAGGGAACAAGCCACCCAAGCCATAGCCCAGCACCACCACAGTCTTCTTTGTAGAATAACATGAGGAAATCTCACCTCAATTGGTAAAAGAAAATGTCAATCATGGGGGGAGGGTGATGTTTAAATCCAACTGCCTTTTCTTCTCAAACTGCCATATGATTTTATCATCTTCCATATTAAGCTGGGAAGAGCTGACCTTTACAAAGCCTCTTGCAAGCAGAAATATTTAAAAACAATATACAAGTACCAAAGAACTCAGTGTTACACATTCATGCTCTTTTCTGCTCTATGGAATTTGCTACAATCCCAGGTCAAGCATCTGTATCATGGTGCATCCCTGTCATTTACCAAGAGCCTCCTGTACACCCTGCTCTCCAGTTGGTGTGTTTGCAAATTCTAGTTCATGTAACCCCTCAGGTAGGAATTGTTATCCCCACCTCATAGTTGAATCATCTGAAGCTCAGAGGGGTTAACTAGCTTTCCCAACAGTTGGTGAGATCCCACGAGGCAGGAGTCATGCATGCCTGCAATTTTTTTTTTTAATTTAAGAGAGAGAGAGAGCACGCAAGGGAGATGAACAGAGAGAGAGAGAGAGAGAGAGAGAGAATCTCAATCAGGCTCCATGCTCAGCACAGAGCCCAATGCAGGGCTCGATCCCATGATCCTGGGACCAGAGTGGAAATCAAGAGTTGGACGCTCAACCTTCTGAGCCAACCAGGCACTCCATGCCTGCAATTTTTATGGTGCCTAATCTAGGAGACTATGATTGCACCTAGGAGACTTTTGATGAAACAGAGAAACAGGCTATTTTCCTTGCCCCTTTCTTATTCTTGCAGATCTTCTGCCCCTCATCCAACTTTGGCAGCCATCTCCCCATGGTGATAAGAACATGTCCAACTTCATACAACCTAATATGTCTCTGACCAAAGCTTTGATCTACCAGTTTAAAGTAAGCAGGACTGACCTTAGGGCCAATGTCCCTACTTCATTTGGGTCCCTTTCAGATGCTGGTTCCCTGTGTTCTCATTCTACCCCTTTCTCCATTACAGTATGTAAGTGCTATATTGTCAATTTATCCTAACACACACGTGTGGAGTTAGAAATGGAAGGCTTTCAAGATTTTCTAATCCAACCCCTTTATTCTTTTTTTTAAGGGAGAAAATTGACACAGAGAGAGGTGGTGACTTGGCTGAGGCCACCAGAGATGAGGCCCTTCTCTCCGGCCCCAGCCCATTGCTCCAAGCTCACACCCTAGTGCTTTTCGGTGTATGTGAAAGACACTTTGTCGACTCTCCATGGATACCCACAAGTTCCCCCTTCTCTTTAAACTTGGGGAAAGGCATAAGACTTTGTTCATATCAAAGGGAATCTCTGACATCAGTCATCCAGTGGGAGAAATGTTTGCCTCTAAAATCACACCATTATGAATCTTGTGTCATTATTGCTAAGTCAATATGAAGCACCTCTGGAGAAGAAGATGGACAAGCAGGAGTGGGAAGAACAGACAAGGGTCCTTTTCCATATATTCTCAGCCTGAACCCCAACCTCAGATCTATTCCTGGAGTTTCTACGTGGAAGATCTTATATCCCGATGTTGGCCTAGCAGCAGCACATCCAACCTCACCCCTAATCTGAAACATCTATCCCCCTAAAAACTCCCACATGCATGCAGCCAGAGCCTTTGGTCTTAACCCCACAGCTGCATGACTCCATCCTTAGCATGTGGCAGAAGATGCAGGAAGTTGGATGCACTTCTGAAAAAGGGAGAAGCAGGGATGGGAAGGGTTAGCTTAGAGCCTATGAGAAGTCACAGTCCAGGGCTAGAGAAAACAGGAAACTGCACCATTTGAGACTCTGGGAGTTTTATTTGCAAGTGTGAGCATGTACACACAACACACACACATGCATGCATGTGCAAGCATTAGAACCTCAATGATAGTTTATATTCATATGAATCTGTGCTTACGTCTGTGTGTGAGAGATTGTATATATGCCTGTGTGTTCGTGTGTTCGTGTGTGTGTGTGTGTGTGTGTGTGTGTGTTTGTGTGATGAGGATGAGATGAAATGGAATTGGGAAAAGCTGTCAACCCTAATGCCATTATAGGTAGAAAAGGATTAACAAAAATTAGAGAAGAAATCCTTCCTCAAGGGGTGTGAATGTGTGAAGCAATGGGGTGTCAGTAGGAAAGACAGACTCTGACCTGAAGCCAATCAGCTCACACTCCTGTAAAATGCAGACTATTATATTGAGTACCTCCTCAGGTCATTGTGATGACTACTGACTGAGTCTGCCCTGGGTCTGTCACACAGTGAGGGCCCAGTGAATGTTGGCCCTGAATGTGCTGTGGGGCAGGGGAAAGCAGTAAGGAATATGGAAGGAAGAGAACACATTGCCCCTCTTTCCCCCTCAGACTTGAATAAGAATTAAAATTCTTCTACTATGTGTGTCTCAATATTTCACAAATGTTGTAAACAAACTCTCAGGAGCAAACTGTAATTTTCCCCTTCTTCTAAATGGTTTAAACTTATAGCAGCTGTTGCTGGTGGTCCCAGCCTGGAGAGCCTACTCAGAGCAGACTGTTGGAGAGCCCAGGAACTCTGAGGCAGCGAGTAAGAGGAAACCCTTCCAAGGGAAATAAAGTTCTTACCAATCACTGCTAACTATGCCATGAAAGGGAGAACACTCTTTCAATTACCAAACGTCAGCTCTAATCCCTACTTATGAGCTCTAGATATAAAACGATGCAATAATTACACAATCTGCAGGGAAACTGACAAATATATTCCCAATACAAATGATTTACTGAGCGATCCTGGCCACAGCCTGGCTTCACTCCTTAATGGAAGCTGTAAAAACAGTGCCCTGTGCTTTGATAATCACAGTGATTTCTTACAAACCACTGATTAAGCAATAGATGAGGCAAGCATTTTGGAAACCCTAAAATATCTCTGATTTGTTGGAGATCTCTCCAAAATGATTGCCAATCTGCTTAGATGGCCTATTAAAAAATCATATAACGGTATGTCAGAAAAGACCTTTTACAATTGAATCCATTTCAGAGATAAGAAGAGGTTAAGTGTCATGATGAGGGCATGCAGGGGTAGAGCTGGGATGAAACCCAAATGCCCTGATTCCCGATTTTTTCCACAATCCCCCATAGACTCACCTATTAACAAGATATAATCAAATGTGGGCCATTAACCTCCATTACTTCCTACCAGAAAGCTAAGCTAATCAATATGTTACTGTCACCAGCAAGGTGATCATTTGGTAGCAGTTACTCTTGATCAGAAAATTAATGAGTTGGGTAATATGGAAAGAAACGTGCAGCCCATTCTACTCTTGGGTACAATATGGATAGGAAAGGCCAGGTGAGAATCAGAGTCTGAGTCATGGTATTTTCCCAGGAAGATGTTAGTGGTAGAGCCACATGGTTTTTCTCTAGTGAGATCTTTCAAGCTCTTTGGATACTCTAAGTAGTAAGAGGAAGTCAGCCTGGAGGTAACAAAAATTAAGACTTTGAGATAAGAAGATTGAGACTGCAAGAAATGGTAGATATAGAGAAGCAACATGAAAAAGATTTGGAATAAAAGAGAAATATATTCTTAAGTCCTGAGAAGTGTATAGATCAATGAAATACTTAAACTCATACATCATTATGAGTTTGCAATTGAATGGTGGTAATACTAAACCATAATTTATGCTACTCTATTTTTCATTTAAGGTAAATAACTAAGACTCTCTGAAGCAGTGATTAGTAACTATCTTGGATGACCGATACTTTGCAAATGCAATGAAAGGTGTGGATCTAGTCCCCAGATAAGTTCACATCTACATATATATTTTCAGGGTATTCAAAGACCCTTTTGAAAGTTTATCACTGGATCCCGAGATATGGCACCTTGTGCTAGACTGAGAAGTTTAACCAATTATATAAGTAAAGGGGTGCCCAGGTGACTCAGTTGGTCTGGCTCTTGGTTTGGCTCAGGTCGCGATCTCACAGTTTGGTTTATGAGATCAAGACCTGACAGCTCAGAGCCTACTTGGAATTCTCTCTCTCCTACTCTCTCTGCCCCTCCACCCTCAAAATAAATAAATTAACTTAAAAAATTATATAAGTATAAATATATTCCCCAAAGTCCTGAAGTTGTTTTAGCACTGAGTTTCTCAAAAGTTCTGTTCTAAAGTCACCTTTGGTGAGAAGCTTCACCAACCTGAAATGGAGCCTAATGTTTATGTCCATCCTCAAAATTTTCAATATGTTACACTGTACATATTCTCAATAATCTCATGATATTTTAGCTCCCTGACCTCTCTCTTTCCTGAGGAAAGGCATCTCTTCTTCTATGTGTGTGTGTGTGTGTGTGTGTGTGTGTGTGTGTGTATGTGTGTATGCACATGGGGGCATGTGTGCATATGTTCATGATAAAATATGCAAGGCATAATCTTTCTGAGGATCAGTTTTCTTTCTCTGTCATTTGTCTGATTTATCTCAGAGTTGCTAAGAAAATAAAATAACATCATGGATGGGAATATTTTTTAAACATTTATAAAGAACCATAAAAAATGCATGGCATTGTCATTATTAGTGTCATCATATTGTTATTATTAAGTGTGATACTTAAATGCAATTTGCAAGCCTTAGTTTCATTTCAGGAAATTAGTTTAAAATGTTTGTCCATTTAAATAAAGGTACTACACATTCCTTTTAATCACACTGGCAATACCAACTCTCCTTCAAAGAAGCTGGTCATTGCTTGGGTTAATTTTATGAGTTAACAAACAACTCTGTGCCCCATAGGGCTGACATTCAGTGAGTTCATGGGGCATGGCTGTACTGGGTGTTAGTCTCCAGCATCTATTCTGAATGGTTGGTGCCCTAGTTGTAGTACTCATTAAATATTTTTGATATTACACCTGTCACCAGCTATGTGTGAGATACCATGCTGGTTGCTGCTGAGAAAAAAAGGGGGGGATTTGTAAGACATGGACCACATTCCCAAAAAGAGAGGAACCTGACTGGGGAAACTCAGGCCATTCATAATAACACAAGGTGGCAGGTGGTGGAGGGGCACGACACCTGGATGGCTCAGTCCAGCAACTGACTCTTGATTTCAGCTCAGGTCATGATTCCAGGGTTATGAGATCAAGCCCCACATTGGGCTCTATGCTCAGCACAGAGCCTGCTTGGGATTCTCTCTCTTCCTCTGCTCCTCTCCCTGCCTCATGCTGTTTCTAAAATAAATAAAGTGAAAAAAATTTTAATAAAATAAAAACACTAGGCACTTAGTATTTACTTCTGTGTATGAAGTATTTCATTAGGTCAGAAGAGGCAATCACTTCTAGAAGGGCTGATGAATAATACTCCATCAGTTGGGATTCACTGTAGTCCCAAAGAATGTTAACCCAAGGTTAGTGGTCACCTACCAGCTCTTTAAAAATGCACGCTGGGGCAGAGACAGAAACACTCCTGCCAGCAGTAAAAAGGGAGGAAGAAAGCAAAAGTCTTTGCATTTTATTTTACAGATGGCTTCTCCTTCCTCCCCCTACTTCCAGGCAGAGATTTAATTAATTTAGAAGGGTAATTTGCAAAGTTCTTTAAGACCTCCAGCCATCAGGTGTCACAAGAAAGATAAGTGCTATGCCTACTGTATCTATTTTGGTGCTGTGGGTAATGCACCATTATATTAGATCAACGCGGTCCTCATTTCACGCTACCAATTTCTATTCTGTTAATTCTTTACTTAAATCTGCTAAGTACCTCTTCGTTTGCCTTACCACTGTTATAATTTAATATGTACAACCAGAGTTGGAGTTTAATTGTTTCTTGAGTGAGCTAAAATCCAATATTTGTAAAATGCATCCACTTAAATGAAACCCCAGCGAGGTTCTGCCTCTTCCTGTGGTCCCGTCTGTGATCCCTTTGTTCAGCTCCTGTGGAGCCTCCCTGCTTCACAACACTGATTGCATTAGCCCAAGAAGGCCATTGCCATTTGGAGACTGCCCTGTTGATGGCTCTGCATACCCTCCAGCCCTAGCCTCCCTGCTCTCTCCTTTGACTGAAAGAACTAAATGTGGCAGGAAAAATACATTAATGCATGAGTGTCACCAGCCTGTCCCCTTGCCACCCACTAAGGAGAATGTGGCTTCACTTTCTTGGATCAAGAAATAAGAGTCCAGCTGGATTTTCACCAAATTGAAGAATAACAGGAAAGAAAGCAAGAAAGACAAGGAAGCAAAGACATCCATGTGACCTAATAAGTGTCCTCTGGGCTGCAGCAGGAGGGGGAGAAACCAGTCTCCATATGGGAGCCAGAGAAAGGGAAGGAAAGAGAACAGAGCTTTGAAAATTTGGCATTGTGCATTGAAGGTAATCCTTCTATGGCATTTTCTCAAGACTGAAGTCAAGATCTAATTGCTTTTCAAGTATTATTATGTGCTGGACCAGAATGTCTTTGAGAGAGGCACCTCAAAGAGGATGGGCCTCAGGGGGGCTTACAAAGCAGGCTCTTTGTGAAGCTAAAGATTCATAATGCATTTTCATTCCGCATCTGAGGCACGGAGCAGCACAGTGATGGGGCCTTGTAGGACCTCATCCCAGGCAGGATTAGGCTGGCCGGAACACAGCATCATCTGAAGCTCTTTAGGACGGATGTTCTCTCTCACACCAGCAAGTTTACAAATCAGATCCAAAACAGGCTGGAACTCCAGAGCATCCAGAATCATCTCCTGTATGTGGCAAGAGAGACATCAGCTTTTCTCCCTTCTCATCAACTACCGCTAACCGTTCCTAACAAATTGTCCCAAGGTTCCCCTCTGGAAAACTCTCCCACGTACTCATCTTTCTTCATTAAGGCCAGCCCTCTCCATGAGCCTGCCTATGTCTCTTTAGTGTACAATAATTTGTACTCTTTCCAAAAGCTGGACTTCTGTAGTTATCAGTTTATTGGAAAATTACTACATTGGGTGAAAGGCAATAAGGCAATAATATCCAGAGAGAATTAAAAGGTAGGGATGGTTCTACATAGAGTTCTAAAACATTGATAACATTGAGCAACTAACTGAATCTGATACTCAGACAGGACCCCTTGCCCCTAGTTACCTGTGGCAAAATAATGGCCCCTCAAAGATGTCCACATCCTTATCTCTGCAACATGTGAATATGTTACTTTACATGACAAAGGAGAATTAAAGTTTCAGATGGAAGTAAGGCTGCTATTCACCTGACCTTGAAATGGGAGATGAACTTGGATTATCCAAGCAGGCCCAATGTAGAGAAGGGTCCTTATGAAGAGAGGAGGGAGGCACAAGAAAGAGGCCCAGAAAGAGGGCGGCATGGAGAGGACTTCACTTGCTGTTGCTGGATTTGAAGACAGAGGAGGAGACTATGAGCCAAGGAACATGAGCAGCCTCTAGAAGCTGCAAAAGGCAAGGAAATAGACTCTCCCCTAGAGTCTTGAGAGGAATGAGGCCCTGTGGGCACATTGATTTTAGTCCAATAAGACACACATAGGACTTTTGATCTTTAGAAATGTAAGATAGTAAATTTGTGTGGTTTTAAGACACTACGTTTGGGGTAATTTGCTACTGTGGCAGTGGAAAACTAACACAGGACCAAAGACCCCACTGCCCCGCCTTTCTAAGACCCCAGCCTCAAACCATGAGCACTGTCATCAGCAACTTAGAACTTTAGGAAATCCTTTTTTTTTTTTTTTTTTTTTTTTTTGGAAAAAAGAATTGTTGTCCAAACGGGGCTAGCAGAGTTCTGTGGGGCTCAATAATACAGCTCAATTGGGGTATAAAGAGCTCTGTTGGCAAGCTTGGGAACTGAATTAGGACTGTTTTTTGAGAAAATAAACTGTGTCAAACAACCTACTTTCTAATGAACATTTGGAATATTTTGAGTTCCTCATATTGGTAAACTGTAGAGTGCCTGTGATCTGTGCTGATGGTTAAATGGAGCTGTCAGTTTCAGCCTCTAGGCATGCAGGAGGCCTAATAGTTATTCATTGTTAAAAGTTTAAAATCCTGAAAAAAAAATCCTGGTTTGTGATCTGGTCCAGAAAAACAATCTGCTTTAGCAGAGGCCTGCACACTGCATGAACCTTAGGCCCAGACTGAATGCTTACTTAAGGAAAAAACAATATCTTGAAAAGCACATCACCAAGTACCTTATTGAGAATCCAAATCAGTGTATCACATTGCTCGAAAAACATACTTATATCTAAGGCTGTTTTGCAAGACAGCACATTGAACCACTCTTGTAAACTCTTCCTTGGGACTATAGAAGCTAGGATGTAATTCTAGACTCACATTTCGTCAGACAACAGGGATTGGTATGATAAAACATACGCCATACATTTTTGAAACTTGGTGTTCAAATCAAAGCATTAAATCGATATTTAAAAGTATATCTTATTCTTCTTTTATGAGTAGCTTTAACTTATGTCTCAGTTTTCCTCAGCCAGATCCAGCTTTCATCTGCTGCCTCTTCTTAATTATTAATAATTTCCCCTTTCACGCTCAGAACTGTGCCAATTTGATGACAAATTATATGGTCACCACACATATAAAAGCTTCAGTTATAGTTGTCTCATAAATTTTATTTATTTTTCTTTTTTTAGAGAGTCTGCACAAGTTGGGGAGGGAGTGGAGAGAGAGAAAGAGAGAGAGAGAGAATCTTAAGGAGGCTCCATATTCAATGTGGAGCACAATGTGGAGCTTGATCCTGTGACCCTGGGATAATGATATGAGTCGAATACAAGAGTCAGACACTCAACCACCTGAGCCACCCAGGCACTCCTCACATACATTTTCTTAAGTCAGAGCACAATTCCTTGCAGTTTCCTCAAGGTCTGGAGAAACCTTCATGTTCTAGAATTGACTCCATGGGGGAAGACCAGGAACAGTGGGAAGAGGGTGTTAACTAAGCAGTAGATGATTTGGAGTATACACAAATTATATATAATATACATTATATAAAATGCACTGTATATAATGCAACTAAGTGCCAAAGCCATGCCTGACTCTGTGTGTGTGTGTGTGTGTGTGTGTGTGTGTGTGTATGTAAGATAAAATTAAACCCACTCTCCAGTCCTTCCAGTCCTAAACGCCAGCCCTAAGCTATGAGCCTTATCAGAGATTTGGAGCTAGAGGAAATTCTTATTCATTATTAGTAAGAAATTTAAGCATATCTTACAGAAAAACATTGTTGTCCAAGCTAGTAGAGCTCTGTGGAATCAATAATACAAATATATAATATATATACAATTAGATCATTTTATGTGCATAACATATAATTTATAGTAATCTCACATATTATACATTTTATATATAATGTGTACATATATACACATACATATACATATATATAATTTGACACAGTATGTCTAGGTGGCAAAGCAAAAAGCTAAAAGGTTTTGGTGAAGGTGACAAGAATGTCAGCTCTCAATATTTCTATACACTGGCAATGAACAATCCAAAAGTAAAATTAAGAAAACACTTCCAGGAGAGGGACTCAAGATGGCGGAACAACATGGAAGTTTTTTATGTGTCTCACGTCCATGAAATATAGCCAGACCAACACTAAACCATCCTGCACACATAGAAAACTGATCTGAGGATTAACACAACAATCTGCACAACCTGAACCACAGAATTCAGCAGGTACATGGCATGAAGAGGTGAACTTGGGGAAAGAGAAGCTGCAGAGGGCAGGGAGGTACTTTTGTGTGCGGAGAGGGGACCAAGACAGTGAGGAGAATATGGGAAAAGCCCCCCTCCCAAAAGCAGCTGGAGAGAAAGTGGAAAATTGGAAACAGCTGCAGGGACTGAGCTAAAAAGGGAGAAAGGAGAGAGAGGGTTTAGATTCCATTAAGACTGTAAACAAGGGGAGTGCAGAGTCTGCAACTCTGCAGCTAGATACCTAGAGGTGCTCTGGTGGGAAAGGTGAATCCCCAGGAGCAGAGACGGGTCCAGGAGGTTCTTGGGCCACACGAGGAGAAGCAGTTCCACTGCTGGAAGGACACTTGGTAGAGGCTGTGAGGCAACCTGGGCCCAGCAGACCCCAGAGAACAGCCACATCCACTCGTGCTGGAACAAGGTCTTTAAGCATGAAGCCTGGTGCCAGATGTGTGCTGTAATTTTCCATAATCCCTGAAATGCTGCTGCTACACTATCTCGCAAACTTTTTCTGGGGTGGGCTGGCACCTGGCCGCAGTCTCTGGGCATCAGCAGCAGCATGGTCCCGTGAACTTTCCTGGGTGCAGCCAGCATTCTGCCATTGCTCGGTGAGAGCCTCCACAGAAGGGAGTAATGGGTCAAAGCCACATTCCCTCAGAAGTAAAGGGCCAGGGAAAACAGCCGCATCTAAGACAAAACTCAGGAGAGAAGTACTACCTGGGGCTTGGTCATGAACAGTGAAGAAGCAGGGAGTGGACAAAAGCTGAGGACAAAGGACAGGTGCACGAATGCTGATGGGGAGAACAGAGCTCCAATACTAGAGACTGGGTAGCTGGGTGATGCCATTTCACCACTCCCTCATATGCGCATATGCACCTACAAGTGCCACAACAATCCACCCCAGTAAGCTAGCAGCACCATCTAGTGGAGAACGGAGCTGTTACACTAAGCCCCGTCCAACTGGGCCAACCTCACTCTTCAAGAACACAAGTCTCACTGCCTGCTTAGTTTATGAACTATAAGGCGCTTCATAGTCTGACTTCTAGGGGAAAGCAAAGTAATTTCAGTCGTCCTTCAGTCTGTTAGCAGGTCCATCTATTCAATTTTGTTTCTTTTTTTTCTTTTTTTTCTCTTTTTCATTTCTTTTTCATGAATACAGAAAGAGGAAAAATTCACTTTTATTTTCAATTTTTATTAAAATTTTTTTTCTTTAAATGTTTTACTATATTTTTTACTTTTGTGTAAATTTTTAAATTCTATTTTACTTCCATCATTTTTTTCATTTGTGTATTCATTTTTTTCAAATTTACAAATGATTTCAATTTTTTCTTTTTCTCTTTTTCGTTTCTTTTTGTTGAATACAGAAAGAGAAAAAATTCATTTTTATTTTCAATTTTTATTAAAAATATTTTTCTTTATTTTTTCTACTATATTTTTTACTTTTGTGTAAATTTTTTCAAGTTCTAGTTTACTTCCATCATTTCATTTTAGTCTACTTCAGTGTATTCATTTTTCCAAATTTTCAAATGATTTCCATTTTTTTTTCTTCTCTCCCATTTTTTCTCCAATCTATCAAGCCACTTTCAACACTGAGACCAAAACACACCTAGGATCTAGCATCATTTATTCGATTTTGTGTGTGTGTGCATGTGTGTGCTTTTAATTTTTCAATTTTAATATTTTTTAATTTTAATTTTTTCTACCTCATTAATTCCTTTTCTCCCTCATTAATTCCTTTTCTCCCTTCAAAATGATGAAATGAAGGTATTCACCCCAAAAGAAAGAGCAGGAAGAAACAACAGCCAGGGACTTAAGAAATACAGATACAAGCAAGATGTCTGAACCAGAATTTAGAATCACGATAATAAGAATACTAGCTAGAGTCAAAAATAGATTAGAATCCCTTTCTGTGGAGATACAAGAAGTAAAAACTAGTCAGGATGAAATAAAAAGTGCTATAACTGAGCTGCAATCATGAATGGATGCCACGGTGGCAAGGATAAAAGAGGCAGAACAGAGAATCAGTGATATAGAGGACAAACTTATGGAGAATAATGAAGCAGAAAAAGAGGGAGATTAAGGCAAAAGAGGACAATTTAAGAATTAGAGAAATCAGTGACTTATTAAAAAGGAACATCAGAATCATACGAGTCCCAGAAGAGGAAGAGAGAGAAATAGGGATAGAAGGGTTATGTGAGCAAATCATAGCAGAAAACTTTCCTAACCTGGGGAAAGACACAGACATCAAAATCCAGGAAGCACAGAGGACCCCCATTAGATTCAACAGAAACTGACCACCAACAAGGCATATCATAATCAAATTCACAAACTACTCAGGAAAGGAGAGAATCATGAAAGCAGCAAGGGAAAAAAAGTCCTTAACCTACAAGGGAAGACAGATCAGGTTTGCAGCGACCTATCCACAGAAACTTGGCAGGTCAGAAAGGAGTGGCAGGATATATTCAATGTGCTGAATCAGAAAAATATGCAACCAAGAATTCTTTATCCAGCAAGGCTTTTGTTCAAAATGGAGAGAGAAAAATTTCCCAGACAAACAAAAATTAAAGGAGTTTGTGACCACTAAACCAGCTTTGCAAAAAATTTTAAGGGGGTCTCTCTGAGGGGAGAAAAGATGAAAAAATAAATAAATACATACATACATACATACATATATACATACATACATACCAAAAGCAACAAAGATTAGAAAGGACCAGAGAACACCACCAGAAACTCCAACTCTACAAGCAACATAATGGCAATAAATTTTTCAGTACTCACTCTAAACGTCAATGGACTCATGAATGCTCCAAGCAAAAGACATAGGGTAATACAATGGATAAGAAAACAAGATTCGTCTATATGCTGTTTACAAAAGACCCACTTTAGACCTAAAGACACCTTCAGATTGAAAGTAAGGGGATGGAGAACCATCTATCATGCTAATGGTCAACAAAAGAAAGCCAGAGTAGCCATACATATATCAGACAATCTAGACTTTAAAATAAAGACTGTATCAAAAGATGAAGAAGGGCATTATATCATAATTAAGGGGTCTATCCACTAAGAAGACCTAACAATTGTAAACATTTAGGCACCAAATGTGGCAGCACCCATATATATAAACCAATTAATCACAAACATAAAGAAACTCATTGATAGTAATACCATAATAGTAGGAGAGTTCAACACCCTACTCACAGCAATGGACAGATCATCTAATCAAAAAATCAACAAGGAAACAATGGCTTTGAATGACACACTGGACCAGATGGACTTAACAGATATATTCAGAACATTTCATCCTAAACCAGCAGAATATATGTTCTTCTCCAGTGCACATGGAATGTTCTCCAGCATAGACCACATACTGGGAAACAAATCAGCCCTCGGCAAGTACAAAAAGATCAAGATCATACCGTACATATTTTCAGACCATAACACTATGAAACTCAAAATCAACCACAAGAAAAAAATTTGGAAAGGTAACAAATACTTGGAAACTGAAGAATACCCTAGTAAAGAATGAATGGGCTAACCAAGCAGTTAAAAAGGAAATTAAAAAGTATATGGAAGCCAATGAAAATGATAACACCACAACCCAAACCTCTGGGACACAGCAAAGTTTGTCATAAGAGGAAAGTATATAGCAATCCAGGCCTTCCTAAAGAAGGAAGAAAGATCTCAGATACACAACCTAACTTTATGCCTTAAAGAGCTGGAAAAAGAATAGCAAATAAAACCCAAAACCAGCAGAAGACAGAAAATAATAAAGATTAGAATGGAAATTAATGCTATTGAAACCAAAAAAACAGTAGAACAGATCAATGAAACCATAAGCTGGTTCTTTGAAAGAATTAACAAAATTAATAAACCACTAGCCAGTTTGATCAAAAAGAAAAAGGAAAGGACCCAAATAAATAAAATCAAGAATGAAAGAGCAGAGATCACAACCAACACAGCAGCAATAAAAACAATAATAAGAGAATATTATGAGCAATTATATGCCAATAAAATGGGCAATCTGGAAGCAATAGACAAATTCCTAGAAACATGTACACTATCAAAACTGAAACGGGAAGAGATAGAAAATTTGAACAGACCCATAACCAGTAAGGAAATTGAATTAGTAATTAAAAATCTCCCAAATAACAAGAGTCCAGGGCCGGATGGCTTTCCAGGGGAATTCTACCAAACATTTAAGGAAGAGTTAACACCTATTCTTGAAGCTGTTCCAAAAAATAGCAATGGAAGGAAAACTTCCAAAGACTTTCTATGAAGCCAGCATTACCTTGATTCCAAAACCAGACAGAGACCCCACTAAAAAGGAGAACTATACACCAATTTTCCTGATGAACATGGATGTAAAAATCCTCAACAAGATATTAGCCAACCAGATCCAACAATACATTTTAAAAAATTATTCACCACGACCAAGTGGGATTTATACCTGGGATGCAGAGCTGGTTCAATATCCACAAAACAATTAACGTGATTCATCACATCAATAAAAGAAAGGACAAGAACCATATGATCCTCTCAATAGATGCAGAGGAAGCATTTGACAAAATACAGCATCCTTTCTTTATAAAAACCCTCAAGAAAGTAGGGATATAAGGATCATACCTCGAGATCATAAAAGCCATATATGAACGACCCAATGCTAATATCATCCTCAATGGGGAAAAATTGAGAGCTTTCCTCCTAAGGTCAGGAACAAGACAGGGATGTCCACTCTCACCACTGTTATTCAACATAATATTGGAAGTCTTAGCCACTGCAATCAGACAACACAAAGAAATAAAGGCATCCAAATCAGCCAGGAGGAGGTCAAACTTTCATTCTTCACAGATGACATGATACTCTATATGGAAAACCCTAAAGATTCCACCAAAAAACTGCTAGAACTGATTGATGAATTCAACAAAGTTGCAGGATACAAAATGAATGCACATAAATCGGTTGCATTCCTATACACCAACAATAAAGCAACAGAAAGAGAAATCAAGAATTCAATCCCATTTACAGTTGCACCAAAAACCATAAAATACCTAGGAATAAATCTAACCAAAGAGCTGAAAAATGTATACACTAAAAACTATAGAAAGCTTATGAAAGAAATTAAAGAAGACACCAAAAAATGGGAAAAGATTCCATGCTCCTGGAATTTAACAAATATTGTTAAAATGTTGAAACTACCCAAAGCAATCTACATATTCAATGCAATCCCTATCAAAATAACACCAGCATTCTTCACAGAGCTAGAACAAATAATCCTAAAATTTGCATGTAACCAGAAAAGACCCCGAATAGCCAAAGCAATCTTGAAAAAGAAAACCAAAGCAGGAGGCATCACAATCCCAGACTTCAAGCTATACTATAAAGCTGTAATTATTAAGACAGTATGGTACTGGCACAAGAACAGACACTCAGATCAATGGAACAGAATAGAGAACCCAGAAATGGACCCACAAACATAGGGCCAACTAATCTTTGACAAAGCAGGAAAAAATATCCAATGGAATAAACACACTCTCTTCAGCAAGTGGTTCTGGGAAAACTGGACATGCAGAAGAATGAACCTGTACCACTTTCTTATACCATACACAAAAATAAACTCAAAATGGATGAAAGACCTAAATGTAAGACAGGAAGCCATCAAAATCCTTGAGGAGAAAGAAGGCAAAAACCTCTTTGATTTTGCCCGCAGCAACTTCTTACTCAACATGTCTCCAGACAAGGGAAACAAAAGCAAAAATGAACTACTGGACCTCATCAAAATAAAAAGCTTCTGCACAGCGAAGGAAATAATCATCAAAACTAAAAGGCAACCAACAGAATGGGAGAAGATATTTGCAAATGACATATCAGATAAAGGGTTAGTATCCAAAATCTATAAAGAACTTATCAAACTCAACACCCAAAAACCAAATAATCCAGTGAAGAAATGGGTAAAAGACATGAATAGACACTTCTCCAAAGAAGACATACAGATGGCCAACCGACACATGAAAAAACGCTCAACATCACTCATCATCAGGGAAATACAAACCAAAACCACAAGGAGATACCAACTTACACCTGTCAGAATGGCTAACATTAACAACCCAGGCAACAATATGTGTTGGTGAGGATGCAGAGAAAGAGGATCTCTTTTTCATTGTTGGTGGGAATGCAAGCTGGTGCAGCCACTCTGGAAAATAGTATGGAGGTTCCTCAAAAAACTAAAAATAGAACTACCTTAGGACCCAGCAATTGCACTACTAGATAAATATCCAAGGGATACAGGTGTGCTGTTTCGAAGGGACACATGCACCCCCATGTTTATAGCAGCACTATCAACAATAACCAAAGTATGGAAAGAGCCCAAATGTCCATCGATGGATGAATGGATAAAGAAGATATATATATATATATATATATATATATATATATATATATATACATACATACAATGGAGTATTACTCAGCAATCAAAAAAGAATGAAATCTTGCTATTTATGACTACGTGGATGGAACTGGAGGGTATTATGCTAAGTGAAATTAGTCAGAGAAAGACAAAAATCATATGACTTCACTCATATGAGGTCTTTAAGAGACAAAACAGATGAACATAAGGGAAGGGAAACAAAAATAATATTAAAACAGGGAGGGGGACAAAACATAAGAGATTCATAAATATGGAGAACAAACAGAGGGTTACTGGAGGGGGTGTGGGAAGGGGGATGGGCTAAATGGGTAAGGGGCATTAAGGAATCTACTCCTGAAATCATTGTTGCACTATATGCTAAGTAATTTGGATGTAAAATAAATAAATAAATAAATAAATAAATAAATAAATAAAATTAAAGACTAGAAGAAAAAAGTAAACATTTAAAAATTATTGAAAAAAAGAAAAAGAAAACATTTCCATCTCCAAGAGCAACAAAAAGAACAAAATACTTAGAAATAAAATTTAACCAAAAAGTGAAAAACTTTTGCATTGGAAAACTACAAAAGATAATTGAAAAAAAAATTAAAGAACACCTAAACAAGGGAAAACACATCCAAAATTCATGAAGTGAAAGACAATATTACTAAGATAGCAATATTCACCAAAATGGATTTGCAGATTCAACACAATCCCTATCAAAACCCAAGTGCTTTTTTTTTTTTGCAGAAATTGACAAGCTGATCTTAAAATTCATATAAAAGTGCAAGGGACCCAGAATAGCCAAAAAATCTTGAAAAAAGAACAAATTTGGAGGACTCACACTTCCCAAATTCAAAACTTATGACAAAGGTACAGTAATCAAGACTGCTTGATGCTGACATAATGATAGATACATAAATGGAATAGAACTCAGAATTCAGAAATAAATACATACATTTATGGTCAATTATTTTTCATCAAGGTGCCAAGACCACTCAATGGAAACAAGTCTTATCAAGAAATAGTGCTGAAATGGGTGTCTGGGTGGCTCAGTTAGTTAAGCGTCCAACTTCAGCTCAGGTCATGATCTCACGGTTTGTGGGTTCAAGTCCCATGTCTGGCTCTGTGCTGACAGCTCAGAGCCTGGAGCCTGCTTTGGATTCTGTGTCTCCCTCTCTCTTTCTGCCTCCTCCTGCTCATTCTGTCTCTCTCTGTCTCTCAAGAAAAATGTTTAAAATAAATTTAAGAGGGGCGCCTGGGTGGCGCAGTCGGTTAAGCGTCCGACTTCAGCCAGGTCACGATCTCGCGGTCCGTGAGTTCGAGCCCCGCGTCAGGCTCTGGGCTGATGGCTCAGAGCCTGGAGCCTGTTTCCGATTCTGTGTCTCCCTCTCTCTCTGCCCCTCCCCCGTTCATGCTCTGTCTCTCTCTGTCCCAAAAATAAATAAACGTTGAAAAAAAAATTTTTTTTAATAAAAAAAATAAAATAAATTTAAGAAATAGTGCTGAAACAACTGAATCCACATGCAAAGGGATGAAATTGGACCCCTACCTCACACCATATACAAAAATTATATATACACCATATTAAAAGTATAGTAAAATATATCAAGGATCTAAATGTATGAGCTAAAGCTATAAAACAGATAAAAGCAGAGGAGCAAATCCTTGTGACCTCAGGTTCGACAATGTTTCTCAAACATGATACCAAAATCACAAGTAATAAAAGAAAAAAATAAATTGACATTACCAAAGTTGACAACTTTTATGCTCAAAGGATACTTACTATGAAAAAAAAAATGAAAAGACAACCTACCGAATGGGAGAAAATGGTTGAAAACCATATAACTGATAAAGATCTAGTATAAATAAAACATAAAGAACTATTATGACTCAACAATAAAATAAATAACCCAATTACAAACTGTGCAAATAATCTGAATATACATTTCTCCAAATCACATATAAAAATGGCCAATAAGATATTACAAGATTCTCAGCATGATTAGTTACTAGGGAAATGCAAGTCACAATCATGAGATACCATGTCGTATCTGCATGAATGGCTATAATCAAAAAGAGACAATAACAAATATTGGTAAGGATGTGAAAAATTTGAAACTCTCACACATTGCTTGTGGAAATGTAAAATGGTGCAACCACTATGGAAAACATTTTGGCAGTTCCACAAAAAGTTAAACATGGAATTACCATATGATCTAGCAATTCCTCTCCTAGGTATATATCCAAGGGAATTGGAAGCATATGTCCACTCAAACACTTGTGCATTCACGTTTACATCAGCACTGTTCATAATGGCCAAAACATGGGGGAAAAACAAAATACCCATCAATGAATGCATAAACAAAATATGAGGTATTCATACAATTAAATATTATCCAGCCACAAAAAGGAATGCGGTAGTGATACATGCCATAACATAGATGAACCTTGAAAACATTATGCTAAGTGAAAAGCGTCAGTCACAAAAAGTCAAATATTACATGATTCCATTTACATGAAATGTCCAGAAGAGGCCAATATGGACACAGAAAGTAGATGAGTGATCACCATGGTCTGTGGGGTAGGAAAGAATAAAAGTGACTGCTAACAGGCATCGATGGGATGATGGAAATGTTCTGGAATCAGACACTGGCAGTGGTAGCACAACTCCGTGAATTTACTAAACCACTGAAATGTATATTTTAAATTTTTTAAATGTTTATTTATCTTTGAGAGAGAGAGACAGAGAGAGACAGAGTGCAAGCAGGGAAGGGGCAGAGAAAGAGGAAGACACAGAATCTGAAGCAGGCTCCAGGCTCTGAGCTGTCAGCACAGAGCCCAACGCAGGGCTCGAACTCGCGAAATGTGAGATCATGACTGAAGCCAACACCAAGAGTCGGACGCTTAACCAGCTGAAGCCACCCAGGCGCCCCTGAAATGTATACTTTAAAAGAATGAATTTTATGATTTGTGAATTATATGTCAACTTTTTTTAAAAAAGGAAAGAAATATGAGTAATATCAGTATCTCTCTCGAAAGCTTGCTGTGAAAAGTAAATTTTTTTTTAAAAAAGACATCTACGGCAGTTAGCACAGTGCCAGAATGGATGATACTAATGATGGTGGTGGTGGTGGGGTCATCATCTCAGGAAGTATCTTGTGCTACTGGCTTAAGGCCCAAATTTAAAACCTAAGAGTGATCCATCCGCATTTTGCTTTATTTTGTTCCCCTTTTATTTCTCCTCACACTCCTGTCCCACTGTTTCCAGCCTTTCTGGATCTGGTCCTAGTTCTCAACTCTTCTTTCCAATTCGCTCTCATCCCACTCTCAATAATCTCTGACAGTCTTCTCCCCTGCTTTACTAGCAAAATTAGGATATGTCAAAATTGTCCCAAGTAGCTGCATCTTCTGACATACAGCACTAGCACAGAGACTTCTTCAACACCCACCCACACGACAAGACAGAAACCTCAGTTTGGGCGTGTGAAGAGAGGAGATAATTTTGGAAACTAGGAGCCTGTGTCATCATTTTAATGAAATAATAAAAGATTTTTTGATTTGCACCCATTTGCAATGTTACTGTGCACAGACAAGCTTCTCGGAGAAGGTGATCCATCAGTCAGCCATCCCATTGAGAGCAGGGGAGAAACAAATCTCCACCCAGTACACATCATAAAAATGGAAATCAAGGAGACTGTTCATTAATGCAGATTAGTTTTAAGCTGGGCATGGCTTTGCTCTGCCGAGATGAATACATACAGGAGAAATTCTCAGTGGGCCTTGAGTTCTTGGTAATATATAGTCCTTATTACCTCACTGACTAATGAACCTTCAAGCTCAAGAGAAGCAACTTGTGATCACCATGTTTCCTGCAGATGGACCAGTGATCAGAGCTGCTTGGAACAGGCCTCTCCATCAGACACTGTGCCCCGAGTCACGGCACCTCTGATCTATCTCTGCCATTCTGAGCTGGTTTGTTCTCACCAAAACCAAAGAAGGAGTTTGTATTCAGGGTCTTTCAGCTACTTTTCAACCAAGCAAATGAGCACCAAGTAATCCAATTAGCTAATTAACAAAAGGAGTTAACGGCTGCAGATGCCCTAATATGATCCCCCCCCCCCCCAGTATCCAGAATGTATTTTCAATAGAGCCTTAAATCCCATAATCTGAGGGGCAGACTAACTAGGAAAATTTCAGGTTTTGAGAAAAAGCAATTAAAGATAGTGTTTTCTTTCTTCGAGGATGGGAGGAGCTTTTCAAATACTTCAGATCACACCATGCAGGCAGCACATACTGCAATCAGATTAGAGGTGCTTTTGACTCTGAACCTAACACAAGTGTATTCGACAGCTCTGAGCAGGCACTGCTGGTGGCAGGTAGCCTGCCTCTTTTTTTTCTCTTTCCCTTCCTTTTTTCCTTTTTCTCTCCCCACTCTGTCCCTCTCCCTCTCTCCCATTTTGTATTAGGTACCCTTACTGTGCCACTGTACTTCTTCTTTCTCCCATAGAATTTGATTAATAAAAATACAAACATTGCACAAAACAAGATGTGTGCCTTTCATGACATCAACCACCACAACAAAGGCAATCATTAGTGAGCATTCCTTAAATAGTAAGCCTAAAACCTGTGGTGTCCAAAAGTTCTTAAATGTGCCCACATATGAGTAAATAATTTTTTTATTATTTATTTTGAGAGAGACACAAAGACAGTATGAGCAGGGAAGGGGCAGAGAGAGAGAGAGAGGAAATCTCAAATAGGCTCCATGCAGAGCCTGATGCGAAGTTCAAACCCATGAACTGTGAGTTCATGACCTGAGTTGAAATCAAGAGTCAGTCACTCAACCAACTGAGCCACCCAAGCGCCCCTGTGTAAATGATTTTTAAGTGTACCTCCAATATGTGTCTATATTTATTTATAAATTATATACATGTACTACTACTATGTGTTATATAAAGTACACTATAAAACATTCAAAACATTTAAAGGAAAATATTAAAACAAGGGTCAGCAAACTTTTTCTTAGAACACCAGATAGTAAATATTTTAGACTTTGCAGGCCATATGATCTTTGTTACAACCACTGAACTCTGCCATTGTACCATGAATGCATCCATTGACAATATGTAAACAAATAGGTATGGCTATATTCTAATAAAGCTTTATTTACAAAGACAAGTGGTAGGTTGGATTCAGCCCATTGGGCCATATTTTACCAACTCTTAAATTAAAACATAAATAATAGTAAAAGTCCTAACTACTTTTTCTATACCCATGCTGAACAATATGAAAAGAAATGGGATTAGATTTAATTCACCAATTCTCAATTGCTATCCAGAAAATAATTTCCTTTTTTATTTCTATATACTGAGGCACAGGGTAAAAAACACAGCCAAGTTGAGATGCAAATGCTAAGCTTCAGGCTGACCTCACTTCTAGGTGTATAATTTATTCTACAAATTATATTTCTCATCAACTCTGTGGTTCAGATTTATGCTTCAATGAAATGTCAAATTACTATGTGTCTTGGACCTTTGGGGTTTCAGGCAAGTGATCAAAGACATAGACATCAAATTAGAAAATCCCAATGGACTACTGAAAAGTGAAAAATAAATTCCAGATAAGGGCCTAACACCCATGCATGTATATATGTGTATATGTTAAATTGAGTAAACAAATCTTGTCACCTTGATCTTTAAAAATGTTATTGCTGATGCTGTTGTGCTGAATCCAGTATTGTTCCTTGTTAATCTATACCTAGGAATCTTGGAAATTTTTGACAAATTATTAAAGTCATCTGTATTGAATCCAGTTGAAATGGGAAAAAGAAGACCAATGAATGTAACAGTGTTGGAGTATCAGGTAACAGTATCATCAGCACTGAAGATTTTTTTTTTCTTGCTTCCCTGGCATAGAAAGTCCTAACACCTCACTGGCATAAGTAGACGTCAGCTCTTCAACCGTCTCAGTAGAGCCATCTCTATGATGATTTAGTAATAATTTCACCAAACAAAATGGAAGCTATTTTAATCATTTTAGTCAAATTGAATGTGTCAAGCAGAAATACTATGAATAGAGGCAACACTAATTCAAGATTAAATCTTCAGTCCCAACAAACCCACATGAAGCAGAGAAAAGAGATCACACATGGCCCAAGAAGATGCTAGCAATTAGGAAACTTGGTTCTCGTGCAGTCTGAATACAACGAATTTCTTTTTTTTTAAGTTTATTTATTATTTTTTAAGAAAGAAAAAGAGCATGAGCGAGGGAGGGGCACAGATAGAATCCAAAGCAGGTTCTGTACTATCACCACAGAGCCCAACGTGGGACTCAAACTCACAAAACTGTGAGATCATGACCTGAGCTGAAATCACAAGTTGGACACTTAACCAATGGCTACCCAGGCATCCCCAAATACAACCAGTTTCAATGTTCTAAGCATCAGTTTTCTTATTAATATTATAATAAATACATGACTTACAGAGCTATTGGGAGATTAAAATCAAATAATATATATGAAAGTGTCTCAGAGTGCCTGACACACAACAGGTACTCAGTAAATATTTTAAAGTTTTTTTTCCTTCTTCTTCCTTTATGTACTTCAATATTATCATCCCTAAAACAAACAAAAAAAAATCTCTACCAAATTCATAACTATGAAATTCAAGAGATAATTGATGAAAAGAAGTATCTTGTAAAATGGAAAAATGTAAGCTCACAGAGGATATGGGTAATATTAAAATTTACCCAAATTGTCTTGGTATATTGCTATCTCCTCATACTCCACACAAGATATCTTTTGGTCACCTGAAGAAAAAGAAATCCTCTACATCTCCTCTTCAAAAGAGTTTGCCCCAGGTTGATGATTTCCATGCCTCCCCCTTTCCATGTCTATCAGCAAAGGCTCTTCCTTTTGCCATTTCAAACATCATACACAGAGAATACTATGCCCCAAAGACCACTTTTCCCTAAGCCTATCAACACCAGTCCTGACACACCCAACCCAAATTGAAGATGATTAAGAACAACAAAGGAGGAAACCAATTCCTTCTTCTTCTCCAGCATCTCAGGATATCAACACAAGTCTCCAAAGCATTTACATTTTCTACATGGAAGTTGTGCTAGCTGGTTATTCATGTAGCGTAACTTGAGGGAGAACAAATGGCCTGAATATTCAAAACTGATTACCATACATGACTTAAAATCTCATCATTACCAATTTTTTTAGTCATGAATAAATTCATGAGATATTTCTGGTTTTCCAGTCTTTAAGAAACAGAGTAGGATTGTATTTCTTACTCCCGCCTTGTGGTTGGGTGTGGCCAAGTGACTGGTTCTGGCAAATGAGTGGCAATCGAAAGTCTCATGTGTAGCAGCAGGCTGGAGGATGTAAATGCCAGTGGGAATGCTTCCGGAGTGCTTTCTCTCCAACAATACAGTGACTTGCACCATTCAAGATGGTGGCTGCTCTACAAACCAAGGTGAGGATACATTACCAGGGCCCACAAGCACTTCATGAGAGACATGTGGCATGAACATAAAATAAACCTCTCTTGTATCAAGTCACTAAGATTTTTTTATTTTTTTTAATGTTTATTTATTTTTGAGAGAGACAGAAACAGAACACAAGTGGGGGAGGGGCAGAGAGGGAAGAAGACACAGAATCAGAAGCAAGCTCCAGGCTCCACAATGTCAGCACAGAGCCCAATGCAGGGCTCAAACTCAAGAACCATAAGATCATGACCTGGGCTGAAGCTGTATGTTTAACCAACTGAGCCACCCAGGCACCCCTCAAGTCACTAAGATTTTGAAGTCATCTGTTAATGAAGCATAACACAGCCCAACCTGAGAGTTACTCCAACAAAACTAGCCAACAAGTTTCCCTGAAAGGCAGATTTTAACTCAATGTTATCAGTAATTAATATAAAAACAATTAATTAACAAATTAACCCTAGGAAAGAGCACATTTTTAAAGAAATGAAATATAGATAAAGACCAAAATCATTAACACTCAATATTCCAACATATGGCATAGTGCCAAGGAAGACAGGACAGAGATAGACAGTATAGGAACTTCCTCTGGGCATATAATGGCCTAAGAGCTATAATATATCTAGATTTAGCAATTAGTATAATTATAATTGCAAATATTTAATGAGAACTTACTATATATTAAGCATTGTGCTAAGCACTTTACATCAAATGATACCTCATTTAATCCTTACAATAACCTTAGGAGGTAAAAGGCTATCCGAGCTTTACGTAGGCAATGAAGAAAGTAGTAAGAAGATAAATTACTTACAGGACTGTCTAAAGTCAAACCAGTCTCTCAACAGATAATAGATATAAAGAGATAGATGATAGATAAATAGAAGGAAGGAAGGAAGGAAGGACGGAAGGAAGGAAGGAAGGCATAATTATAGATAAAAAAAAAAAGCACATGAATCTTCCCTTATTTGGCAATATTGAATATTTGCATTGCAGATTCTTGCCAGAGAACATAACTTCAGGTTCTCTGTTCTCTGGTCTTTATCTAAGGCTCAATGATAAAAATAATCATTTTTCCCAGGAGACTGTCTGCAGAATATGCACTCTGCCCCTTCTCTGAAATGAATAGTTCTTAATAAATGGGAGCAGGGCACAGACTCCCCTATAAATCTTATTTTCCTAGAAAAATATATGTACAAAGAATTTTAGAAGATCCACAGAGAGCCCATTGAGCCTCATTATAGATTCCTCAGGGGAAACTGGTCACTAAATAGCTTTTTCTAGTAACTGTCTTGGGCCCCTGGACTTTGTCACTATAAGCATACATTCCCAGTCACATGCTGGGTCCTTGTCCTGTTCCTGCAGAGGCCTGGGTTGAGGCTTGATGCAAAGGAATGCTCTGGTACGTGCATGTTATAGCAGTGCAGTTACTCAAATGATACGCCCTCTCCAAAGTATCGGAGAAGATACAGACAGGAGGCATTTTGATGAAGGTGATTTCTCAGCTCCAACAGAGGGTGTTGTCTTTGGCCTCCTCAGCATGAGGTCCAGCCAGGTCCAAGCAAACTGTATTCTAAACCTCTCATACCCCAAACATGCCATCTTGAAACACAAGCATAATTACATTATAGGATTGCTAAACCAAAGCACTACACTTCACTCCCTTAAAATGTTTCCTTTTAAAGGACCAACATGCCTCCTGTCTAATCTTCCTCATACCAAATCCCACCAAGAGTAGACACCCACAGCTGCTGATAGAGGAAATCCCTTTCTCGAGAAGATAAGTATCCGTGTAACGTTAAGTGAGAAAAGCAGGTTACAGCTTTCCATGCAAAATGAACATCCACACCATCATTGTTTGTAAAAACAATGGGAAAAATACCAAAATGCTAAATAGCAATTATCTCTAGAGGGTGAGATTGATAGTAAGAATTCTGTTTATAATATTTTCTGGGTTTTTTTTCAAAGTCTCTGCATAAGCTTACATTTATAATGTTCATAATCAGAAAACAAAATGCCATAAAAAGTATGTGAGAATCATTAGCTCTTGCTAACATCTTCAAAGACATTGTGAGCCCTTACAGTAGAGGCAGACAAGGGCTGAATATTTATGTGCTAACAGCTTTATGTTCATTATTTCATTTAATCTTCACAAAAGGACTATGTTATAAACATTATCCACCTTTTCAGCTGAAAGGGGAAAATCTGACATTTATGGAGGCTTAAGAAATGTACCCACAATCACATGGTTAGGAGATAGCAGAGCTGAATATTAAACTCAGGCCTGTCTGTCTTCTACAACCTCGACACTTTCTACTGTTCCTCAAATGATAGAAATAGTCAAACAAACAATAAAAGTGACATTTTACCTTCCAAGTCTCAGCCACAACTGGTGAAGAAACGGCTGTGTTTTGTGGACTGTGCACATGCTGGCGGGAACATCGAAGCTTCTCCCCTTTGAACGCCAAGGCTGCCAACCCACTAGATACACGACTTCTCTCCATGAAGCGCAAGGAAGTTGGAGAACTTGAAGAAATGTGAGAACCGAACTCGGTAGTCAAGTAATGAGCCTTAACAAGGCAATAAGGTCACTGCCTGCAGGAGCAGACCAAGAGACAGCAGTCACCACTCCAGAATACAGGCTTCCACACAGGCCTGCCCAGCTTTCTGGTACTTTCCCAAAGTTTCCTGGAGGAAAGCAGTGTTTCTCCTCATTGCAGGGCCAGCCCGGGGCCCCGAGCAAAGCAGTACCTGGCTGGAATTTGCATCAGATGGCTGAGCGGCTGGCTCTGTGGCTTGGAGCCTGGGGCTTAGAGGCCCGGTTGGTGCTTCACTCCAGTTATCTTTCTGTGAAGAAACACTCTGCATAATTTACAGAGCTTGCACTGCTAATCTCTACCAGCTGTCTCACAAATGCCTGTATTGAACTAAAGTGAGGCTTCAGGGAGCTGGAGGAAGAGCCAGAAGAATTCCTTCTGATGGGTCATCTTTGACAGCTGTGACTTTAAAATAATGAGGCTTTGGAAGCATTCTGTAAACCCATGTGTTCATCAGGGTGTCACTGACTCCAAGAGCACTCTGATGCTTTCTCTCCCTTCTCAAACCCACTCTATGATCAGAAAGAAACAGAAAAGAAAACCATCTCCTGACAGCACTAGGAATAGGGAGGGGTGGACCACTGCCCGATCAGAAATGCTTTACAGCCTTCCAGAAATTAAAAAAGGGTTGGGATAGTTCTGGTCTGTAAATAGATGGATGAGGCCACAGCCCAGAATATGCTGAGAAAAGTCCATGGAATGGGAGGTGAGCTTCCCCTCAGATGTGCACTTCTTCCATGACTTGGAGTATACAAATTTACCACAAACTAAGTGGTTTAAAACAACACCAATTATCTTGGTTCTTTGGAAGTTCAGGAGTCTGAAATGGGTCTTACAGAGCAACCAAAGGCTGTGTTCTTTCTGGAGGTTCTAGGGGAAATGTGTTTCCATGTCTTCACTAGTTTCTAGGGGCTGCCCACGCTCCCTGGTCCAGGGCCAAGCACCCTGCCAATGCTCCTGCTGTCATGTCTCCATCTCTGGCTCTGTCCTTACAGCCTACCTCTCACAATAACCTTTGTGATTATTTGGGCCACCTGGATAATCTAGGATACTCTCCCCATCTCAAGATCCCTAACTTAATCATATTGCAAAGTCCCTATTGCTAAGTAAGGCAATGTATTCAGAAGTTCCAGGGATTCGAATGTGGACGTCTTTGAGGGCCATTATTGTGACTAGCACATATGGTAAGGTGATACAGAGTGGAGTAAGAAGCAGGACAAAAAATAAGGCATTAGATACAAGATAGTTCCAAGCAGCTATACAAGTTGGTGCCACATACAGTGGTCAGAACAATTGGTAACACTTAAATGCTTGCCCTTGGAATAAAGCTGGATAAACACTCTCCAAAAAAAATTGAACAGTCTGCCAGGGAAGGTCTAATTCCCACACAAAAGAGAAAGATCAAGAAGAACACACAAAACAACTAATCCCAGAGGAAAGAGAGATGGGGGGGGGGGCAGAGATTTAAAGTTTTTAGTTAGTATCCTCACAAAGATGTTAAAAGTTTTACATTCATTAAACAAGAATAGTCTGCCATGAAAAGGGAGCAGTTCTATAAATATTCTTGTGATCGTGATTTTTAGAACAAAAATACAACAGGTAGCCTAGATAAAGCTGAAAACAACTTCAGATCCTAAGGCAGAGACAAGGGTAGAAAATACAAATGAAATGGAAGTTAAACACAGAAGGCCCAACCAACATCCATCTAACAACAGTTTCTGAAGGAGAAGAAAAAACAAATAACAACAATAACAACAACCAAAAACAAAAACAGAAACAAAAAAACACCACAGGAAAAATATTAAGGAGCATAAATAACCAACAAAATAAGATAAAAAATTTTTCCTGAACTGAAGAGACAGATGATTCTTCTTTTGAGAGAGGCAGATGAGTGCTGACCACACATCCTCACAAAACTATATGTGGCCTCAATGAGTGAAAAGACTCAGAAGTCTCCACAGACATAAAATTTTTTTTGTTTGTTTAACCAACCAATCAAACAAACAAAATGCCTCACCTACCAGGGAACGCATATCAGTTTTCTTTTTTTTTTTTTAATATATGAAATTTATTGTCAAATTGGTTTCCATACAACACTCAGTGCTCATCCCAAAAGGTGCCATCCTCAATACCCACCACCCACCCTCCCCGCCCTCCCACCCCCCATCAACCCTCAGTTTGTTCTCAGTTTTTAACAGTCTCTTATGTTTTGGCTCTCTCCCACTCTAACCTTTTTTTTTTTTTTTCTTCCCTTCCCCCATGGGTTTCTGTTAAGTTTCTTAGGATCCACATAAGAGTGAAAACATATGGTATCTGTCTTTCTCTGTATGGCTTATTTCACTTAGCATCACACTCTCCAGTTCCATCCACGTTGCTACAAAAGGCCATATTTCATTCTTTCTCATTGCCACGTAGTATTCCATTGTGTATATAAACCACAATTTCTTTATCCATTCATCAGTTGATGGACATTTAGGCTCCTTCCATAATTTGGCTATTGTTGAGAGTGCTGCTATAAACATTGGGGTACAAGTGCCCCTATGCATCAGCACTCCTGTATCCCTTGGGTAAATTCCTAGCAATGCTATTGCTGGGTCATAGGGTAGGTCTATTTTTAATTTTCTGAGGAACCTCCAGACTGCTTTCCAGAGCGGCTGCACCAATTTGCATTCCCACCAACAGTGCAAGAGGGTTCCCGTTTCTCCACATCCTCTCCAGCATCTATAGTCTCCTGATTTGTTCATTTTGGCCACTCTGACTGGTGTGAGGTGATATCTGAGTGTGGTTTTGATTTGTATTTCCCTGATAAGGAGCAACGTTGAACATCTTTTCATGTGCCTGTTGGCCATCCGGATGTCTTCTTTAGAGAAGTGTCTTTTCATGTTTTCTGCCCATTTCTTCACTGGGTTATTTGTTTTTCGGGTGTGGAGTTTGGTGAGCTCTTTATAGATTTTGGATACTAGCCCTTTGTCTGATATGTCATTTGCAAATATCTTTTCCCATTCCGTTGGTTGCCTTTTAGTTTTGTTGGTTGTTTCCTTTGCTGTGCAGAAGCTTTTTATCTTCATAAGGTCCCAGTAATTCACTTTTGCTTTTAATTCCCTTGCCTTTGGGGATGTGTCGAGTAAGAGATTGCTACGGCTGAGGTCAGAGAGGTCTTTTCCTGGTTTCTCCTCTAAGGTTTTGATGGTTTCCTGTCTCACATTCAGGTCCTTTATCCATTTTGAGTTTATTTTTGTGAATGGTGTGAGAAAGTGGTCTAGTTTCAACCTTCTGTATGTTGCTGTCCAGTTCTCCCAGCACCATTTGTTAAAGAGACTGTCTTTTTTCCATTGGATGTTCTTTCCTGCTTTGTCAAAGATGAGTTGGCCATACGTTTGTGGGTCTAGTTTTGGGGTTTCTATTCTATTCCATTGGTCTATGTGTCTGTTTTTGTGCCAATACCATGCTGTCTTGATGATGACAGCTTTGTAGTAGAGGCTAAAGTCTGGGATTGTGATGCCTCCTACTTTGGTCTTCTTCTTCAAAATTACTTTGGCTATTCGGGGCCTTTTGTGGTTCTATATGAATTTTAGGATTGCTTCTTCTAGTTTCGAGAAGAATGCTGGTGCAATTTTGATTGGGATTGCATTGAATGTGTAGATAGCTTTGGGTAGTATTGACATTTTGACAATATTTATTCTTCCAATCCATGAGCAGGGAATGTCTTTCCATTTCTTTATATCTTCTTCAATTACCTTCATAAGCTTTCTATAGTTTTAAGCATACAGATCTTTTACATCTTTGGTTAGATTTATTCCTAGGTATTTTATGCTTCTTGGTGCAATTGTGAATGGGATCAGTTTCTTTATTTGTCTTTCTGTTGCTTCATTGTTAGTGTATAAGAACACAACTGATTTCTGTACATTGATTTTGTATCCTGCAATTTTGCTGAATTCATGTATCAGTTCTAGCAGACTTTTGGAGTCTATCAGATTTTCCATGTATAATATCATGTCATCTGCAAAAAGCGAAAGCTTGACTTCATCTTTGCCAATTTTGATGCCTTTGATTTCCTTTTGTTGTCTGATTGCTGATGCTAGAACTTCCAGCACTATGTTAAACAACAGCAGTGAGAGTGGGCATCCCTGTCGTGTTCCTGATCTCAGGGAAAAAGCTCTCAGTTTTTCCCCGTTGAGGATGATGTTAGCTGTGGGCTTTTCATAAATGGCTTTTATGATCTTTAAGTATGTTCCTTCTATCCCGACTTTCTCAAGGGTTTTTATTAAGAAAGGGTGCTGGATTTTGTCAAAGGCCTTTTCTGCATCGATTGACAGGATCATATGGTTCTTCTCTTTTTTTTTGTTAATGTGATGTATCACGTTGATTGATTTGCGAATGTTGAACCAGCCCTGCATCCCAGGAATGAATCCCACTTGATCATGGTGAATAATTCTTTTTATATGCTGTTGAATTCGATTTGCTAGTATCTTATTGAGAATTTTTGCATCCATATTCATCAGGGATATTGGCCTGTAGTTCTCTTTTTTTACTGGGTCTCTCTCTAGAAATCAAAGTAATACTGGCTTCATAGAATGAGTCTGGAAGTTTTCTTTCCCTTTCTATTTCTTGGAATAGCTTGAGAAGGATAGGTATTATCTCTGCTTTAAACGTCTGGTAGAACTCCCCTGGGAAGCCATCTGGTCCTGGACTCTTATTTGTTGGGAGATTTTTGATAACCGATTCAATTTCTTCACTGGTTATGGGTCTGTTCAAGCTTTCTCTTTCCTCCTGATTGAGTTTTGGAAGAGTGTGGGTGTTCAGGAATGTGTCCATTTCTTCCAGGTTGTCCAATTTGTTGGCATATAATTTTTCATAGTATTCCCTGATAATTGTTTGTATCTCTGAGGGATTGGTTGTAATAATTCCATTTTCATTCATGATTTTATCTATTTGGGTCATCTCCCTTTTCTTTTTGAGAAGCCTGGCTAGCGGTTTGTCAATTTTGTTTATTTTTTCAAAAAACCAACTCTTGGTTTCGTTGATCTGCTCTACAGTTTTTTTAGATTCTATATTGTTTATTTCTGCTCTGATCTTTATTATTTCTCTTCTTCTGCTGGGTTTAGGCTGCCTTTGCTGTTCTGCTTCTATTTCCTTTAGGTGTGCTGTTAGATTTTGTATTTGGGATTTTTCTTGTTTCTTGAGATAGGCCTGGATTGCAATGTATTTTCCTCTCAGGACTGCCTTTGCTGCATCCCAAAGTGTTTGGATTGTTGTATTTTCATTTTCGTTTGTTTCCATATATTTTTTGATTTCTTCTCTAATTGCCTGGTTGACCCACTCATTCGTTAGTAGGGTGTTCTTTAACCTCCATGCTTTTGGAGGCTTTCTAGACTTTTTCCTGTCGTTGATTTCAAGCTTCATAGCATTGTGGTCTGAAAGTAGGCATGGTATAATTTCAATTCTTGTAAACTTATGAAGGGCTGTTTTGTGACCCAGTATATGATCTATCTTGGAGAATGTTCCATGTGCACTCGAGAAGAAAGTATATTCTGTTGCTTTGGGATGCAGAGTTCTAAATATATCTGTCAAGTCCATCTGATCCAGTGTCTCATTCAGGGCCCTTGTTTCTTTATTGACCGTGTGTCTACATGATCTATCCATTTCTGTAAGTGGGGTGTTAAAGTCCCCTGCAATTACCACATTCTTATCAATAAGGTTGCTTCTGTTTATGAGTAATTGTTTTATATATTTGGGGGCTCCGGTATTCGGCGCATAGACATTTATAATTGTTAGCTCTTCCTGATGGATAGACCCTGTAATTATTATATAATGCCCTTCTTCATCTCTTGTTACAGCCTTTAATTTAAAGTCTAGTTTGTCTGATATAAGTATGGCTACTCCAGCTTTCTTTTGGCTTCCAGTAGCATGATAAATAGTTCTCCATCCCCTCACTCTCAATCTAAAGGTGTCCTCAGGTCTAAAATGAGTCTCTTGTAGACAGCAAATAGATGGGTCTTGTTTTTTTATCCATTCTGATACCCTGTGTCTTTTGGTTGGTGCATTTAATCCATTTACATTCAGTGTTATTATAGAAAGATATGGGTTTAGAGTCATTGTGATGTCTGTATGATTTATGCTTGTAGTGATGTCTCTGGTACTTTGTCTCACAGGATCCCCCTTAGGATCTCTTGTAGGGCTGGTTTAGTGGTGACAAATTCCTTCAGTTTTTGTTTGTTTGGGAAGACCTTTATCTCTCCTTCTAGTCTAAATGACAGACTTGCTGGATAAAGGATTCTCAGCTGCATATTTTTCCTGTTTAGCACACTGAAAATATCGTGCCAATTCTTTCTGGCCTGCCAAGTTTCAAAAGAGAGATCAGTCATGAGTCTTATAGGTCTCCCTTTATATGTGAGGGCACGTTTATCCCTTGCTGCTTTCAGAATTTTCTCTTTATCCTTGTATTTTGCCAGTTTCACTATGATATGTCGTGCAGAAGATTGATTCAAGTTACGTCTGAAGGGAGTTCTCTGTGCCTCTTGGATTTCAATGCCTTCTTCCTTCCCCAGTTCAGGGAAGTTCTCAGCTATAATTTCTTCAAGTACCCCTTCAGCACCTTTCCCTCTCTCTTCCTCCTCTGGGATACCAATTATGCGTATATTATTTCTTTTTAGTGTATCACTTACTTCTCTAATTTTCCCCTCATACTCCTGGATTTTTTTATCTCTCTTTCTCTCAGCTTCCTCTTTTTCCATAACTTTATCTTCTAGTTCACCTATTCTCTCCTCTGCCTCTTCAATCCGAGCTGTCGTCATTTCCATTTTGTTTTGCATTTCGTTTAAAGCACTTTTCAGCTCCTCGTGACTGTTCCTTAGTCTCTTGATCTCTGTAGCGAGAGATTCTCTGCTGTCCTCTATACTGTTTTCAAGCCCAGTGATTAATTTTATGACTATTATTCTAAATTCACTTTCTGTTATATTATTTAAATCCTTTTTGATCAGTTCATTAGCTGTTATTTCCTGGAGATTCTTCTGAGGGGAATTCTTCTGTTTGGTCATTTTGGATAGTCCCTGGAGTGGTGAGGACCTGCAGGCACTTCCCCTGTGCTGTGGTGTATAACTAGAATTGGTGGGTGGGGCCGCAGTCAGTCCTGATGTCTGCCCCCAGCCCACCGCTGGGGCCACAGTCAGACTGGTGTGTGCCTTCTCTTCCCCTCTCCTAGGGGCGGGATTCACTGTGGGGTGGCATGGCCTGTCTGGGCTACTTGCACACTGCCAGGCTTGTGGTGCTGGGGATCTGGCGTATTAGCTGGGGTGGGTAGGCAAGGTGCACGGCGGCAGGGGGGGCAGGCTTAGCTCGCTTCTCCTTAGGTGATCCACTTCAGGAGGGGCCCTGTGGCAGCGGGAGGGAGTCAGATCCGCTGCCAGAGGTTTGGCTCCGCAGAAGCACAGAGTTGGGTGTTTGCGTGGAGCGAGCAAGTTCCCTGGCAGGAACTGGTTCCCTTTGGGATTTTGGCTGGGGGATGGGCGGGGGAGATGGCACTGGCGAGCACCTTTGTTCCCCACCAAACTGAGCTCTGTCGTCTGGGGGCTCAGCAGCTCTCCCTCCCTTTGTCCTCCAGCCTTCCCGCTTTCCGAGCAGAGCTGTTAACTTATGACCTCCCAGACGCTAAGTCGCGCTTGCTGTCGGAACACACTCCGTCAGTCCAGCCCCTCCGCTTTTGCAAGCCAGACTCAGGGGCTCTGCTTGGCCGGGGAGCCGCCCCTTTGCCCCGGCTCCCTCCCGCCAGTCCGTGGAGCGCGCACCGCCTCGCCTCCCTTCCTACCCTCTTCCGTGGGCCTCTCGTCTGCCCTTGGCTCCAGAGACTCCGTTCTGCTAATCCTCTGGCGGTTTTCTGGGTTATTTAGGCAGGTGTAGGTGGAATCTAAGTGATCAGCAGGACGCGCGGTGAGTCCAGCGTCCTCCTACGCCGCCATCTTCTTCCCTCTCCTGCAAATCAGTTTTCAATAGTAACATTATTTAGAAGACAATGAGTCATGATTTAAAAGCTCTGTAGAAAATTATAATATTGAATCTAAAATTCAGATCTCCAGACAAACTATCTAAGGTGACGAGGGGAAAAAAATCAATACATTTTCTGACAGGTTTCAGGAAGTTTGCTCAGGAAAGGCATCTGGCAAGTTGCATTTTTATTTTAATGTACCTGGGAGTTACTGTCACAGAATAAAGAGATGTGGAAGGGGTAGACTACAATATAGCTGCAGCAGACACCACAGCTAGCTCACCCAATACCCATGCCAACCCCCTTTCTGTGAGTCTGTACGCTACAGAGACAAAGGTCAGAAACTCCCCTTCCCCCGTTGTCAGTAGCCAGCTGCCTTAGGAGGTTAACATGGTATTTTCTGAGGCAGCTGGCTATAAACTCTCTTCTCTCTTTCGTAACATCCTAGGTGCTGAGTAGCAGGCACGGAGAAGAGGCATTTTTTCCCAAAATTCTCATTTTGTGCTTGGGAGTTTCTCCTGGATAAAACATTCACTCCTGGCCCTGTCACATCTTCTCTGAAGAACGTAGAAGTTCTGTAAACCACATATTACCCTGACATATATCACTTTCTGCTTAAATAAACTAATGTGGATTCTGTGGCCTGACTTTGGGGATTAGGAATAAGAGTAAGGAAGGTTAGGACAAGTGGCTGTTGCCTTCATTCTAAGTGCTTCTGTCTTTATTTTTTGCAATGTGCATGCATTATTTTCAATAGACATTTTTTTTAAATTTTAATGTAGTAGTGGGCAAAAGAAATGAGGTCTTTTGTCTAGTTCACAGATTAGCAAGCCCAAATGAGCTGAAAACATGTGCACGGTTCTTCAATTCACCAGTAACCAAAGAAATGTAAGTCAAACTTATGCTATGCCTGTTAAACTGGCATAAATTTGGACGGAACATACCTATTACAGGTTGAGATGTGGAAAAATTCTACTTTCAGGTGGAAGTGTGAAATGTTACAGCCCCTTGAGAAACCAATCTGGAAACGCTGATTAAAATATAGATTAAAAACTTAAATATATGTACTCTTCAATTCAGCCAACTCAATCCTAGAAATCTATCCCACAGAAATAAACAAAACCGCCAGAACTTAAAAACTTTTTGTTGTAATTGTTCCTCGTAGTAAACCCTAGTGTTAAAAAAGCAACCAATAGTGATTAAAAAATTGAAGAGATCAGGGTTCACCCACACTATACCTTTTAGAAAAATGGATCACCTATAACAGTTAATATAAGATATGGAGTTCCACAAAATGTGAAGTGAAAAATAACAAGCTCAAGAAAAGTGGGAAGTCACCCCAAATACAGCATATATTTTCCAATCTCTCTGCTTTTTCTCACACTGTCACACTTCTATTTAAAACACCCTTCTTCCCTGACATCAACCTCTTACCTCTGCCTAAAAAGGCTTACCCATGTTGAATATAAATTAGCCTTACCATTTTAGAAGAGCAGTACAAAAATATGATTCAAAATATTCACCCAACAATCTTAAACCTCTGAATTTACAATAAAGAAGTAAATGTAAATGAGGCATATACAAGAAATTATATAATTTAAAAAAAGAAAGAAAGAAAACAATTCAAATGTTTATCACTGGGGGGAACAGGGCTAGTCAAATGATTTATGATTTGTATGCTCCATAATATATTACACAGCCATTAAAAAGGATGATGGAAGTCATATCGATTTGTTAAAAACATGTGGGACTTACTGTGTAAGTGATAGAGGTCACTCAAAGACAAACATGTTATGATTCAATAGCATAAAGTTAGGCGTATTTACCTGGACATATATTCATATTTATTTATAGAGAGATTAAGGATTTCCCAAAATATTTTAACAGTGGTTAAATTTGAATCTTTGAACTTGTGAGATTTGAGCTCATTGTAGTTTCTTGTGTTTTTTCATTTTTACATACTATTTTAATTTTTACCCAATTATATGTTATATTTTATAAACACAATAGTGCTATTTTCTAAAAGTTCCAAGTTTTAGACTGTCAAATTATGTTTAATAGACTTAATAAAATAATAACTGGCATTTATTGAGCATTTACAATACACTCAGTACATGCTAAGTACTTGTACCTATTTTAACTTACTTGTCTTCACAACAAACTTATTAGTCAAGTACACTTATTATCCAAATTTTATAGTGAGGGAAGTGAAGTATAGAAAGGTTATTTACTTTAGAAATTCAAACTGCGATATTTTTGAATTTTTCTAAACAGTTTTGAAATGACAATGAAAAAAGTTTTGCATTTATCAGCACTCACCCCATTATCTAGAAGAGTCAACTAATCAGGACCCTTTATTCAATCTCTCATTCCCTAAGCCATCTGTTTTTACCATGAAGGTTTAACTCTTTCTGTTCTTATCAATGTGCCCTCTCCCCACTGTATTTTCTGCCACCCTTTGAAGCACAGCTATGGTGAGGCTTTCTAGCATTGGCTATACTCATTTACACGCATCAGTATCTGTGTGGTTATAAAACTATCCTTTACAAGATTTTCCTTCATGCTGTGACACCCAGAAGGCAAAAGAAACATAATAAATGACTCAAAGTTTTAATGCTTAAAGGTTTGTCACATGGGAAAAAAATGCTCAACAAACACAGCAACCCAATACCCATGCACTTCACATTTCAGAGCATGCAATGGATGAGATGTAATTACTGTGGTTAATTGGTTCCTGGTAAAATGTCACTGAGAATAAGAACTCATTAATATATCATTTCAATCACTGGAGACACCAGGTGCTCTTACTCAGGGTCTGCTCCGTGGTATCAGTACTGACATCTTTCTCAGGGTTATTGCCCTCTTCAAAGGAGAAAATATAAACACCAATGTGTATATTATGATTTGGAACGTGTTCTCTACAGTTTCTATAAAAAGTCATGCAAATTATCCAGCCAGGTAAACTTCTACATAATTCAGGGAGATCCATGTGAGATTTCTGTCTAAAAGCCTGACCTTTACACATTAAGCAGGTGTGAGTTTGACAAATATAAAGGCAGATGAGTAAAAAATACTATCTCTGGCTTGTCTTTATTAATGCTATTTTGGAAAAAAAATGTAATTTATCAGACTGAAAGAAAAGCTGTTACATCAAGATTGTCTCACAGGTCATGTTTCCACATCAGGGAGTTAAATAAGCCCTAGAGATTAAAATAATTCAGGAAAAAGTCCTAAATGTATTCCACCAATTTTTAACATCATCTCTTCTGCTCTCATGTACCTCAGTATCCATATAGCTCCCATATCTCTAAACACTGCATGTTGAAATGAGAATGAGAATGATGATGAAAATGATGAAGGAGAAGAAGGAAGGGGAGGAGGGTAGAAAAAGGGGAGGAGGAGCAGTGGGAAGAGGAGGAGAGGAAGAGAAAGATGATAGTGGTGCTGATGGTAATGATGATAATGGTGGTGGTAGTGATCAAGATGATAGTGATAATGGTGAAGATAATGCTGGTGATGTTGATGATGAAGTGGTGGAGATGATGCTGGCAGTGATGCTGCTGCTGCTGCTGCTGCTGGTGATAAAGATGATGGTGATAATGGTGATGATGCTGTGATGTTGATGATGATGATGGTGACGGTGAAGGTGATGCTGGTGGTGGTGATAGCAATGATGATGCTAGTGATAATGGTAAAGATAATGCTGATGCTGGTGATTGTGGTGGTGATGTCAATGATGATGATGATGGTGGTAGTGGTGGTGGTGATGATGATGAGATAAAGATGATGGTGATAATGGTAATGATGCTGGTGATTTTGGCGATGATGACGATGGTGACAGTGGTGGAGATGCTGGTGGTGGTGGTGGTGGTGGTGGTGATGATGCTTATGCTTATGATGGTGATGGTGGTGAAGGTGATGCTGATGGTGGTGATGTTGGCGATGCTGGTAGGGAGATGATGGGTGCCTTCTTGCATTAGCCACAAGTACGCACTTCTAGGTTCCTAACATGCATGAGGACATTAAAAAGACAGTCATTGGAACTGAAAGAGAAACTACATTTCCACATTAGACATTTCTTCATTTTACTTTCTAATTTAGTTATTATTTTTAGCAACCAATCTCCATATCGCCTTCCATGAGAAATACTTCTAACATTTCCAAACTTGTGGGGGATTTTTAGCTAAATATATTCATCCTCAAAAAGGTGGGGGGGAAGGATTTTCTCACCAGAAGACTGAACTTGTCTCTATGTGGAAAAGTTTCTTCCTGAAAAGCATTTGTGCTTTTCACAAAAATGAGTATTTATTAACATGGAAAATTGATTTTGAAATGTTAAGTAAAACAAATCAGCTTACAGAATAGAATGGACAACATGAAAATCACTTTGTTTGGAGATATGACATTAATACATAGTCAACTCTGGGTTGTAGAATGATAGATGATTTTATGTTCTTGGATTTTTTTGCTTTCCTACATTTTTCCAGACTTTTTTTTTTTTTTTTTTGCAATGAGCATGCGATACTTTTGTGATGAGATAAAAATACTCTTTTAAGCCTCTGCAAAGAAAGAGGACATTTTTTCTGGCTGTAGCTGGAATACTAAAACTGTAAATGGAATGCTTATATGGAGGAAGCAATGAAACCTGAAAATACAGACCTCACTTCTCTGCTAGAGCTCAACTTACAGCAGTAAAAGGGCTCTCAGGGAGAAAAAAAGAAATAACATGAAGTGTTGAAGAGGAAACACTTGCAAGGGTCAGGGAGAGGTGTCTGAAAGAGGCAGAGTTCATTTCAGCTCAGCAAATACTTATTTATCATCTTCTCCATAACAAGCAGTGAGCTCCACAGCAAGATAGAGAATCCGAGTGTTTAGAGAACCTACAGCCCAGCAGGAGAGAGAGCAGTGGGAGCACCTGACTTCAATGCAGTGGCAAGAGTGTTCTGCATAGGTGGGCACTGGCTCCCATGAAATCCCAGAGAGACCCTAAAACCCGGCATGAGGGTAGATTTCTCAGAGATATACATATAGAAGGTGAGCAAAACTAAAAGAGAGAAAGAAGTGAGGGTGTGTTCCAGGCAAAAGTAATGCCACTAACAAAGACACATCAGTGAACTGCAAGGTGCATTTGTGGAGCAACATACAGAGGCAGGTTGGTAGTGCTAGAGTACCAAGCAAGGCAGACAAGCTTATGGTGTTGGGAACCTCCACCCTTCTATATGAGACTAGGAAGGTTAGAATTTAACTGGTAAGAATGGAAATCCATTCATGGGTTTTAAGAGGGTTCATGATGCTAAGCCTTATATTCCCAATGATGTTAAGAACCCCCTCACCCTTTTGTGTTTCTGAAATGGCTTCACAAAAATACCCATCCTCCCCATGTGACCTATGCAAAACATGCCATCCACACTTTGTCATGACTCCAATAACACCATGGGTTCCTACCTTGTTTGCCTTTGACAAGACTGAACACAGACCTTTCCCCTTTTGCCAGGCACAGACTATATTAGTTTCCGAGGGTGGCAATAACAAAGTGCCTCAAACTAGGTGGCTTAAAACAACAGAAAATTTTTTGTTTCACAGTTCTGAAGCCTAGAAGCTTGAAATCAAGGTGTTGGTAGGGCCATGCTCTCTCAAGACTGTATGGAACCATCCGTTCCATGCCTTTCTCTTAGCTTCTAGTTTTGCCATCAATTTTGTAATTACTGGCTCAAAGATTCATCACTACAATCTCTGCCTCTGCATCATGTGGCCTTCTCCCCTATGGGTCACTATCTTCACCTCTTCTTGTAAGGACAGCAGCCATATTGGATTAAGGCTCACCCTAATGACCTCATCTTAACACAATTACATTCAGCAAAGACCCCATTTCCAAATAATATCACATTCATAAATACTGGTTTGGACCTCAACATATCTTTTAGGGGGACACCATTTAACCTAGACCCTCCAGCTTCCCATTCTTTATCTCATAAATGATTCAAGCTCTTTGTTTCCCTGAAACTAGCTAGCCACAGGGGAAAACAAAAACAAAAACAAAACACACATTACTTAGGCAGATTACTGACTGAAGCTTTCCCCATTTAAAATACAAACCCAACTATAAATCACTCCATCTGTAATGTCCTTACCCCTCCCTATAAAATTCTAAGGCAAATCCACATTCCAAGATACCCTGAGCTTCAGATCTGGGGTGCTTTCCTATTGCAACAGGCTGAATAAAATCAATCCGCTTACTTGTTCAGTTTTTGTCTTTGACAGTGAGTAAAAGGTCATAGTCAAATCCTCTCATGTATTTTGAGCAGCAACCCGCAGGTAGGCCATGGCAGCAAGGGCTGATAGTCAATGCTTGAACTCTGCTCAGCCCCGACCCTGCCACAGGACCACACCTGCGCTCACACCTTCTTTTCTACAAACATCAGCTGCTGACAGCTCTCAGGGACAGCTGAGGGAATTGCCTTAGCTTATTCACTGTGTACTCTAAAGACTAGACAGATGTGACAAGATAATGTATTCATGGTTTGTTTCTTCTAACTGTAGTATTTTCCTTCTCTACCCTCTAGCAAATATAAAAAGGGAGCCAGGCCCAGTGTTGCCTTCTCTCGTGCGTTTTTGTGTTGCAGAGGACAGAGGCACCCAAGAGATAGCACTCCCTTCCCCTATCCCCTTTTGTGTCCAAGACCCATTGCTCACTGAAGCCGTTAGGCTGAATGGTCCCAGAGCAATGGATGGGGCAGGGCATGTGGCAGCAGCCATATCAAAAGCACCTGGGGGGTGCTTGGGTAGCTCAGTCAGTTAGGCATCTGACTCTTGATTTTGGCTCAGGTCTTGATCTCATGGCTCATGAGTTCGAGCCCTGCATTGGGCTCTGTGTTGAAGTGCTGAGCCTGCTTGGGATTCTCTCTCTCCCTCTTTCTCTGCTCCTCCCCTGCTTGTGCTCTCTCTCTTTCTCTCAAAATAAATTAAAAAAAATTTTTTTTTTTTAAAAAAGCATCTGGTATTTCTTTCCGAAAGAGCCTGGAAACAATTTTTTCAGCCCCTTAAGGAGAGGTAACCAGAGTACCAGAGCTGGCTCAGGGATGCTGGGGAGACAGAATATTAAGAAAGGTGGCTGAGGGGCGCCTGAGTGGCTCAGTTGGTTGAGTGTCTGACTTTGGCTCAGGTCATGATCTCGCAGTCCGTGAGTTTGAGCCCCGCATCGGGCTCTGTGCTGAGAGCTCAGAGCCTGGAACCTGCTTCGGATTCTGTGTCTCCCTCTCTCTCTGCCCCTCCCCCGTTCATGCTCTGTCTCTCTCTGTCTCAAAAATAAATAAACGTTAAAAAAAAAACTTATAAAAAAAAAAGAAAGGTGGCCATGGGAACAGTAGCCAAAGACAGCATGCCACTGCTTGACAGGAAAGTAGTGTAGCCACCCACCTTCCAATAAACCTTGTAAATTTGAGCAGTGAGAACCACAGCCATCACAATGATGGGCTGTAGACCAGAGGGCTTTCTGCCATCCCCACTGCCCTGATCCTTGTTTGCCTGAGTGGAAATGGGGCAAACCTTCCAAACAAGATAGAGATCTAATTTCTCACCCTCTAGAGAGTTAAAGCTCACAGTCAGAATAAATTTGATTTATAAAAACAAGGTATTTCTCACCACCCCCCTCCAAGAGTGTGGACTAAAATTTTCACTGCTGTAGAGGCAATGTAATCCAGCCAGACGGCAGTATAAATAAGACAGCTGCCTTTCAGCAGCTGTGTCTCTCCAAACTGCAGCTCAGCGATCATAATTAAAACCCTCTGGAAATCCACTCTCCAGGGAACTGTGGTGGGTCACCTCTCCCAACGCCCTACCAACAAGAAAACGCTGCCTCTCTCCTCCTTGTTCCTCATTTGTCTTGTAAACAAGAAATTAAACTTCCATCTCTGGGCCAAGTTGACTTGGGTAACATAAGTGCAGGTTCAGTGGGTCTTTCCTGCCCCTGTGGGAAGTGGGGGAAAAGGCGTGGGGTATCCCTCCTCCCGGGAACCCCCCTCAGTTTCCAAACAGGTAAATGAGAATATTAGGAGAAGATAGACTCTCTGACCTACGTGGCAACAAGGAATCAACTGCTGGAGACGCTCAGGAAAGAAGAAGAGATGGTATTGTGGAGAAGGAGCCCTTCCCAGGAAACGTACTTGGGAAATGGGATGGTCCCCTTTTTTATTTGCTTTAACCTCTTCTGCTGTCGATCCTCTCAAAGATGTTGAAGTCCTATCTCAGGCCTTCCACAGTCCGAGTCACCGAGACCCCCAACACTCCACGCCCACTTCACCCATGGCATCCACTTGGCCCCTCTGCCTTCCTGAATTGCCCTTCCTGGTGCTCCCATATCTCTGGAATCAGTTTGCTGGTCCCTGTGAGGGCCCAGGGGCAGATGTCCTTCAATAGAATTGTGTGTTCTCTCCCTTCCTCCCCCCACCCTGGCAGCATCTTAGGACAACAACTCCCAGGGTTACTCAGTACTGTCAGTTACAAGAAGAGCCTCATCTGGACCATTTAGACTTACCTTTAAGGACAGAGGAAGTCCTGCCCATGAAATATAAAGGTTTTCCCCTTCTCCCAGTCAGAACTGACCACAGAGAAACAGAGAAACAGCTTCAGTCCTCTTCTCCACTGTCCATCTCCCTGTACCTGGTCTCTCTTGCTTCTTAAGAGCTGAGGTCTGGGCAGAGCCATGAGGGAAGGGGGTCCTCTTACATAACTCATGCTGTCCCCCTTTAACCAGCAATAGCCTTGATGCAACAGCCTTGATGGGACAGGTGTCCCACACTGGGGCTATGTGAGGGCTACATGGGGGCACCTCCATATGACAACTCTTTGGTGAGCACTTAAGACTGGGAGTTGTTAGGCTCTGTGCTGACAGCTCAGAGCCTGGAACCTGTTTCGGATTCTGTGTCTCCCTCTCTCTCTCTCTGTCTCTCTGTCTCTCTGTGTCTGTCTCTCTCTCTAAAATAAACATTTCAAAAAAGGTGGTGGGAGTAATCAGGTCATGTTGTTTTCAGCTTTGAGGCTTCAGTAGAAAACCTGAAATAACAGGAAAAATTTTGTATGTGATCCAGCTACATATTTGACTCCTCCCAATCCTTCAAAGTCCCAAACCAGCTCCTGACCTCTCCAAGACGCTTTCTGCCCTGACAACTCTGGCCCTCACTGAGATCTCCTTTTCTGGAATATCCAATGCACTTAATGTCAGAACAACACATTCTGATGAGTAGATATATTCTGTCTCATGTTGGTCTCCTGTTGTTTCTCCATGTTGTTCCCAATAGCACGGCAGACTTTTTGAAGGCAGAAACTGTGCTTTATACTTATTTTGTATCCCCTATGGCTTTTACCTCTTTGCTGCCAACATAAAGGTGCTCGATGCATATTTGAAGTGAGTTGAATTGAATTTTCAATCAGACACACACTGGAGAGAGAGAGAGCCTCGATGTGGCTAGGGGTGCAGTGCAGCAGCACAGAAGAGAGATTGCACACAAAGTTTCTTTCGAAATTTGGGTATTGTAAGATTGAAGAAGGGCTTTTTAAAGGTAACACGTGCTGTCATTGCTGGCAGCTGGGTAATGTTGTTCATACATCTCTGGGAATAATGACATGGGCTTAAGATCCAGTGCAGCGGATCCATTTGCACAGGCAGCCGCTAGCATGAGCACCATGAGAGGGGATGATGGAGGGAGTGAGGAGATGACTGCCTTTCTCACCTCTGCTCAAACCTTCCCACCCAGGTTTGGTGACTAGACCTGAGTGGCAGACACCAAGATGTAGCAGGAAATCCCAGTGGGACCAGGTGCCATGGGTCAGAGAGGCATGTCCCCCTCCTCTCCTCTCTCACATGCACATACGTGGAGGCATGCACATTCCCACAGAGCATCAGTAGGGACTTACCTGCCAAATGCAAGTAACCAATAGGGGCTGAGCTAGTTCCTCTCTTTCCTTACCTTCACACCCCTTCTCCACTGGAAGGGAGTGTCTTCTGGAAAGACTATAATACTGCTCAATCCCCTCCAAGTGCTCTTTTATCCTTCTAACTTCAACATGTCTACCTTGGATTACTGAAAGAAGACCCTAAGGTCTCAGACCCCACCAGCTAATGAATTCAGAAATACTTTCCAGTTAAGATGACTGGACTGCACGACATCACTGGAGTCTCAGAGACTAGAGCAGGAGATGGAAAGCCGTGGAATTCCCTTCCTTTCCTGTAGACCTATGGAAACTTAAGGTGTGTGCAATCACTTGCTCCCAAAGCTGGTGGACTTAGGGTTCCTCGGCCCTGCGAGCATCTTATCACTTCCCTTGAATCTGGAAGCTGGGACCAAGGCTCTTATCTGCATTTCCTCTGCTCATCTGCACTTCCATCCCTGCCAGATGACAACAGCCATGCTTTCCTGGACTTACTGGAGCAGGAGGTCCTCCTACCACAGCCAGCCAGGCTTCTCCCTGCTCCCAAACTTCTCCAGCTCAAAAGTTACCTTGGGGTGATAATAATATAAGACAAAATTGAAATTAATTTACTAGAGGTTGTGGGTCATTTAGATTCAACTAGTCATTTTTAGGTAGTACTCAAAACAGGTAGGGCCAAAGAGAAGGCACTGAGAACTTTCTTTACTACCCTTTGAGTCAGGTTAGCCTGGTCCAGTCCTACAAAGAAGGGCTCGAAAAGCTGACAGCAGAGATAGTTGGGGCACATGAGTTGTATCTCTGCTTGGTCCTGTGGCTGATGGCAGTGTATTCCGAATGTAATGATTCTTTTTATGTGACAAGGAGCTGGAGAAAAGGATGCTGAGCAAAGGAGTCCATATATTCCCCATAACTCGAATTACTACAATGAATTGCCACATTACTCACCTTTGCACTGGACATTAATCACAAAAACAAAAAACTGCCGAGCCAGGGAGTTACAGAGGATGTGCTATTTCAGCCCTCACCCTGTGCCAAATGCACACAGCAGTGATGAAGTTCGTGGAGCTCCCCCTGCCCATCTGCTGCTAAACCATTAGCATCGAGGCTGGAGAGGCAAAGTCTCAGCAGGGACTGAGACAGAGCTGGGCTCTTCCTCACCTGAGAGGCCATCTGCCTGCAGAGGGCAATCCAGATCCTCCTCTGGCCCTTGTACTTGCCATTCAACATGTCTCTCTATAGGCTCATGTCTGATTTTGCCAAACTCTGGAGAAGGAGAACCTGAAATATTAAAAACAGCCATACTGTTTAATATTATATATATGTGGGGAAAAAAGAAACAAAAATTATTTATTTTATGACACAGAAAGAGGTAAATTATTAACGTGAAAATGGAAATGACCAGGAGATAGATAAATATGATCTCATTTGTCTATGTATATGTTTTAACAAAATACACAATATTTTCCATCAGCTTGTGGAGACAGTCTCAAAGGTGACTCTAAGTAGGCTTACAGAAGTAATGTGTCTAGAACAATTGAGTTTGGGGCTAAGATATTCCTTTAACATGACTTCTGGAATTGCTTCCCCTCCCCCAGGTGGGCATCAGGTCCAGGGTCCTGCATAAAGCAGGGAAACAGAGTCGCGTGGGTTGGCTCTGTCGGTTAACCAATCCTTCTGTGATTTTGGCTTCGGTCATGATCTCATGGTTCATGGGTTCAAGCTCTGCATTGAACTCTGTGCTGGCAGTGCAGAGACTAGTTGAGATTCTCCCTCTCTCTCTCTCTCTCTCTCTCTCTCTGCCCCTCCCCCACTCATACTCGCTTTCTCTCAAACTAAGTATTTTAAAAAAACAATAAAGCAGGGAAACAGGGGTGGGGGCAAGGTTAGGAAGGTGGTCATCAGTCACCTGTCTACACTGGCTCCACAAGCCACCAGTGCTCTCCCTGTAATGGTCTCTTCAGCTCCAGTGTACTGTTATCTTGTGGGCAAGAGAAGTTTGCCCTGGATCCTGCCCTGTGCTCCTGACACACCCTGCAGTCATTTTCTCTGGGTCTTTCCAAGCCCCTACTTCTCTGCTAGGGAACAGGGCTTGATTTCCCAGTGTTCTGGCACAAATAGTCCACTGCTCTTCCTCCTTCACGTCCTTCTTGATCCTAAAGAAAATCTTTCCCCCAGATAATATAAACTATCATATAAAGAAAGTACAAAGTCAAAAAAAAAATGTTAAGAATATTCCATTCCTACCCCCAATTAAAGGCAGACAATAGCATTTTGCTTTTCCTGAACCTAGATTGTCTTCAAAAACTAGTAAAATATAATAGACTTATCAAAAAAACTTTGACTTTTAATAGACGTCCAAATAACTTGTTCGTGTTTGAAAATAAATACTTACACAGAGTAAAGTGTATTTTATATCAAACAAGTTTGAAGAGCCATGTACTATAGCATTCTATAAAATAAGCAAGACAAAAGCTGGTCTTGTTTTGTTTATTTTTTTAAAAAAACAAATACCTTGGGGCGCCTGGGTGGCTCAGTCGGTTAAGAGTCCGACTTCGGCTCAGGTCACGATCTCACGGTCCGTGAGTTCGAGCCCCGCGTCGGGCTCTGGGCTGATGGCTCAGAGCCTGGAGCCTGCTTCCGATTCTGTGTCTCCCTCTCTCTCCTGCCCCTCCCCCGTTCATGCTCTGTCTCTCTCTGTCTCAAAATAAATAAAAAACATTAAAAAATTTAAAAAAAAAACAAAAAACAAAATACCTTTACATATGTTAAGTATAATGAAAAATATGGTGCTATCAAGAAGAGAGCACTGAAACAGGCAGTAAATAATCTGAGTTCTTTTCCAGAATGGTCCACGTAGTTACTGTGTGAACTTGAGAAAATCACTTAGGCTCTCCAAGTACCACTTTCTTTTATCTTTAAATGGGTATCATTGGGGGGAGTGCCTCGGTGGCTCAGTTGGTTAGCATCTGACTTCAGCTCAGGTCATGCTCTCCTAGTTCACAAGTTCAAGCCCTGCACCGGGCTCTGTGCTGACAGCTCAGAGCCTGGAGCCTGCTTCAGATTCTCTGTCTCTCTCTCTCTCTCACTCTCTCTCAAAAATTAACATTTTTTTAAGTGCTTATCATTGTGGGGTGCCTGGGTGGCTCAGTTGGTTAAGCATCTGACTTCCACTCAGGTCATGATCTCATGGTTTGTGAATTCAAGCCCTGTGTTGGGTTCTGTGCGATAGCTTGGAGCCTGGAGCCTGCTTCGGATTCTGTGTCTCCTTCTCTCTCTGCCCCTTCCTGTTCATTCTATCTCTCTTTCTCTCTCTCTCTCTCTCTCTCTCTCTCAAAAATAATAAACATCAAAAAAAATTTTTAATGGGTAGCATTGTTGAGAAATACAATTCCTCGGAAGTAGATCGAATGAAGCCCCAGCCATCAGAGCGTTCTGGGTGTTTCCCCAAGTCGACACTGGCTCTTGGCAAGTCAGGGAGACTCACCCATGCTCTCTCACTCCTTTTCACAGTCATTTCCACACATCAACTGAAGCTTCCCTCTCAGAATCTTGCACCTTATTGCCTCCACGTCTCCCCTCTAACAGAGGAAAACATTTGGAAAACCTTCAGAGAAAGACATTCGCGACTTTATGTGTTAATCCTTGCAGAAAAGTTAAGATTTTAAAAACAAACATCCTCGAGAGAAGACAATGCTGAACCCAGGGACTGGGATAAAAAACTCCACAGCGCCCGACTATAGAGCTTTAAATTTGAACACAGCGATCTTCCTGGCATGGCTCAAATCATCCAAGTAGGTGGCTTAAAAGTGAAATCATATGGAGCCCAGATTTTTTTTTCCTCACCAAAAATCTCAGCTTCCAAATGAAGAGTAATTGAACAGTGACATCAGGCTTTGTCTCCCAACAAATGCAGCTGTAGCAGCCAGCCTAACAGATGTGATTTACCAGCCTGTTTGACCAAAGCCATTATCATGGAAGATATTACTTACACGAAATACATTCTCTCTTAAAACAATAATCAGTATTAGACTCCTGTCACCTTCCCATTCAAACGGTGTAATACGCTGAGATGTGCTGGCTGATGAAATAAACGTAGAGGAGAAAGTCTTTGGAGCTTGTTTTAGTCCTGCCTTGCATGAGCAAGCTACAGAAGCCAGTAAGAGAGAAGGAAGGGATGGTCACTGGGAAGGTCATCATGAGGCAGGTCAGGGTACACTTCCCTTTTTTTTCCCTGCCACCTCCACTCCTAGAATGTGTCCGTCTGTCTGTGTGGTTACTGGCATAATAACTCACCAGTTATGCCACAAGGGAAGTCCTTGCAGTTGAGAAAGGCTTGCAGTTGAGACGTTCCATCTGAGTCATTTGAAAGACCAACACTAATCACAGAGATGCTGGGTCCCCATCATTGACCTCTGGGACAGTGGGCAGAGGCTTCCAGTGTTGACTACTTGGAGCAATTTGGTAGTAGAGCCAGAGAGGATGGAAGGTACAGAGAAAACCTTTTCTCAGAAGGAGAATTGACTTTGGGGAAACACCCAGAACGCTCTGATGGCTGGGACTTCATTTGATCTATTCCCAAGGAATTTTATTTCTCAACAATGATACCCATTTTAAAGATAAAGAAACTGGTGCTCAGAGAGCCCAGTTCACAAGTTCACACAGTTTCATCCTCTCTGGCTCTACTAGGAAGGCAGGAGTCCAAGGGACTCCCAAAAGCCCATCCAAGGCCCTTCCTCTGAGTGTCTGTACCTCTGTACCCCTAGTGAGATAATGTTACCTATTCACTCTGTACACCTGCCCCTGTCAGGGAGTGGGACTTAATGCAGGGTCCTACCCACTGTGGAGGAAAAAGGTCCTCGGAGCCGGAAGACTGAGCTGCAAAGAAATGTCAAGTACCCTATTTTCTGGCCTGTGACCCTCGACAAGTTCCATAATTTCTTAGACCCTCTTGTGTGACTGTCCCTTGTGAAACGGAAGTAACATTGTATGAGGGTTAAAGTGCCAGACTAATGGCTAAGTGGTTACCAAATTCACCCAACAAATATGTATTGACTGATAATTGCAGTTGGCACCTGGCATTCTGCATTTCTATGCTATCTTTATTTGCCAAAATAGTGGTATTTTGTTGGTATAAAACCATAAACTTTAATTTTTTAAGTTAAAAAAAACTTTAACCTGAAATATATATGAAAAGTGATATAAGGCATTAAAGTCTTAATTTGAATAATCCAGAAAGCATTTTTCTCTCCCTCAGTAAGTGGAAGAAAATGACAATAAACAAAGCAAAGATTCTATTTCAAGAGTCCCACTCTGGATCAAGACTTTCTGTGTAAATGAAATATGTACAGGGAGGTGTTAAAATTAATACAGGTACCTCTGTGGTGGAAGCTCTATCTGTACACAATGAAACAAAGAAAATAAGAACAAACCAGTGTATTCTTCTTTGAAACAAACCTTCAGCTTGGTAGGAATTCAAAGATTGCATTTCCTGAACAGGAACATTCAAAAAGACCCCAACATGTTTAAAAAGAACTCAACATGTTGAAGACGAAGCAGTCAGAAGAAAATATTTGGAGTTAACTTATGACCATCTCCTCTGTACCCATCTAATAGGATCTCAAAAAAGGCGGTTTCAAAATTTCAAAATTTCAAAATTTCAAAATTTTGCGCAAAACTCACTTGTCAATGACTCAAAGATGACAAAATTATTACACACTGTTATTTTCTTTTCCATTATGGATATTACCTAGCATTGGCACAATTAGGCATCTTAAGAGATCTTAACATTTTAAGAGATCTTTTGGTGAAGTTTATTTTAAAAAAATAGTCATTCTAGGACACCAGGATTACCAATGAAGAGATAGAAAAGGAAAGAGAAAATGCTGAATCACCTTGGCAATCAGAACTAGAGATAATCATCTGGTGGGTGGTTTTCAAACATTTGGATTTGGATTTGAATTTATTTCTCCCCTCAGGAGAGTGACTCGGGATATATAACGAAATGTTTGGGTAGTTTAAGGAGAAAGCAGCAGAGAGGAATGTAGATGATCTGGTGAGGAGCATGAAGCAGGGACAGGAGGAAATCAGAGTCATGACAAAAGGAATCTTTAAATTAGTCTTACTAAAGCTGTTGATTATTTTTCCTGGTTTGTAACAAATGCAACCAAAAAAACCAACCAAACAAATGAAAAGCAGCAACAATATTAACAAAGGGCATGCAACATCAAACCAGATGGGCCTCAGCCCATTCCTAACCCTGCAGGAAGGGGTCCCACTTCCCCCTGAAATACTTGTAAAACAGCAAAGAAACAGAAGAACTAATTATAGGAAGACTTGTCAGAATTAAAGAAAAATATAAAGAATTTTAAACACATATCTATTTCTTTCCAGCAGTGACACTAACATCAATGAGATCTGTGAGTGCTTCCCAGATCATTTGCCAAATAAAGATGGAGAATTTGCTTTTGTTACTAAAAGAGAGTGATTTTAAATTAACCTATTATAGTGGAGATTTAAGTATTTCTACAACACTTATTTTCTTTAACACTTTAAACATTAATCTTTTTAAAACTTACAATTCTAGAGTAGTCATTACCTTAGATACTTGTATTTTGTAGGAAGAAATTTAAACATCTCAAAATATCATCAACTCTAAATTTGATCATATCTAAATCATGGGACTCAATACCAGAAACCTTTTTAATAAATGTAATTCCAAAACACTTTACTGATATCGTGGGATTACAGTTGTTCTTACACCCCACCACTACAAGGAGATATATTGCAATTCAAACCTCTATAAGCAAAAGTTTCTTTTATCATTCATTCAGTAAGCAAATATCTATTGAGTGCCTACTATGTGACAGGGCCTTCTTGGGTTTTACATTTTACCTGGAGAAAGAGACAATAACAAGTCAGGGATTGAATATAAAGTACATGTATCAAATGACAGTAAATTCAAATTCAAATTCAAATTCTTTCCTCAAATGAAGGAAAGAAATGGTGTAAGTTTCTTGTTTTTAATAGGATGATCATGGGAAGGAAGACATCATTCACAAAGTGACATCTAAGCAGAGGTCTAAAGGAGATGAATGAGCAAGACATGAAAAACATCTAGTGAATTGCATTCCTGCAAGTGCAAAGGCCGTGAGACAGAGTGGGCTGGATTTGTTTCAGGAAGCCAGTGTGGCTGGGGAAGAGTGCAGTGGACATAGACAAGCACTACCCAAAGGGTCAGCAGACAGCCTCAAGCTGTGTCTAGGCTGCAGAGAGCCACCTTCCACCAGGTCCCACCCTTCTCAGAACAGCATTCAGCTGATGAGGCAGGAATAGAGGTGCAGTCTTTGAGGCCTTACAAGAGGCGACTGTGGCAGGTCACATGTGCCTCCAAGTTCCTTGTAGGCAGCCTGGAGTCTTACCAGGCTGCTTCACTTTGACTTATTTCTCTTTGGCCCATCCTGCTTCATCCCACTTCTGCCCATGGGTGTTAAGTCCTCATAAATATGAAGCCCCACCAGTCCTGTCTCCAGTGTCTTCTTCTGGAAAACCCAGATTGCCACAAGAGTGAGCCAGGAAGAGGATAGTTGGATGGAAGGTCAGAAAGCTATCGGGGACCTCGACTGTGGCTTTTACTACAATAAGAGCTCTGGGAATTTTGTAGCAGTGAGATAGCTTGCTTTGTCATGAATAGAATGGAGAAGGGTGAGGGCAAAAGCAGGATGGAGAGAGCACAATCCAGGTGACAGATGAAGGTTTGTACCAGGGAGTAGTGATGTGGAGGGGGCTTGGGAGAAGTGGCAGGACTCTGGATATGTTTTGAAGAAAGAGCCTTCAGAACTCACCGCTGAATTGGATGTGGGTGAAAGGAAAAAGAAAAGTTATGGATGACTCCTCTGTTTTGGACTGAGTGACTGGAGGAAAAGAGTTGCACGTTTGCAGAGAAGATCAGAAGTTCAGTTTCAGACTTGTGGCACTAGACACTTTGTAGACATCCAAAGCAAGATGCCAAGGAGACGGTGGAATTTGAGAGTCTGGACTTCTACAAGAAGTCCAAAATAGAGATATAAATTTAGGATCATCAGCATATGAATATGAAAGCCATGAATTGGAGAAAGAGTGAATGTAAATGAGAAGAAAAGACATCCAAGGACCAAACCCTGGACATTCATTACATTTCCATCCAACATTGACAGATCGACCAAATGCCCAAAGCACATGAGCAAACATGTGAACTAGGAAAGGTAAAGAGGAAACACACCAAGACAAAAGGGATTGCAGGTCCTCATCCTGTTTACTAAACAAGGAAATTCAGGTTCACAGGTGATACAACTCTACCTGATGCTGGGAAGCAAAGAGCAGCATATGAAGCAACACGCCTCTGACTATGGAGCCAAGGCATTTTTCCTTAAAACAGCCTGCCCAGAATGGGTCCCCTAATCTTCATTAACGCAACCTTTATCAATCAAGTCAAAGCTTAATTTTTCTTGTCACTAGTAAAACTCAAGTTGTAGATCACCTAGAATTATGACTTTTACTATTAATGAGCAAGTACAAAGTGTGAAGAAAGTATGAAGAAAAGTAACCACAGAGCTCTAAAAATCTATTCTCGGAAAACCTGGATGGCTCAGTCGGTTAAGCGACCGACTTCAACTCAAGTCATGATCTCATGGTTCGTGGATTTGAGCATGGCTCGGGCTCTGTGCTGACAGTTGGGAGCCTGAAGCCTGCTTTGGATTCTGTGTCTGCCTCTCTCTCTCTGCCTCTCCCTCCTCTCTCTCTCTCTCTCTCTCAAAAATGAATAATAAAGCATTTAAAAAATAAAAACCTATTCTCATTGAAAGAGAATAGTGTGAATCATAATGCACATATAAGTTTTTAATGTTTATTTTGAGAGACAGAGAGAGAGCATGAATCCATGTAAGTTTTTAATAGAAATCTTTCTCTTTCTATACCTACATTGGAAGGACAGATAAAAGCCAGGTATAAAGGCAGATGCAAAAAAAAAAAAAATAGTAAGCTTCTTTAGTTGAGTGCTTCTCAAACTTACTGTGCAACTGAATTACATAGAATCTTGTTAAACTGCAGATTGATTCAATAGGATCTGGAGTAGGGTCTAAATTTCCGCATTTTTAACAAGTTCCCAGGTGAGCTGCTGCAGCCTCTGGTCCACAAACCACACCTCCAGGAGCAATGCTTCAGTTAACATTATCTGATAAGAGGGTAAATTGACCATGTGGTAGAGGAAAAACCCCTGCAGACACCAGCTCATCAGGAGATCTTACATATTGGTTCACATTCACAGAGAGTGAAGATTTTGATTATAAGCAGAAAGATTCCAAGTGAATAATACTTGTACAAACCTGAGAAAACCAGAGTGAGAAATCATAAAATTTTACAGAAGAAAAGATCAAGCAATGATTGGAAACAATAAGTAATTCTGTTAAAATTGTACCAAATTATGCAGAGGTCTTCTATATTTCTTTAAATTTACAATCTAATTTAATCTATACGTTCTATTTAAAATACGTTCTATTTATAAGGTAATGTCCTATACAAATATTTTCATAGTGTACTTCAGTATTTGGGGTTATTTTTAGAAAAATAATTGGGTGGGGATGCTTTTCCTATTTTCTTTGCTTCAGTAGTCTCAACAGTTCTCAATCCTGACTGCACATCATACTCTGGAGAGCATTAAAATTGCTGATTCCCAGGCAGGTCCCACCCCTAGGAAATACGGTTTCCTTACTCTGAGGATGGGCTGTGGGCATCCATGAATTTTAAAGCTCCACGGGTGATTGTAATGTGCAGCCCGAGTGAAAACTGTTGAATTTAACCAAACCCAAAAGAACTTGTGGGCTTCTTAAGACTATAACCCAGGAAACGCCACACACACAGTGGCAGAGTATCAGCAGGAAACAACTTCTGGAGACTAACCTTGCACACCTGAACTCACAAAGTTATAGCAAACATCATAAAGGATTAAGCAAATCCTTTGATCTCAAAAACTTCTGAAAATCTAGTCACTTCTCTTTCCATCTTTCCATTTTTTCCAAATCAAAGGCTTCAGACAGATTATCTTTAAGCAGGTTTCAAAAGACTCCCACTGAAATTGAAATGTTGGTAGTTTCCAGCAAGATATCAGAATGAAACTGATATGAAAGAACTATTCCCTGAAGTGTCAGAATTACCTATTGATCCTATGATGCTTCAAAATTATACAGGACAAGGAAAAGATGGAAGGAAGGAAGGAAGGAAGGAAGGAAGGAAGGAGTAAGCTCCTTTAAGAGAACATTTCATTTTTTTCCTGTTGAGCTGATTTTAAGCAGAAATCATTCAAAAGAGTAATTTTTATGAGCGCCAATTTCTAAGTCTAAAAGTGAAAGGGCAAATTAAAAAATAAACTTTATACCTCACAGTCCGTATGGAACAGTGCCATAAATATAGGACACTGGGAGTGCCCTGTACAGGTGAGTTTGCTCAGTTTGTTGAGAGACAGAGGGAAGATCAAGGTAAATTAATAACATCTCCATGTAAGTCAGTTCACTTCCCTCTATTCTCCAACTATTGACAGCACCCTTAAATCCAACCAGCATTTTAGAAAAGGTGTTCTCTTGAGCAATAGAGAAATGTAGTGAGTATCAGTAAATGGCTCATGGCAGATCTATCCCACTAACTGGAAAAATCAATCACCCTTACATATGAGCAATGGCACAGTTCCACCACAGTACCTTTGGTCCTTCTATCTGTTAACCAGGAAAACAAGAATTTGCCTTTTTATAATGGAAAATCCAGTAAGAATTTCACATGTAGGCTGCTTCTTCTTTCTCTTTGATTTTGCTTGGGTTTCCACAGGCAATCAAAGTGTGATATGAAGAGGACATCTGAGAACCATCCTGAGAGTTTACTCTTGGTTTCCCAAACAGGAGTCACTGTGGTCCAGAGGACTCCCTCTCTCCCAGTGTGAGGACCTGCACTGAGATTCACTTTCCACAATAGTGCCCTAGCCCTGAGAATACCTGTATCATTGGCAGCTAGCTTTCTAGAATACCTCCTATAAGAAAAGCTGACACCTAGTTCCAGACTAACCAGCACCAAAGTAGACTATTTTTCCCTTCACGGACAAAGTGACTATCCCAGTTAAGCTATGGAAAGGGGACACAACAGGGGGGCATGTTTCTTTCCTGGAACACAAACTCACCATGAGCCCAGCAAGCCTCTCTATGAATGAAAGAAGTATTAGGGTACCCTGTCTTCCCCTGCCAGTCCTGTAGTTTATCTCTGCCAGGCTTTCTAATATATCCATAGTTAGCTGGCAGATCTACAGTGGCCTCACCCATGTGTCTGAATGTTAGCTGGCTTTTGACTGGGGTGCACCTCAGTTCTCTTCCACACAAACCTCTCATTCTCCACTAAGGCAGTATATTATTTGCTAGGGTTGTCATAACAAAATACCACAGACTGGGGGCTTAAGCAATAGACATCTATTTCCTCCCAATTCTGCAGGCTAAAACTCTGAGCTCAAGGTGTCAACAGCTTTTCTGTCTTCTGAGGACCTCCCTCCTTGGCTAACAGATGGCCATGTTCTCCTGTGCCTTCACGTGGTCTCCTGTGTATGTGTATCTGTGTCCTAACCTCTTCTTATAAGGACACTAGTCATACTGGATTACAGCCTACCCTAGCGGCCTCATTTAACCTTAATTACTACTTTAAAGACTCTGTTTCCAAATATAGTCACATTCTGAGGTATTGGAGGTTATTCAACATATGAATTTGGGTGGGGGACACAATTCATCCCATAACAGCTTACATGTGCTCATTCATATAGTGGTCACATGGTTCCAAGCACATCAAGAGAAAAAGTCCCAGTATACAAGCACTTTTAAGCCTTTGCTTGTGTGCGTTGCTTAAGTTCCATTAGCCAAAGTCAGTCTCAAGGCCAGAGTCAGTATAGAGTCAGTGTGGCACTATCAAGGACTGGGATAGAAGGAGGGGAATAATCTGTAGGCATTTTTGCAGTCTACCACATGTTGTGATAGAAATAGAGAAGAATTGGGCTACTCTAGCCCCTGGAGACTTTAACCCTGGTAGGAGTATAGTTCAGATATCTCTTTGTAGAAAAAGAACTTCCAGTATAATAAATTCATCCTAATAAGTTGTGACATATTACAGTGTCAGCATGAAAAAGTCATCCAATTTCCCTATAAAATGAGAAAAGCAATCCCCACCCTTCCCTTCCTCACAAATACCTATGAGATCAAATGTGGAAGCTCCATGGAAGAAATATACTCAATCATCTATCAGTCCCCTTCAGTGATGTATTACACTGATCAAATCTGAAGTGTCTTAATACAAATAATGTAGCTATTTTTAATCAATACCAAGTCATTTAATAGAGATACGTTGCATTAGGTGTTGACCTATCTCCAAAATTTTCCCAAATACTGACTTTTAACAAGACACTTCAAAATACAGGAAGTCTTTCAAATGACATTTTGACTGTCACTGCTCCATTTCTGTCAAGCTAAGCTCTCTGTCCATTGGTCAGTAAATAGCATAAAATTTGCAAGGTCCATTTTGCCAATTCAATTTGAGTGGTGGTAGAGTCTTAAGAAGTTCAAAGAACCAATGAGCACAGAAAATGAGTTTTTATAATAAATGCTTCATAGGAAAAAACAAGGTCAGACATCTATCTTTACCCAATCTATTCTTTTAAGACACAGCTCAAGTCTTTTCCTGTTCCATGATACTTTCCTCTGACAATGAGTGCCCTCCAAGATCTCTCCTTTTGAACTTCAAAAATATTTTATTGAATGGGCTGGGTTTAATGGGAAGCAAGCAAAAACCAATTTTATTTTTTCTCACCTTTCCATAAGTTTGATTAGCACTGACTTTCTTATTACCTTCTTTGATAACATTTGGGCAGATTCCTGCTGCTATTGGCCATTTTAGACATGAAATGTCCAGTGGAAACTATCATAGCAGAACATCAATCCAGCCCAATCTTATAATCATGCAACTTTAACATAGGGCAATAGAATATTCGAACTGCTATTGAATTAAACCTTCTCCTGCCCCCCATCTGGCACCTGCCTTGGCTGAGGAAGCATGCGGTGAAGCATGCGGTGAAGAAGAAGGAGAAGCAGTCACTTTTGCCACCCTGCCCCTCTTCTTTGCTCCACATCCTCTCCTACTTACTAACTGCTGCCATCGCTGAGATATGGAAATGGTGTCCTTCTGCCATTGCAGATGTCTGAAGCAGACGTTTCTCTCCCGATGCTTTTGCTGGTTTCTGGGGATTCTCCGCTTCTGACTCCAGTTTTGTTACCTCATACAGTGCTTCTCCTCTGGCTGATTGCTTCTGACTCCCACTTTATTTCCAGAGATTTATCTCTCAGTTAGGGTGGTATCAACTCTCCAGATGATCTCCCCTGGCAGGGACCCAAACCAACTCCTTTCTGTGAGGCCCATATTGCAGGAAATGTGCTCCTTTGCTCCACTGTCAGCAGGAGTTCACCATCTCTTTCTTGTTTCTGCTGTCCCAGGGCTGTTGGCCATCCACAGCATCAGCCCTGGGATTTATTCACTTCAAACAAGAAGCAGGTATCAGTCTCTAAGTCTGCCAAACTCCAAGGAATGTGGCCAGGCTTTCTGAGTAGTTTTCTTGAAACTTCTCTTCATTTGGTTTAAAATCATTTAAATCATTTGGCTTGAAAAGTACTGATGAGCAGTGATGGAAGAAATGCACCAAAACCCTCTAGACTCCCTCCAAAGAAACTCCTTCTTTCAGCTTTTCCCTGAAGAAGTGAACAATGGCTAATAAGACAGACCAACTGCACAGTCTCTGTACACACTCTGCCTAAGTGGCCAGATCTAGCACATAGCCCTGTGAATGTGGATACCTGGTACCAAGCTGATTTGTCCTCTGAAATCTTTACTGGAAGTCTGAGGCAAGTGACATCTAATGACTTGTTACTCTTCTATATGCATCGTTCTTGACAAGATTGCCTTATTTTACTGAGTACCACTATAAGATTAGCTGTATTTAAACCTTGGGGAAGATAAGAGTTTGAAGAAAATGGAATAAATGAAAAGAGACCATATTTGTATTCTTGAGGTCCTCACAAACTAGTGGAGACTGTAGTAGAAACTTTCTGGAATTATATATCAGCCCCATGGCCTAATGCCCCCATTTCTTTGGAAACTCACCCCCATACCCCTTGATGGGCCACAACAGCCATGTTTGTATGGTAATGCTATTCATTAGGCATTGCTCACTTGGACCTATGGCTGACATCTTCCTCAAGATGAGCTAATTAGATTACTTTCTTGGGAGTTAAGGATTGGACTGAAAATCATATCAGACTCTGCAGCTGGAAAGGTAGGCATTTTCTACCTTGCAGAATAGAGAAGAGAAATCAACCTACAGAGGAAGAGAGAGAATGGGGCAAGCATACAAAAATACACAGAAATGAGGGGAAGAGAGAGAGAGAGTCTGTGAACTTGGTTTCAATGACCTCCCTATTGACTCGTTGCATCTCTGCCCTTTGGCTTATGATAATGCCTGCATCCATACAGGAATTCTCTTCTCTCTCTCTCTCTCTCTCTCTCTCTCTCTCTCTCCCTCCTCTCTCTCTCTTTTGCTTAAGCTAACTAAAGTTAGTTTCAGTTTCTAAAATCTGAAGTATCCTAAGTAATAGAAACATAATATATACATAAAAGGAGTTGAGAACAAGACAACAGCATATAGGTAAAAGTGGCTGATCAGGAAAGACACCACAGAGAATAGGTATTTGGGGTGATCTTCAGAAGATGAGTGGGACTGCTATGGGGAAAGTGGGAAATATCTAGGTAGAGAAAATAGGATGAGCATGGAAAGGAGGTGGAGAATTGAACATTTAGCTGAGGTGCCTAATATGTCAAGAGGAGTCACTGGAAAGAAAATTAGATGAAGGTCAGATTTTAGAGAATCTTGAAAGGCATGTAAGTTTGAAAGGTTTTTTAGCTGGAGTAACATGATAGGATCTGCGTTACCGAAGCTAATTATTATAACAGTGTTTAGGAAAAATTAGAAGATAAGGGGACTAGATATAGGGAAAGCAGATGAAAAAGGCTAATGGAGGGACCAGTCTAGGTTAGTGGGTATTGGAAGAAGAAAGGAAAAGTCCAGTTTGGCATTTTAGTTCTGGAATCAGAGTAAGGAGTGTGATGGTCCCATGGCAGAAACAATTCCAGATCTAAATGGTGCCAAACATGACCATGTCCTAGCCCATTTAATGAGTAGCTACTGCCATGGTACACTGCTGTTGAGCAAATTACATACATGCTATAGCAGACACATGCTGTTTCCCAACTAGCAGCAGCTTCCCCTTTCTTTGGGGAGCAGCACTCCAATCTCTTTTGAGAATTTGGGTCAGGAAGCTCTTCTAAATTCGCATGTCTCTCTGTTACTATAGAGCTTCAGATGTGATGCAGGCATCAATGTCTCTGCAATGTCTTTGTCATGTAAAGGGACACACAAGGCACGTTCTGACTCTGTAGCCCTCAACCCTAGGCTTATAAAACCCCCATCCTGGACTCACCTGTGTGATTCCCACCCCCAATCAGACAACACTGGTGCAAAGAAGGATCTGTAGGTATCAAATAGCTACCATAAAATTAGTCTTTTTATATGTTTATTTATCTTGAGAAAGAGAGAGAGAGGGGGAACACAAGTCGGGAAGGGGCAGAGAGAGAGAGAGACAGAGAGAGAATCCCAAGCAGGCCTGACACAGGCTCAAACCTATGAACGGTGAGATCATGACCTGAGCTAAAATCAAGAGTCAGATGTACAAATGACTGAGCCACCCAGGTACCCCATAAAATTAGTCTTTAAGTTACCCCTTAACCTCTACTTAGTACTTGACAGGATCTAAGGTGTTAGGCTACCTGGGATTGAATGTTGGCTCCCCCACTTACCAACTGGGTGACCCTGGGCAAGGTAATTAACGTCACCATGGCTCATTATCTTCACCTACAAAATAGGGATAACAGTAGGGTCTATCTGAAAAGGATATTAGGAAGATTAAATATCTTAAAACTCACAAATTGCTTAGGACAGTGTTTGATACATTGAGAAGGCCTAAAACATTAGCTTACAATATAAGAAGCACTTGAACACATTGGCAAGTTATTGTCCAAAAAGAGTAGCTCAGTTTCTCATTGCACAAGAGCTGAGACTGTTGTGTCTGGCACATTTTCTCCACATGTCCAATAAACAAGACTGCCCATAAGGTAATATCATCAATCTACTTAAGGTTATACTTGTACAGAAATTCATCCTGGTGGGCCTATTCCAATGATACAGCTAAATTTGAAGTCAGAAATTTCGTCAGGATTATACTAAGATCTTTTGATGAATGAAGACTTTGGCTGGTAACACCTGTTCTAAATTTTTTCCTAATAAATGATACATACCTTTGAGACTAAACCAGATTATTTTGCCAATATTTGTGACATCTGCATCTCTTTTTTTTTTCTTTTAAGTAAAAACTGACTGTCTTGGGTTTGAATAACACGAGTTCATGTGCCAACACTGTTTCCCCCTCCCCCACCATCACCCAATACCAATCCTATTTGCCAAGTTCACATGCAGCCTCAGACCTTTCCCAGCCCACAGGAAGATAGCCACCCTTACCCTTTTAAAGATAATAGGAAATAAGATCCGGGGCGCCTGGGTGGCTCAGTCGGTTAAGTGGCCAACTTCGGCTCAGGTCATGATCTCGCGGTCCGTGAGTTCTAGCCCCGCATCGGGCTCTGTGCTGACGGCTCAGAGCCTGGAGCCTGCTTCAGATTCTGTGTCTCCCTCTCTCTGACCCTCCCCTGTTCATGCTGTGTCTCTCCCTGTCTCAAAAATAAATAAACGTTAAAAAAAAAATAAAAAAAAAAAGATCCGCTTGCCACTTAGGGTGATTTTGTCAGAGAGATAGATCTAAAAATTATCACTCTCTCAATAGAATGGTGACTCTGTCTCCCCAATCACTTTAACCAACATTGCAAAACCCCCAAAATACTGAGAATTAGTGCTGTAGTCATTTACTGGGTAATCTGACTCTCAATGGACAGGATATGAAGACAGCCACTTTAATGAACCATATGAAGTTAACTACATGATTTCCTTAAAGTCTCTAGGCTCCTTCCTTATTATATCATTAGAAAGCCAAGGACTTGGACCTTGCATAGCACAGTGCAAAGAGTTCAGGGTAGGAGCCCTGGATCCAAGTCCCAGCCCTACCATTTACTTGCCATGAGATGTAAGAACAATAATACTTGTGCTGCTAACCTCCAGAAGGTTCCAATAATGAGCCAGGGTGATCATTCATGTTTGTGCACATGCTTTGTATACCCTCAAATGCTCTGCTAACACAATATAGATTTCCCAACACTCACAGAAATGTCTTGGGTAAGATACCTGGGATATGCCACAAGGCCTTATATGAGAGGAATCCATTAAAGCGATGTCATTCATGTTTAAAGACAGTGCTCACTCATGACTAAATGCCCCATTTAAAGGACCTTGAGGATAAGCTCCACTTTGAGTTTAGTCCCAAGCAGCAGTTATCATCTATCAAAATTTTATAGGATTTCTTGTATCTGACAAGGAAAATTATGTAACTTTATTTCACTTTTTTGGAGCCAAGATCAATGAAAAACTGTTACATTAGCACATCTTAGGCGCCTGGGAACATCTATTCTTGCTGTTTCTTTCAAAGTGTGAGTTCTACTGTTATTTTTAATTTGACTCTTCTACATTATATTGAATTGTATCTGAGAGCTTCTTTCACAAGAAGAAGGAATGAAAAGGAGATACCAGTGATGACTGACTGAGAAGTATTTCCAGAAGAAAACAAATACATGTCTTGTAGGTCAGATAGACATTTACTTGGCAGTACTTTCCAGGGCTTACTTTTGGCACTCAGATTCTCTGATTTCATCTGCATCCAAGGCATAATGGCAACTTTAAGATTATCCAGGACAAAGGAAACAAAACCCAAGAAGCCCACATGAGTCCACAGCCCATGTAGGGGTCTCTCTCCACATGCTACACACTACCCACTACAGTCTAGTGGGGAAGGCCCAAGGCCGGGTCACTGTCTGTTCCCTGGGACTGCGGACAATTGGAGCAAGAGATCTCAGGGCCTACAGCAGCATGCTCTTTTTCCATGGAATTACTCTAAAGGTTTTGTAATAAAGTTAACAAACATGTAATGTTTACCCACTATGTGCCCGGATCACATTATAAGGAACACAAACACAAATATAAGACACAATTTCTAATCCCAGGGAATTCACGGTGTGGCAGGGGAAGAGGCATATGTTGATCGAGCCATAATAGAGGACACGGTGGGATAAGAGATAGATGAGAAGCATAAATCAGGGCCGAAGGGGCAAAATGAGAGGCTGGGTGGTGGGCTCAGAAGTCCAACTGCTGCCTGGGCACAAATGCCTACTTAACAAAATGTATGACTCTGGGCCAGACACTTAACCTCTCTCTCTGTGCCTCAGGTCCTTCATACAGTCGGGATAATAATACTACCTACATCACTGAGTTGTTAGGATGCCTGAATGAGTTAATATGGGTAAAGCACTTGGAACGGTCCCAGGCATATATTGCATGGCATGTTGGGATGAAAGAATGGCACTTTCGTTCATCCCAAAGAGACAGAAAACAAAGATAGTGACCAGTCCAATCTCCTTGTCAAACAGACAACCCTGGTAAATCATCTAATGACACTTGCTAGCAAGGAGACCCCTGGAGAAACAAAGCTCTTACTCCCCAGACTGGCCCCCTTCATCGTGCCACCTGAGAGACCACTCCACAACCACTGGGGCAATAGTGTGCATTATATACCAAGCTTCATCAAAATGTTTTTAATGCTCTTAAAATTAACTCGAAGGATTCTTAAAAATTAAAGAATCGTTCAGTCTCTCTTTTGTCAATTCTGTGCAATAGCAAGCTTCTCCCCATTTACTTTTGGGATTCAACTTTCATTTAAAACTTTTGATAATCTAATCGTTAGTTTCCCTCAGTAACCTTAATTCTGCCTCAAATATAAGGGGAAAAGTCCTCATAGCATCCCCAAATAGCACCTAAGGAAGAGAAAAGTTGGAAAGAGAAAGTGGATGCAAAAGATTAATGTCTCTCTTTCCAAACTTTGCCCATGACCTGACTATTCCTTACCCATAGGGAAAAGAGGCCAGAACCCCATGGCCATTGTATGGAGAACATCTTGGGAGCATCCTGACCTGCCTGAAGAGAGAGCCATGCTCATAAATGTCTGAGCATAGTCAACTAGTTGTTGTAAGTAATAAGCTCTCAGGATCAGAGATAGATACACACACACATACATACATAGATGATGGAAAATTAAGTAAATAATGTCTGTTTTTTAAGTCAAGAAATGTTTCATCACCCCAAATACTTTCTCCAATCCAAGATTTACTCTGAAATCCCACCATTAACATGCCTTTCAGTTAAGCCACACCCTTTACAGGCAAATTTAATAAATTTAAATATTCTTAAGATTGACAGTCCACTGTCTCTCTAACACCTGGGCCTGAACTCAGTCATCAGACTGCCTTCCTCCTGACTGGAGGAACAAGGATCCTGGAAGATGGGGAGTCTGCAGAGAGCCATAGCATGACCAGCAACAGAGAAAGGAGGAAGGCAGTGCCCAGGACGATTTCCCCCCCTCACTATTTGGTTGAAAGCTGATCCTAGATCCCTGCCTTGTCCAGATATCATCCACTGACTTCATAGAAAGGTCAGGAAAAGATTTATCATTCAGTCTTTGTTTCTAGGCTTGTAAGTGGAATTTCAGACAAGTGACATCTGGGAGGGAGATATGGTTCAATTGGTAGGTAAATCATAGCTTGGTTAGCATACTTTTTAATTGCCAGAGGAAATAAATGGTAAGTGGTTGAATTGCAGTTGGTAGTGACATTGCTGTGAACTGCTCAGGCTGTAGGAAAAGAAACCAGTGGGAAGGAAAATACCCAAAGAACAGCGTTGTCACGGGCATTTCCAATGCAACACAGCCAGCCAAATCAATCAGGGTTGAAAAAAAAAAAAAAAAAAACAACTGGCTAAAGGCCACCCTCTCATCAATCCTGGAAGAGAAAACCATAGCAACATATGTTCCCTTAAAAATGGAAAACTGCAATTCATTTCCAAAGTAATCATTTCTAGTGCCTGCCTCAACTTTTTATGCCTCTCTGAACTTCCTGGGTATATTTACAGAGCAAAACTTTCTTCCTGTGTGTGTGTTCATGCTGTGTTTTATTTGCATTGCAGAATATCACTGTAGCCCTCCCAGTCCTTATAAATTAAGTTTATTTTGAGATGAGAGGAATGGAGCAGAAGTAGTCCCTGCTGTGACTTAATGTTGTAAGAGTTTATTTCTTTGTTTTTCTTGGGAAACTATATTGATGGGGCAGGCAGGGGAAAAAAACCAAAGATAAAAAGTCTCCCCCCAACTCCATGTCTGTTTTGACTCTCATTTTTAAAAAGTAAATGTATCCAAATAATCTCCTCCCAGATGTACTCAGATCAAATGGGGACACTGGGTAATTGAGAAACAAGATTTCCATCTGCTCTATCAATTGAAAGGCAAAAAGTGGAAAGGAAAAAAAAAATTGAACCACTCCTCTGTTGCCTGTGAGCATTGTAAATGGATGGATAATTCAAGTGCTGGAGGACTTGGAAAGAGCTGAGATCCCTGAGTGACTGACAAGTGTAGCTCCAGGACAGCCATGCAGGGTGGCTGTTCTCCAAGTCTTTCTCCAGGGCCAGGGTACCACCCTGGTGCCCCACTCCCTTGACTGTTGTGTCCCCAGCACCCCACCCCACATTGGCCAGCAAGGATGCATGCATGTATTCATCTGTTCAACCAATATTTGTTGGGCTCCCACCACCTTGAATTTCACTTACTCATTTGAATTTCACCATGACTATGTGAAATAGGTGCGGGTAGGCAGCTCATTGTTGCCCTGAAATGTTATTAAGTCCCATACTCTATGAATCATGTCACATACCTCTGCTTTGTCTTTCAAACTAGATTAGAAACTTTTCAAAAGCAGGAAGACTAGCTGCAAGGGCTTGTCTTTCATTGCTCACATTCTCTAGAGTGACTTCTAACAAAGAGCACTGAAAATAACAAGGAAAGCAAAATAAACCCATTAAAAAAAAAAAGGTAGATTTACTTCACTTTTAAATACAGGGATGTACCCAATAAAACAAATCTCAATCACTGGGAAGAAAACATTTTCTCCAGTCCTAGCCCTCCCTGTTTCTAGAGTCGGAAATACCACCTTTGGAGCAGATTGCTGCTCTCAGAAATGGCATTTGAGAGGTATTTCTGACTTATTTAGGTTAAAGCAAGTGCTTTAAGTGCTCATTCTTTCTGGAAGAATTGTCTAACCAGATGCCTTTGTCCTGGTGAAAAGCTCTGCAGTTGGAGGTAGAAGTCAGTCCAAGCCCTTCCCTGGTGGGTATGTGCATCTGTGCATTTACCCCAGGGCCTGGAAACCTTGTGACCAGAAGAGAAGTGCACCCACAACCCTGCCTGGAAGGACAATGAGGCTCCCTAAAAGAAGCGTACTACCAGCAGGAGTGTCACTCAGCTCGACCCTGCTCCTTAGTGGGGACAGCCAGACTGGGGCACTCCCTGTGGACCTGCCTCTCCACTGAGGAAGGTGCTTGTGGAAAGTGGCCACATGCCATTTGTTGTAGACTGAATTGTGTCCCCTACCCAAAAGCCCCTAACCCCTACATGACTGTATCTGGAGATACGGTCTTTAAGAACTAGTTAAGGTTAAAGGAAATCATAAATGTAGGGCCCTAATCCAATAGGACTCTGGCCTTATAAGAAGAGAAAGCTCTCTGTCTATCCCTCTCTGTCTCTCTATGTCTCTCTCTGTCTCTTTCTCTCCACCATGAGAGAACAGAGAGAAGGTAGCCCTCTGAAAGCCAAGAAGAGAGCCCTTACCAGGAACCAACCCTGTCTGACCTTGATCTGGGACTTCCATCCTCAAGAGCTGTGAGAAAATAAATATCTGTAGCTTAAGCCACCCAATGTATGGTATTGTCTGACAGCCCATGCTGACTAATACAGGTACTGTCTATCTTATTTTGTTGATTAAAAAACTAAGTTCAGAAAGGTTAAGTAATTTGCTCAAGATCACATAGCCAGTAAGGGACAGAGCTAAAATTCTATAGTGCATTCTTCTCCTTTTGCTGAACTGAAATTCTGATGGAAAGCCACGTTTACTTTGATCCACACTGTTACAGGAAGGGGAGGTAGGCTCATTAGGCAGACAATAATGAGAAATGTATATGCCATTATAATAGCTTTACATGGCCTGAAATAGTGAAAAAGCAAGGCTTACCAAAAATCCTTGCTGAATAAATAAATGAGTAAGTAAGTGAATGAATGAATGAATGAATTTCTCCAGGCTAGAGCTAGCAAGGCTTCATGGAAGAGGTTACAGTTAGGAAGCTGGCATTCTTTCCCCAACACCTAAGCCTTCCCTTGGTGAACATTCTTCCCACTGTCAGATGTCATGAGGGTTAGTCCTTCCCTGGCCACACACCAGTGGACACCTGGGCTTTGCAGACTGAATCTCTCCTGCCTGTCCCTATAGCATCTTGTATGGCAGTGACAACAGACAGATGTGTGCACTCTTCTGCTCTCCTTTTCCTGTGTTCACACTTTTCCTGCAATCCATGTAGAGGCTTCATACACTGAATAGGACTTTTTGTTTCTCTTTTTCCTTCATCTGTGCATGAGGCCTCCACGTTGCCTGGAGACCCAGAGCTGACCCATAGAAGGAATGAAGACTTACATATGTTACTGCTAGAACAGCAGAAGAACTGAGACAAACAGGATATGCCATGTGCACAACAACAGCATTGCACAGGAAAATAGAGAAAGGAGGAGACCACACTACCCCCACCCCATTCTGCCCTCAGGGAGTCTAGGAGAGGGGCAACAGGAGGGAATAGAATGAGGTGTGACCTTGGGAAAAATCTGCAAGGGAGGCAGGACATTCTGACCTGGAGGGCCAGGGCAAGAGGAAGGGCTGCTCAGGAGTCAGGACCTGTGTGGCTAGCTCCAGTGAGTAGCAGGGAAATTAACCCAGAGAGTGAACGCCAAGCCACCACTGGCGGTCACTCACCGCTATTCACCGCTATTCAAGGCTCCACATTATCCAAGCAGGAAGCCCCATTACTGTCCATCTGATGGTGCTGGGGCAGGGCTTTCCACCCTTAGCTGCCTGTACTCTGCCTGTGGATTCTCCACCAGAGGGGGAGGAAGCACACTCACCTGGACCCCACCCCGGCTGAGCCCCGCCCCTACTGCCTTCTCTGCTCTCCCCTTCCATTCAGCAATAAGATAGTAGCTAACCCATAGAGCTTACCGTGTAAGCTATACATGTGTGTATATATACATATAAATGTGTGTATACATGTATATATATCATTCGTACTTATTTACCCCTTACTACAACACTCTATGGCAGATACTAGTATAGTATCTCCAGTGTATGGATAAGCCTCTCTGTGGCACAAATAGATTAAATAAACTGCCTAAATTCATACAGAACTGAACATCAAACCTGGCTCCAGATCTCTGGTTTCAACCACTATTCAACATTATCTCTCATCACCCAAGATACATGTTGGACCCCTTGAAACAGAGGGTATGAATGTAAGAGGTAGTGGTTTGGGAAGTGGAAAGAGCAGACCGGCATGGTACTTCACTGAAGTCCCCCACCCCCATTACACGTGATCCACCCTCTACTTTGTATTGGACTGTCTGGGTCTATGGTCTAGCTCTCATAGTGGAATTAAACTCCCCCAGGTGAGAGTCCTGCCTTATTTATCTTGATACATCCTTCTCAAGGACAACACCCTCATGCATAAAATGCTGAGTAAATGGCAAGTATATTTAATTACTGGAAGTTATTAACAAAAGCTTTAGGTTTGAGTATGTTTTGAGCACCACTCAGGGTCCTAGAGCACCTCTCAAAGAGGCACAGACAGATACGTCACAGCGCTCTCCTGTTTGGACCAATAACCAGTCTTTCATTCTCTAGAGAACTTGGAGGAAGAGACCAATTTACCTTTACTAATGTAAAGCATTACATTACATTACATTACATTATATTACATTTTATCTTTACATTTTAAAGATATATAACCTCAGTGCATCTCACTGATTCTGAGTGATAGGTAAAGTTAAGTTATTCCCTTACTATACAGGTAAAGAACCTGAGGCATTAAAGAGGTTAAAACATGTATCCAAGATCATACAGCTACTCAGTAGCAAAGCCAGAACTGTAAGGCTAATACCTATTTCCCAACTTTCAGTCTGGCATTCTTTCCTCTAGACCTGGAAGCATCCCTTGGACAGTGGATATATTTCTCATTCTCATAATCCATAAGCTTTATCTCACAAGTACCTTTCTCAGGCTGCACACTTGCTGGAAAGGATTTGGGGGAGGCATTTCACATAGAGCCTTGCTAGCTTAGCTTTCCATGGGCCAGCAGCATCAGCATCACCTAGGAACTTGTTAGAAATGAAGAACCTTTGGCCCATCTAGTATATATTGAACCTAAATCTGCATTTTTTTAAGTTTATTTATTTATTTTGAGATAGAGATAGAGGGGGGAGGGACAGAGAGACAGACAGACAGACAGAGAGAGAGAGAATCCCAAGCAGGCTCTGCACTGTCAGCACAGAGCCCAATGTAGGGCTTGAACCCATGAACTGTGAGATTATGACCTGAGCCAAGATCAAGAGTCAGATGTTTAACCGACTGAGCCATCCAGGTGCCCATAAATCTGCATTTTAATAAGATTTCTGGGTGATTTGTATACATGCAAAATTTTGAGAATCACCTCTATAGAACACCTGCCCACAGGGGCAATCAGCAACAGATAGAAGTTGAATGTTCTCAGGTAGATTCCATGAAAGTTTCATGGGTATTTTATGTAGCTGACCATATTCAGATACTGACTTGGTAAGCATCACCTGGTTCTCATTCACAATAAGCAGGTGAAGGAAGTGGAACATACCTTGGACATGGACCTGTTAGGAACTTCAAGCAGCACCCACTGGGGGAATGCACAGATAAGCGCCATGCACCATGAGTCTCTCCCACATGAGAAAACTAGGGGAGGAGGGGCGCATGGGTGGCTCAGTGGGTTAAGCCTCTGACTTCTGCTCAGGTCATGATCTCACGGTTCATGAGTTTGAGCCCCTCATCTGGCTCTGTGCTGACAGCTCAGAGCTTGGAGCCTGCTTTTGATTCTGTGTCTCCCTCTCTCTGCCCCTCCCCCCACCACCTTCTCTCTCTCTCTCTCTCTCTCTCTCTCTCTCTCTCTCTCTCTCTCTCTTAATAAATAAACATTAAAAAAAAGAAGAAAACTAGGGGAGGGGACACCCATCTAGAGACACATATGCATGAATTTTAGGTCCATAAATAAGGTACTGACTGGCACCATTCTCTCACCGCTGCCCTGGGACACTGTGGTGCTCAATGTTCAGAACACACAAATCTAATTCTGCTTGGCATAAACCAGAAAAGTGATTCTGCATTACAGACGATGCTGCCCCAGCTGATTTCATGGATGTCTGTCCTCTGGTCAGTGGACAAGTGGTAGGCTGAGTTGAATTCAGCCCCCTCCTCCCACCCCAATTCTCTGTCAGCTCTCATGCCAAAGGAAGTCTGAATCAAACACTATTTTTGATTTTTTATAAATTGTCTCTACAGGATGGTGTTCAGCCTACAACATGCAGAATGTTTTAATGGACCAGCTTTTGAAACTTGTCTGGAAAAATTAAACATGCTGATAAGATTTTCCTCACCAAGAGAAGCACTTGCTAAACTGGTATGAATTTGTCCACTAACCTTAATGGTACCATAGCAGGTTGAATAGCCTTCCGCCAAAATTCATGCCCATCAAAACCTCAAAATGTGACCTTACTTGGAAATAGGGTCCTTGCAGATATAATTAGTGAAGATCATGTTATATCAGATGAGGCAGAGGTGGGCCCCAAATCCAATGACTGGTGTTCTTATAAGGAGATGGATATTTGGGGGCACCTGGGTGACTCAGTGGGTTAAGCATCCAACTTCGGCTCAGGTCATGATCTCATGGTTCGTGGGTTCGAGCCCCGTGTCAGGCTCTGTGCTGATAGCTCAGAGCCTGGAGCCTGCTTCAGATTCTGTGCCTCTCTCTTTCTCTCTCTGCCCCTCCCCTGTTCAAGCGCTTGCTCTCTCACTCTCTCTCTCTCTCAGAAATAAAGACATTAAATATATATATTTATATATATATATATATTTATATATATATTTATATATATATATATATATACATACATACATAAAGGAGAGGGATATTTGCAGATACACAGACGAACGTAGGTAAAAAGGTCATGTGAATGTGAAGGCAAAAATTGGACAGATACAGCTACAAGCCAAGGAACCACCAAGAACTGCTGATAACCACAAGAAGGCAGGAAAAGGCAAGGAAGCATTCTTCCTTAGTATCTCCAGGAGGAGCATGACTCTGCCAACACTTTGATGTTGGACTTCAGAGCTTCCCAAACTGTAAGAAAATACCTTTCTGTTGTTTGAAGCCATTAATTTGTGGTACTTCGTTAAAGCAGCCTGGGAAACTAATACAGTATCTAATAACTAATGTTGCTGACATTATTTTGAGAGCTTGCCTCATGCCAGGCATTGCTCTGAGCATTTCACATGTGTTTGCCAGTTTAATCCTCCAAGCAACCTTCTGAGGGAAACATGGTTCTTCTCACTTCACATAAGAGATATGCAGTTCCCTTGACCACATTTGTTACCCACCTGATGGGTGCTCCAGCAGGTTCTAACTTACATCCTACTCGGAACCTCCAACCGTGACCTCTGAAAGGTGGGAAGAGACACTGAAGAGAATGTGTAGGCAAGAATTGGCATGGCCAAGCTCCTGTTCTGGCCATGCCCCACTGACAGTGAAAATGAGGACCCATGGGAAGCAGTTGAAGGATCAGGAAGCTTGGCCACCTAGTAGCAGAAGTTAATGCTATTTGGTTTCTGGGAAATTGAGTTATTAGCGAGGGTTCTCAATTAAGAAAATCCCCAGTGTGCAAACCTAAGCTAAAAAGAACTGAGGGGCTGTGGTAGCGGACATTCTTTGGAGAACCAGCAGGGCCAAAGCTTCAAAGAGTACACCTAGGAGACCCATTTCACTCCTAGACTTGACAGTGAGTGGACTTACAGTAGCAGCTGGGAGGAGTTCCAAGGAAAGAGTGATCTTGCTGAGTTCAGATGTTTAATTCTTTGAACATATTTCCCTTAAGTCTGTTATGGCATTTAAGAGCTGTTTCTAAAATTACCGTGCTAATGTACAGTTTGGGTTGGTTGAAAGGGTGGGCTGGCTCTCTGGAATCTGTCAAATCTTTCATAGGAGCCCCCACTGATGAGCCACAAACTAGGAGGAGCTGGAATGCCACGTGGTAGCAGACAGTTCTTGCTGTAAACAAAGCCTGAGGCTTTAAAAAAAATGTATAGAATGAAAGTATCCAACACGCAAAGTCTATACAAAGGTTTCTCAGCCCTCTGGGTTGGGTTTTTGGGCTGGATCATTCTTAGTTGGGTGGGCGGAGTATGTCCTGTGCATTATAGGATGTCCAGCCGCATTCCTGGCTTCTTACCCACTGGATTTCCAAAAGCATCCCCATCCCAGTACAAAAATGTACCCAGAACAAAATCATCCCCCTCCCTACCAAGAACCACTAATCTATATAAAGTAACAGAAAAATGCCACCATTCACTTGGGAAAGTCTTTGTATTTACAACGTTTGTTAAGCAGCTCAAGGGAGAGGTCAGATAGCACTCCCTTTTCACAATCAGCTCTACTCACATGCTCTTTTTTTTTTTTTAATATTTACTTATTTTTGAGAGAGAGAGACAGAGCACGGGCAGGGGAGGGGCAGAGAGAGAGGGAGACACAGAATCTAAAACAGGCTCCAGGCTCTGAGCTGTCAGCACAGAGCCCAACACAGGGCTCAAACTCGGGAACGGTGAGATCATGACCTGAGCCAAAGTCAGACGCTCAACTGACTGAGCCACCCAGGTGCCCCTCTGTTCACATGCTTTTAGCCCAGATTTGGCCAACTACCCAAAAATCTTCTCTACCCTGTTTCTTTCTTCCTTAGCTTCTCCAACACTACTCTTTCCTTACTTCCATTCCTAATGTTTCCTGTTCTCCTTTCCTGGCTCATTTTCCTCTGCTTGTCCCAAAACATTGATGTTTCATAGCTTTCATTCTTAGCTCTCTGGTTTGCTTTCCTTGGTTAAGTGTTACTTCCACATAACCCCATTTCTCATCTACACATTGACAACTGACTTCCAAATCCCTGTCTTTAGCTTGACCCTACTCTAAGCCTTAACTAAAAAGGACTAAACTAGTATTCTAGTACTCCCAGCTAGATATCTATATATGTTCCACAGATACCTCAAAATCAAATTATCTATAAACATCCAAAATATTTACTGAAATTCCAAGCAACTTGGTCTCTATGCCACCATTCATTCTGATCAAAATTCCATCAAAATTCTGAGAGGTCTTCCTTCTGAAAACCCCCCATGATGAACTTGTCACCAGGCACTATTATAGATTCTACTGTGGCTGCTTCCTCTGGTCTGCACCCCTCTCTCCACTCTGTCAGGACTGTACACTAGGCCTCTCCATCTCTGTCTGCTCCCACTGTTGTTCAAGCACCATTCTAAAACAGTTAGGATCCACTCCCCGCTCTTCCTCCTATGCTTCTACTGCAAGGACAGGATCCATGATCCACCCAGGTACTCAACCCAGAAACCTGAGCCTCACTATTCACTCCTCCTCCTGCTTCCCATTCAACCAGTCAACAGGATAATCTTCGTTCTACCTGGAATTCATCTACTCCTCTTTCTACTCCTGCTGTCTTAGTCTCAGCAATTGTTACATCTTGCCTGGACTATTCAGTAAGTCTCCCTCACTCCAAAATTTGCCCCATCCACTTAGTATTACAGCAATCACTAGAATGATCTTTAAAAATAAAACTCTGCCACATAATCTAGCAATCCCACTTCTGGGTATTTATCCAAAAGAATTGAAAACAAGATCTTGGTGATAGCTGCAAGCCCATTTCACTGCAACATGATTCACAATAGCCTAGAGGTGGAAGCAATCCAAATGCCCATTGACAGATGATCAGACAAATAAAATGCCCTATATACAGACAGTGGAATATTATTCTACATTAAAAAGGGAGACCCCATCACAAGCTACAAGATGGATGAACTTTGAGGACATTAGTCCTCAGTGAAATAAGCCAGTCACAAAAAGACAAATGTATGATTCCACTTACATGAGGTGTCTAAAGTAGCCAAATATGTAGAAACAGAAAGTAGAAGAGCAATTACTGGGAGCTGGAGCAGGGGATGGGTGAGGGCTGGGGAGAAATGGGGAGCTGTTGTTCAGTGGGTATAGAGTTCCAGCTTTGTAAGATGTAAAAGTTACAGAGATCTATTATTGTACAATATGTACACACTTAACACTACTGAACTGCACACTTAAAAATGGTAAAGATGGGGCACCTGGGTGACTCAGTTGGTTAAGCATCTGACTTCAGCTCAGGTCAGGATCTCACAGTTTGTGAGTGAGAGCCCAGCATCGGGCTCTGTGCTGACAGCTCAGAGCCTGGAATCTGCTTCGGTTTCCGTGTCTCCCTCTCTCTCTGCCCCTCCCCTGCTTTCTCTCTCTCTCTCTCTCTCTCTCTCTCCCTCTCAAAAATAAATAAACATTTAGAAAATGGTAAAGATGGTAAATTTTACTTTATGTGATTTGTAACACGATTAACAACTGCTTTAAATAAAAATCTGTTCATTTAACTGCCTGTTGTAAACCCTTCCCTGGCTCACTCTCTTCTGGTGTTTGCAAAATCTGTCTGTTCCACTTGGAATGTTCTTCAAAACACCTCTTCCCTGCTCTGCTCCTGGAAAATGCTTCCTGGTCCTACGGGACAACTTCTCTCACCTCCCTCCTTTGTGATGGCATAACCCCTCAACTTACCCGACTGGGCACTCACACTAAGGAGCTGATGCCCATTTTCCATGTCTGCTCATCCTAAGAGACTGTGAAGTCCTCACACACAGGCACTTCAGTGTCCTTCACCTCTACGTCTCTGGAGGTGCGCATGCTGCCCAGCTGGTTTAGGAAGGCATTCATCAGATCCCAGTGCTGTGCCTACAAAGATTTCTGTTGAATTCTATTTTTTCCATTTTATCCTACTTGAAATAAATGTTTCCCCTGCCTCCCCAATCTGACTTTTCTGCCTTCTTTTTTATAGTCTTCTTTCCTCAGTAAACTTCCAATACTGGCCTGGTCCCGCATTGACTAACCTCAGGGTTTCCAATTTCATTTTCCTTATACTTCTGTCCCATGGTTGCTGGATCCCAAAGCTTTTCATGAATGTAGTTTCCATCAGACAGTTTGTAGGATGACTCACTGAAGTGGAACAAAGACTTATTTGAACTGAGATCTGTTACAATAAAGCAGTGGCCACTGGGATTATTTACATACAGTTTGAGGAGTAATCTGCTGCTCTGAGCCACTGGAGAGATGTGTGACCATTTCTCCACCTCTGTTTTAAAATGTAGATTTTATTATTATTCCATTCTGGTGAGGCCAACACACCAGGACAGGGTGGCCATTGAAAAGATAGTTGGTTATTCACAGTTCCCAAGAGGAAGGGCCATGGGAGGAAGGACTGGGGCTGCCCAGGACTCAGAGGAAGTGAGGAGAAAGCATGGGTGAGAACTTTTCTCTTGGTTTTACCTGGAAGAAATGTCTGAGGCAGGGTAAGCAAGCTATGCACATTTAGGATTGGTTAGTTTGAATACTTGAAGTAGGCTTCAGGGCATAGGGGCTGTCTCTAGCCGCCTGGTACTTGGCCAGGTGGTGATTATGGCAGGGGATAGTGTAGTGGCCCAGAGTATGAGAGCCCAGTAAGGGAGGTGCAAGGGGGAGATGGGCTTTTGATGAGTTGGCTTACATGTGGAAGGTACAAAGGAGTTGTAGTTATCTTTAGGAATTGGCTTACCCTAGGAGGAACAGTGTGAGCCCCCACCAGCTAGTCTCCAAGATATCAGAGCGTCATATAATACGGAAAATAAAAAACATGATTCACATACTTCCCAACACCAGAATCAGACCATGGGGCATGAAGTATGGCTGTGGGAGGACAAAGAAGGGGAAAAAATATGGATAATGTTGCTATTAACATTGCAGGTAACCCAGACTAGAGCATTCCCTGACTCTTAAAAAGTTGGGAAGAAAAATTCTTCCAGCTACAGATTTAAAAATAGTCACTCACTTTCTCAGAAGCCAGCTTCTAAAACATTTACTTTAGATTTCTTTTTATGTGATGTGATAAATATACATTTTTTTCCCATAGAGAATATTTATGAAAACTTTTCTGGGAAATGTCTTTTCACTAAATATAGGGTCTCTGGAGACAGATCAGGAAAACAGCCCCCCAAATGTGCTGTCAATTGTGACCTGACAGTCTGAATTACCATATTTTTATATTGTAACTCACTTCCCTTAATGATATATATATTCTACTAATGGTGTGAAAGAGATAGAAACTGGCAGCTTTAATGGTGTGTGATGTATGTGCTCCCGAACCATTAAATGCAAGATTTTGCCTGAGATAAGAGGGAGCTCCAACTTGCCTTCATGTGGGGCATGGGCTTCAGCCCGACACTCAGCAGAGGTGACCTTTGGTGGTGAGGTGATATTGAATCCCATCTCCTTAGCGCATATTAAAGGTGACCACCCAGGCAGACTTTGACATTTGGTAACTTTTGAACCTTTTATATGCCACTTTCTTTCTCCAGATGGCCTTCCCCTCCGCACACATGGGTCCCCTCCCCCTCCAGCTTTCCTTTTTTCTCTGTCTCTTCCTGGATGAGGCTCTAGCCCTCAGCACTTACTGGAACTGATTGTCAATTCAAATGACTGTACCCAGGGGTCATCCTACTGGAGGACAGGCGTGACCACATGTGTTTGCATTTTGGAAACTGGGACATTTAAAATGAACCTAAAGTGCATTTGTACAAAAGAGTACCCAAGTGTGCCCCTATCTGGTAGCCCTTCCTGGAACCCAGGACACCCTGTCATGCTGACAGCCTGCAGTCTCCTCTGCCCACACAGAGGATGTCAATGCCTTCTCCCTTTTGGGCTGGACACTAGGAATGGCCCCAAGCTCCCAAGCTTGACACAATTTCTAGATAGAACACATCTGTCATAGCCACTTTCTGTGACATGCTGTGTCTGCCATAACAGAGACATGGTGGTGTTTGTGCCTTGAGCCCTATGAGTTCATCTGGGGCACTATCACTGTTACCTTAGCTTCTCTCTAAGCTCTGCTTCCTCTCTCCCCTTTCTTAGGACTGAAAGCTGCGAACCTGCCTTCCCTAATCCTATCAACCCCTGACTACTGTTTGGCTTCTCAACAACAGGTCTACAGTTTTGTTTTGTTTTGTTTTGTTTTGTTTTGTTTTTAAGACAAAAATTAAACAGACATTTTACATAAAAAAAAAAAATCCGAAGGCACAAAAGGGATTACTTAAGAGAAACCTGACAGTTTATCCATCAATCAAGACTTTTGTCCATGAGACTAACCCAATATCTGCACTGGCCCTGAAGGAGAAAAGAAACCCTGGCTTTTAATCAAGAATGTGGACAAATATAGACAGCTACAGTAAATTAAAGGATTTTTTTTGAAAGCTTCAATAAATGAAGAGATATACTGTGCACTTGTATGTGCAAACTAAATATCGCAAAACATCCAATGTCCCAAGGTGAAATTCAAGCTTTAATGCAATCTCAATCATATTCTCAAAAAAAGTTTTTCTTCAAACTTAGCACATATTAATTATGATGTTCATCTAAGAGAGATAAGAGATAAGTATAACAAGGGAAAACAACAAACGAGACTATTTAATTTCAATGGAATAAATAGTCCAGAATTAGACCATAGCCTAAAATCAGAATTTTATATGTAGCAAAAAGATGTCATAAATCAATGAAGGCAAAGGTGGACATATCTCATAGCTCTGGTTTTGCTGATTAGCATTAGAGGAAGAATTACTTTAGACCCAAGTAACATAATGAATAAATTTAAAATGAATAAGAAGTTAAATATAAAACTGCTACCATGAAAATATAAATATAGATACTCACATAACTGATAATTTTGTACATCTGGAAAGTTTGGAGGAGGGATGACTTTCTAAGTACAAATGTGATAGAAGAAATCACAGAGAACAATGAACAGATTTGTAGAAAACAGTTAGAAACACCTAACATCCAATGAAAGTTATTAACCAAAAGAAAAAGATTAAGCTGGCAAATATGATATAGAAGTGGCTGACATTCTTAGCATGTAAAAGTTCAAGCAACTTTCAATAAACACATTCAGACCCCAGTACATAAACTAGGAAGACAATGATATAATAAAATCCACAAACATGAAAGACAACTTTGCCAATTATAAAAATAATGCAAATTAAACAAACATTTTACATATTAAGTTAACTGAATAAAAGTCTAATGGTAATTTATATTGCTAATAATGATGCATCAAAAATATTGTCACCTACATTGCATGTAGCATTTTAAATCGATACTATCCTTTTGGAAAGTTACTTGGCAATATATTTCAGGGACCATATGAAAGATTATATTGCCAGACTTGATAATCCTACTTTCATACAAAATATGGGAAAAGCTATACACATGGAGATGTTATCACAATATTATCTTGGTAAAAAAAAAAAAAAAAAAAAAAAAAAAAACAGAAGTAAACAAATGTCCAGTGATAAAAGAATAACTAAGCTGGTTGTGAAACTGAATTTTGAAACATCTCTGCAGACTCTTTCATCACCCAGCCAGCATAACATATTCCTTTCCATTGAATCTGGGCTGACCTTGGTTACTGGTTAGTGCAGCTGGAGGGGCACTGTATGAAGGTCATAGAAGACAGTACAGCTTCTGCCTGGCTGTTAGAACACTTCTGTTGGAGCCCTGAGCCACCACGTAAGAAGTCCTAGCATCCTGAGGTCGCCATATTGTGAGGGGGCCCAAATTAACACAAGTCATTTTGAGATGCTCTGGGACTATATAAAGAGAGATAGATACGCAGTCAGCCCCAAGCTGCCCTTCTGTCCCAGATCCAGCCACCATATGATGGCAACTGGTTGAACTTAAACCACTCAGACAAGTCTTTCCCAAGTCGCTGACACATGGAAGATAATACAATGACTGTTGTTGCTTCAGGTCACTAAGTTCTGAGTGGTTTGTTGCACAGCAATAGATAACTACAACAGAAATCTCTATTACACAGAACATGAAGCAGCCATTAAAAAACTTAATTTATAAGACTATATAAAAACACAGAAATATTCCTTTACATAGTATTTAGTAAAAACACAACACATAAAATTTTTGTACGATTGTAACCATTAAAAATACATACCAAAGGAGGAGGGGCCAACATGGTGGAGAAGTAAGGGGATCCGAAGTTCCCTCGACTCTCAAATAAAGCAGGGTTGAAGCCAAAAGACTTTGAACTCCAAGAGTCCAGGAGACAAAAAGACAAGGTGGCTTCCAGGGACCCACCGGGACAACGTGATGGGCCACAGGTGCGTGACTGCGAACTGGGAGAGATAAAAGGAACAGAGGGGAGGAATCCCCTTCTGCAGAGAGACAAAGGGAAGATAAAGAGTGGCTGGGGAAGCATAGGACTGTATCTGGACAAGAGGAAAACCTCAGACGGGAACTGAGAAAGATCCAATCTTTAACTGCAGGGCTTGCTGCGGACTGGGGCCAGCTTCCCAGGTCGCACACCTGGGGAGGAGGGGTGCCAGCCCCGGCCTCGCGGCTAGGTCAGGGGCGCAGTCCACACTAGGAGAAAGCGATCCTCTCCCTGAAATGCTGTGAGAAGAGGGTTTATATCCGCTCAAAAGGCAAAGCCTCCCTGCGACCGTCAATCAAAGACCACATATGGGGCGGCACAGAGCTGCGCTTCCCCAGTGTTGGGGCACACGGAGCAGGCGTTTGAATCCCAGCCAAGCTCCAGGACATGAGAGTCGGTGGAGCGGGACAAACTGCCTCCTTTTCACTCACTGCTCAGTGAGAACGGCTGGAACAGAATGGTTTGGGAAACCAGGTCAGGGGAGGAGAGACTGGCGGTGGCGGGGGGGGGGGGGGGGGGGGGGGGGGCATTTTTCTCCTCACAACCACCAAGGTGGGGTCTCAGGGATCTGACCTCGGGGCCCAGTGGAGGCGGAACCCGCCCACACCAAACCACGCCCCTCCACTCAGGGTTTGATGCTGATGAATCAGGTGGACCTCTCCTCCAGACCCCACTAGCCGTGTTGCATTGCCTGGTTTACTTCTCAGACAGTTCTTATTATATAAATACACTCTTCCTTCCTTTTTTCCTTCTTATCTCTTCCCTCCTTTAGTCTGGTTACTCTGGTTGTTGGTTAAGCAGACATATTTAATCCATTCTCTTGGTACGTGTTCTATACTTCCTTCTTTATTTTCCTTTGTCTCTCTCTTGATTAAGCTGTATAGTTTCTCTGTCTGGCCAATTCTATTTTCTTTTCTTTTTCCCCACCCCCTTCTTTATTTTCCTTTCTCTCTCTGTGGATTAAGCCATATAGTTTCTCTGTCTGGTCAATTTTTATTTTTTCTTTTTCCTAACCCCTGTAATTTCCCTCTTTGTATGACATAAGGCCTCTTCCATCAGCACTGCCTCCACCCTGTTGTTTACTTGTAGCTGGTGTTTCTGTTTTTTTGTTTTTGTTTTGTTTGTGTGTGTGTTTGCATGTTTTTGTTTTCTGTTTGTTTGTTTGTTTTCCTTTCCAGGGCTACTTCAATGAAGAAATCAAAACACACCTGGGGAAAGGTCCAAAACATCACTACGAGTTGGGAGATAAACTACCCACAGTCACAACAGAGAGCAAGTAACACTCTCCAAAACACAACTTCTGAAGGGCCAGGCCCTGGACAGTGTATGACCCCTCTTTTTTTTTTTTTTTAACGTTTGTTTATTTTTGAGAGACACAGAGACCAACTACAAGCGGGGGAGGGTCAGAGAGAGAGGGAGACACAGAATCTGAAGCAGGCTTCAGGCTCCGAGCTGTCAGCACACAGCCCGATGTGGGGCTCAAAATCACGAACCATGAGATCATGACCTAAGCTGAAGTCAGACGCTTAACTGACTGAGCCACCAAGGCACCCCAACCCTTATTTAATATATTAAGGCTCTTAGGTGCAGGGTATATAACAAGCTTTTAAACACATAAAGGACAGAAAATTAGCCAAAATGATGAAATGGAAGAATTCTCCTAAAAAGAAATTCCAGGAAGAAATGACAGCTAAAGAATTGCTCAAAACAGATATAAACAATATAACTGAACAAGAATTTAGAATAATAGTCATAAGACTAATCACGGGGCTTGAGAAAAGCATAGAAGACAGCAGAGAATCTATTATTGCAGAGATCAAGGAACTAAAAAATACTAATGATGAATTAAAAATGCTATAAATGAGGTGCAAAATAAACGAGGTGGTCACAGCGAGGATTGAAGAGGCAGAGGGGAGAATAGGTGAATTAGAAGATAAAATTATGGAAAAAGAGGAAGCTGAGAAAAAGAGAGATTAAAAAAAAAAAACTCTGGATCATGAGGGGAGAATTAGAGAACTAAGTGATTCAATGAAACGGAACAATATCTGTATCATAGGATTTCCAGAAGAAGAGAAAGAAAGGGGCCAATGTTGAACAAAACATAGCTGAGAATTTCTCCCACCTAGAGAAGGAAACAGACATTGAAATCCAGGAGGCACAGAGAATTCCCTTCAGATGTAACTTGAATCAATTTTCTGCACAACATATCACAGTGAAACTGGCAAAATACAAAGATGAAGAGAGAATTCTGAAAGCAACTAGGGATAAACGGGCCTTAACATACAAGGGTAGACACATAGGGGTAGTAGCAGACCTATATACTGAAACTTGGCAGGCCAGAAGGGAGTGGCAGGAAATATTCAATGTGCTAAATAGGAAAAATATGCAGCCAAGAATCCTTTATCCAGCAAACCTGTCATTCAGAATAGAAGGAGAGATAAAGGTTTTCCCAAACAAACAAAAACTAAAGGAATTCATCACCACTAAACCAGCCCTACAAGAGATCCTAAGGGGGACTCTGTGAGTGAAATGTTGCAAGGGCCACAAAGCACCAGAGACATCACTACAAACATGAAACCTACAGATAACACAATCAGAAACATAAGCAATCTTATTGGTAAGAGTGTGGTAATTGCAGGGGACTTTAATATTCCATTTACAACAATGGACACATCCTCTAGGCAGAAAATCAATAAACAAACAATGGCCCTGAATGATAGGCTGGACCAGATGGACTTGACAGATATATTTAGAACTTTTCATTCTAAAACAGCAGAATACGCATTCTTCTCGAGTGCACATGGAACATTCTCCAAGATAGATCACATCCTGGGTCACAAAACAGCCCTCAAAAAATATAAAATAATTGAGATCATAGCATGCACACTTTCAGATCACAATGCTATGAAACTTGAAATCAACCACGGGAAAAAATTTGGAAAACCTCCAAATGAATGGAGGTTAAAGAACATCCTACTGAAGAAGGACTGGGTCAACCAGGCAAATAAAGAAGAAATTAAAAAATATATGGAAACAAATGAAAATGAAAACACAACAATCAAAACCCTTTGGGATGCAACAGAGGCAGTCCTAAGAGGAAAACACATTGAATCCAGGCTATCTCAAGAAACAAGGAAAATCCCAAATACAAAATCTAACAGCACGCCTATAGGAACTAGAAGCAGAAAAACAAAGAAAGCCAAAACCCAGAAAAAGAAGAGAAACAATAAAGATCAGAGCAGAAATAAACAATATAGATCCAAAAACAAAAAATGGGAGAACAGATCAATGAAACTAAGAGTTGGTTTTTTGAAAAAATAAACAAAATTGATAAACCCCTAGCCAGACTTCTCAAAAAGAAAACAGAGAGGACCCAAATAGATAGAATCACAAATGAAAATGGATTTATCAGAACCAATCCCTCAGAAATACAAGCAGTTATCAGAGAATACTATAAAAAATTATATGCCAACAAACTGGACAACCTGGAAGAGATAGGCAAATTCCTGGACACCCACACACTACCAAAACTCAAACGGGAAGAAATAGAAAATTTGAACAGACCCATAACTAGTAAAGAAATTGAATTAATAATCAAAAGTCTCCCAACAAATAAGAGTCCTGGAGCAAAGCTTCCCTGGGGAATTCTACCAGACATTTAAAGCAGAGTTAATACCTATACTTCTCAAGATGTTCCAAAGAAATAGAAATGGAAGGAAAACTTCCAGACTCGTTCTATGAAGCCAGCATTACCTTGATTCACAAACCAGACAGAGACCCCACAAAAAAAGACAATTACAGGTCAATATACTTGATGAACATTGATGCAAAATTTCTCAACGAGATACTAGCAAATCATATTCAACAGCATACAAAAAAAATTATTCACCATGATCAAGTGGGATTCATTCGTGGACTGCAGGGCTGGTTCAGTATTCACAAATTAATCAATGTGATACATCACATTAATAAAAGAAAAGATAAGAACGATATGATCCTGTCAGTAGATGCAGAAAAATTATTTGACAAAATACAATATCCTTTCTTAATAAAAACCCTCAAGAAATTCAGGATAGAAGGAACATACTTAAACATCATAAAAGCCATATGTTAAAAGTCCACAGCTAATGTCATCCTCAATGGGGAAAAACTGAGAGCTTTCCCCCTAAAATCAGGAACACGACAGGGATGTCCACTCTCACCACTGTTGTTTAACATAGTGTTGGAAGTCCTGGCATCAGCAGTCAGACAACAAAAAGAAATCAAAGGCATCAAAAATGGCAAAGAAGAAATCAAACTTTCACTTTTCACAGATTACATGATACTCTACATGGAAAACCCGAAAGACTCCACCAAAAGACTGCTAGAACTGATACATGAATTCAGCAAAGTCACAGGGTACAAAATCAATGTACAGAAATCAGTTGCATTTTTATAAACCAATAATGAAGCAACAGAAAGAGAAATAAAGAAATGGATCCCATTCACAATTGCACCAAGAACCATAAAATACCTAGGAATAAACCTAACCAAAGATGTAAAAGATCTGTATGCTGAAAACTATAGAAAGCTTATGAAATAAATTGAAGAAGATATAAAGAAATGGAAAAACATTCCATGCTCATGGATTGGAAGCACAAATATTGTTAAAATGTCAATACTACCCAATGCAATCTACACATTCAATGCAATCCCAAACAAAATTGTACTGGCATTCTTCTCAAAGCTAGAACAAACAATCCTAAAATGTATATGGCACCACAAAAGTCCCCAAATAGCCAAAGTAATATTGAAGAAGAAAAACAAAGTGGGAGACATCACAATCCCAGACTTCAGCCTCTACTACAAAGCTGTAATCATCAAGACAGTATGGTACTGGCACAAGAACAGACACACAGAGCAATGGAATAGAACAGAGAACCCAGAATGAGTGAGTAAAGTAAGTCAGTCAGAGAAGGACAGGTGTCTTCTGTTTTCACTCATATGTGGAGCTTGAGAAACTTAACAGAAGACCATGGGGGAAGGGAAGGGGAAAAACAATAGTTACAGATAGGGAGGGAGGCAAACCATAAAAGACTCTTAAATACAGAGAACAAACTAAGGTTGGATAGAGTGGTAGGGGAGAGGGAAAATGGGCATTGAGGAGGGCACTTTATGGGATGAGCACTGGGTGTTGTATATAAGCCAGTTTGACAATAAATTATATTTTAAAAATTAAAAAATTATGAAATAAAAATACATATCAAAAAGGACTAAAATGGAGTAAGGGCCATTTTAAGAGTTGGGTTAGGTCGGTAACATCAGGATGATATTATTGCACTAATGTCTAAACCTACTAAGATATAGCTATAATGATTGTGTAATTAATTAATGAGAACTACTTGTCCCTCAAAAGGAAAAAAAAAAATAACTGAGTCCCATCTTAAGATACTGGTTTAGCAAAATGAGAAAAAAAAAAATCAAAGATGTTAGAAGCACAAAAAGACTACAGAAAAATTTGCCCCTTTCCCAAGAGTGATTATGAACTGGATTAAAATGCCCCAGCTCTGTCTCCCTTTGTTTCCAAAGTTTGAAGAGAGCTGACAAATATTTCCATAGCCGAATGTGTATGGCAGAATTTTTCTTTTCATTTCACAGCTTTTATTTTTAAGGCAAAATAATATACAGGTATTTTGTACAAAATGCAAATGATGTAGAAATGTTTGAATATCTAAATGAAAACGTGGTTTTAGGGTCATATCCCTGGGACTAGATTAGAGACTACCTTCCACTCACATCTTGTAAACTCAAATGCTTCAGAAATGCACACAGCTTCTCGCTGCCCAGTGACATGCCAACTAGAGGGCGGGCACACACACACACACACACACACACACACACAAACACACAATATGGGATGATGGACTATGACTCCATAGTGGCAAATAAAACATCCATTTGGAAAAGGGTGACTCCAGCAACATGTGGCAGTCACTGGCTTATTATGGTTTTGTTAAATCCCACAGGGCAAAGATTGCAAAGGTGCCTTCTCAGGCCTCAAGGTAAGTTGGCCATTGGCTCACGTGGTACTCTGTGTGTATCCTTGGAGAACATGTAGGTTTTGGAGAGCATGCTTTTCACTGTAGGCTGATAGCCCACTTCCTGCTGAGGCAGGTTTGAGATCAACAGCATTATTTCAGAGGTTGAACAATTACAGACTTTTGTGGATAAAGATAAGAGTTACTTATAGCAATAAAATTCCCTTGAAAATTTGCTAAGCTTCTTGCCCATTTAATTTTCCTGCACTCACTCTGGGCACAAGATCTTATCTTGACCTCATCTCTAGGCCTAAGACTAGAATGTAGAGGTTGGCAAACTTGTCCTGTAAAAGGGCTAAATAGTAAATATTTTGGACTTAGTGGGCCCAAAGGCAAAATCAAGAGTGTTATGTAGGGAGTTACGTAGTAAGAGAGCAAACAAATGTGCACATTTTTTCTCACCTGTTTTAAGGTTGGGCAGGGCCATATGAAAACAAGTGGCCTGTCAGATTCACCTGATGGACTGCAGTTTGCCAACCACTGCAGAGTCTGTTATTCTTGGCCTGTGCGCTGCATACCCTCCCATTAATCTTCACAGTGGCCACCTTGAACCCATTGAGACAGTAGGCATTAGAGCAAAGACAACACCCTACCTGATCTTTGTCACTATTATTATGTTACTTTGCTTATGGTGACGCAGAGAACTCATAACAGAGGACACAAGAGATAGACCTACAGCCATGAGCTATATCCTGGTAAAGAGTCCCTATCAACCACTTCAGTTTGCAATACAAACGTTCTTGGTATTTTCAGCCCTGCCGGGTCCCCAGTATGACTGCACTGTCAGTTGCTTAGATTGCCGGACACAGATAGAATCCTATTTTAGCAAAGCCATGCTCCCTTCCCCCAATGCCTACAAGCTGTTAACCCTGGCCAGAGCGCATCTCTTATATGGCAAGAGTATCAACAGATACCACACTGTAAAAACTTCCCACCAGTTCCCTAATACTATGGACTCAGTCTGCCCCTGCTCTGCCTCCCTGTGAACTCAGAGAAGAGTTTTTACTCTTGTTTTGCCACCGCAGACCAAGGCTTGCCAGCTTATTAGCCTGTGATCTGTGTCTTTTCACCCACTACCTGACCACTTCAACTAATCCTATGCCACATGCTTAGGGGCTATTACTTGCAGCCTCTCACTTCAGGAACCAAATTCCATCTTGCGGCTATCCTATTGTATTTTTGGCTTTGATCTTACAGTCTAGGATTATCGCATCAGCTCCCAGGGAGCAGGATGAGGGAAGAGATAAAATCAAAAGGGAAAAGGGGCAAGCCTTTAAAACGTGAAGCTAAATGCTGCTTGACAATAAGTGGTAAAAAACAAAATTCCAAGCCAATTAGTCTGACTCAGGAGCCTCATGTTCTTACCATAGGGTCACCCAGCTTCTATGTAGGTATACAGAGTGTGGGGGTGCCTGTCCAACATGCATACACATAGATTCTGGTGAAGAAAACAGCTATGGGCTTCTTCTCCAGTGGCTTTTGGATTCATAACATGTCTTAGCAAAATTATGAGACTAAGTTTGAAAAAATAAAGGGGAAAAAGGAAGTGATGGTCCATCAACAGTTGAATGGGGGGGGTGCCTGAATGGCTCAGTTGGTTAAGCATCCGACTTCAGCTCAGGTCATGATCTCGAGGTTTTTGAGTTCCAGCTCCACGCCAGGCTCTGCGCTGACAGCTCGGAGCCTGGAGCCTGCTTCGGATTCTGTGTCTCCCTCTCTCTCTCTCTCTCTCTCTCTGCCCCTCCCCCAGTCATGCTTTGTCTCTCTCTGTCTCTCAAAAATGAATAAATGTAATTTAAAAAAAAAAAAAAAACAGTTGAGGGGCGCCTGGGTGGCTCAGTTGGTTAAGCGTCCGACTTCAGCCAGGTCACGATCTCGCGGTCCGTGAGTTCGAGCCCCGCATCGGGCTCTGGGCTGATGGCTCAGAGCCTGGAGCCTGCTTCTGATTCTGTGTTTCCCTCTCTCTCTGCCCCTCCCCCGTTCATGCTGTGTCTCTCTCTGTCTCAAAAATAAATAAACGTTAAAAAAAATTAAAAAAAAATAATAATAATAAAAATAAAAAAACAGTTGAATGGGTATGCAAAATGTGGTATATATCCATACAGTGAAATATCATTTGGTCATAAAAAGGATGAAGTACTGATACATGCTACAACATGGATGAACATTGAAAACATCAAGCCAAGTAAAAGAAGCCAGTTACAAAGGACCACATATTTTATGACTCCATTCATGTGAAATGCCCAAAATAGGGAAATCCACAGAGACAATAAATTGGTGGTTGCCAGGGGCTGGGGAAGTGGGGGATGGGGAGTGATGTGTATGGGTAGAGGGGTTCTCTTTGGGGTTCTAAAAATTGATTGTGGTGATGGTTGCCCAACTCTGAGAACATACTAAAAAACATTAAATTACATACTATAAATGGATGAATTGTGTAGTATGCAAATTATATCTCAATATAGGTGTTGCCAAATAAAAAGCCCAAGGTGATGCTGCAAGAGGAAAGTTAACACAGGGCAGTAGCTTGATGACACATGAGCATTGCATGTGCTTGGAGAAATAGCTCATGCCATTAGTCACGCTAGTGAAAGAGTGCCACAGCAAAGCCACGCCCATGTTAAGAACCACAAATTGCAGTTACTGCCCTACAGATTAACAAAAGGAAAAGAAAATGAAGATTTTTTTTAAGAACTATGACAATCAAGGAGTGCAGGATGCATGAACTTTCCTTTTAAACCGTTAAAATATTTTAATCTTTGTTATAGACTAATTAACCATCCTTGACATGTTTCATGATTCAACATAGGGCCAAACATTCTGCACTTGCACTGAGAATCATATGAACAGGGAGAGCTTTCTCTAACTGTGCTGTCTCTTTAGGACAATATAGATGGTGCCAGCACTCTCCTCCACTCAGTGCCTGCCCTCACCTAGGCAATTACTCAGGATTCTACTTATTGTAGCATCAGAGATCCAAATGATCCATCTCCTCTTAGTTTATAGTCAAGCAACCACATTACCCTGATGTTCAGTGACTTTTCCAAAGTGATGAATCCAGTGGGGGCAGAGTTCCTTACCTCTCAGACCAGGATGCTTTAACCTATACCATGCTCAATCCCAAAATAGCAATGAACAAATGTTATGAAAATTTTCAAAGGTTAAGAAACTCAATTTTTGTTTAATTTATTTATCCATTTTGAGAAAAAGAGAGAGAGAGCATAGGGAAGGGACAGAGAGAAAGGGAGAGAGAGAGAGAGAACCCCAAGCAGGCTCTGTGCTGTCAGTGCAGAGCCTAATGTGGGGCTCAAACTCACAACCTGAGCCAAAACCAAGAGTTGGACACAACTGACTGAGCCACCCAGGTGCCTCAGAACTCAATTTAATGTAAATATTCTCAATATTTAACAGAGACAAAAGTATTATTGTGGAATAAGAGGGACAAATAGAGGGACAAAAACGTATGTGTGCCTACTCACTCAGGCATCTAAGGAGGAAGAATTCTTGCAAGCCAGATCAGCCCCTGGGTTGTTCTGCAGTGTGGAGATTCTGGAAAGGGCAAAGGGAAAATGGAGAGAATAATTGTGTTTACAACCATCAGTTGATGGTTTTCAGGGACAGGGAAATGAGAACAGAAGGGAAAGACTTTCAGAAGGCAAAGGATATTAAAAGGAGCAGCAATGGGAGAAAAACTATCTTAAAGAGGGTGGCCATGTATTAAGAACATACTAGCCTCTTTCCCACTTCAATAAAAAATTGATTAAAGCACTGAAATATTTTGTATAATCTTTTGGCCACCATATTGCTCCTTTGAACATAACAAACCCGCCCAAACTGAGCCTTGAGGTATTCTATAATTTAGTCAAGTTAAATTGATAATCAAATTATTCTATCAAAGTCACCTAAATAGTAATCAGGAGAACAGGGCTCTCAGAACCTCTTTTAACATACCATTTTTTTACTCTTAATTATTGCAGTGTGTGAGCTACAACTAGTAGTGAATATTTAGGAAGCAGAGAAGTTCTTACTCATCTTTGTATCCCCAAAGTACCTAATACTGCTTTTACATAGGTGTGAGCATTGTCAATATTTATCAAGTTAACAAACTATCTGAACTTTCTGATTACTCTCACATGTGAAAAAGACACAGGAGAGCAGTGCCTGGGGCTCTGTGGTAGAGCTGGTTGTTATCCCCCAGGATCGTCTAGGATACCTTGGCTGGTGTTGAGAAGAACAATACAGGCTCAATTTCCATAAAGTGCAGTCCTAAATTTTAGATTCGGGGATTGATGTTTGGCTTACAATAGATTCTCTTCTGGAAAAAGAAAAGAAAGACAGGGAGCAAAGGGTGAGCTCAGAAGACCATTCCAGGAAATAAATCTGAATCAGAAGCACCAGGGAGAGTTTTTTTGAGAAGATGGTCAAAACACATCAGCCCAAAGATAACAAGAGTTCAAAAGATCCCAAGTTATTTAGTTGAAAGACAGTTCTAATGCTTTTTCTTGCATACAGCCTATCAGAGCTGAAACAAGTAAACTAGAAGACTTCAGACAATATCGTTAAAGGTATTTCCTTAGAAACCCAAGCTTGGAAATCCAACCAGCTCTCAGTCGGCCAGCGGTTGGCAGTTCGATCTGTGAATCCAGACTAATTCTTCATCTCTTTGAGATCCCTGCTATCTGCTTTTTAACACTTCACCAACTCCCTCAAGCCTGGGAGGGAGCTTAAAAAGAAAAACCAAAATGGTTCATCCAGGAAGCTGGATTATGAGGGCTTTTTTCTGTCCTCTGTCTGGAAAGTGGTATTTATCTCTAAACCACAATCTCTACCATTGACCAAATTTTAGGGCCTGTTTCTTTCTGTATAAGTCAAGTTATGCTAGATTGCACTACCATAACTAACAACCCCCAAATCTTAAAAGCTTAAAAAACAATAGTTTACTTCTCAGTATATGCAAGTTCTGACACCTTCCAGGTAGCTGTCTTGGGTGTTATATTACCTATCATCCCAACTTGTATGGTCACTGTAGAAGAGGAAGAGAAAACATGGACAACCACACCAGTTGTTCTGGTTGTTTTTTTTGTTTTTTGTTTTTTTTTAATTTTCTGGTATTCTTAGCTTGCTTCTTTAGAGTACAAGGATTATTTTCCTCTTTTTCCTTTTGTTTAAATTGAGATTGAACTGATATTTAACTTTATATTAATTTTAGGGGTACAAGAGAATGACTTGATACTTGTATATCGTGATATGATCATCGCAGTAATTCTAGTTAACATCCATCACCATGTGTAGTTACACATTGCTTTTTCTTATGGTGAGAACCTTTAAGGTTTACTTCCTTAGCAACTTGTAAATAAGCAATATGCAGCAACATTCATTAGAGTCACAAACCAGTTCTTAAGCATTTCCCCCCAGAAGTGACCCATACCTCTCCCACTCACATTTCATTGACCACAAAGATCACATGGAACATCCGTCTTCAGAGGCTGGGGAAGTAAAATCATACTGGTTGTCTAAAGGCAGGAAAGCAGGAAGTATTGGTTGGCAGCAATAGTGTCTTCCACACATGTTCTGCTCCTAAATATTAAGAAGCCTTACTATTGTTTGCTTTTTACTTTGATTTCTGAAAACCTCAAGCATGGCAGGGAGTTCTATCCAAATGCTTGGGAATAAGAGAGCTCGAATGAACTACCTTGTGACACACTAGTCTGGCCACCCTCATCCTGACCATCCTCTGACATCAATTACTTTTTCAAAGCTACCCTTCAGATGCTATGGTGACCTGCAGGGCTGTGTTGGCAGGGCACATTCAATAGGGTTCCATTTTAATGAGCCATCCTCAGTTCTTTCATCACTCCTTATAAGGGATGCCAAGCATCTGTACAACTAGAGAACATTGTATGACTTTGGAACCAAGTTTCAGAAAGTCTAAACTAATAACACTGTTAAAAACACCACCATTTCACACGCAGCATATTACAGACTGGAAGCTTGAGGCCCAGAAATGAAGTGACAAGTTGTAATTATGAAGCTAATACATAGCTGTTGTTTTAAGTTGTTAAATGTGTAGTAGTTTGTTACAACAAAATCGAAAACTAATACAAAGTGATAGTTTCCCAAGAGTATTTATATTTTAACTAGGCTCAAATTAAGACCTAATGTACTAAAAAAGCACTAGGCAATAAAAAGCTCTTGACATTATACAGTCACCCCCACAGGTCATTCAAAACAAAATTTAGTTTTTGAAATGTTTATATGTATGGTATAATTAAAGTAAATTTCTTACAGATTTTCTGATTTTGAGAATCTTGATCTTTCTACCAGCACAATATTTTTCTCCCTATTCTCTTTTTACTAGATAATGCACCATTGATTTTTAAAATAAGACAAGGAGCTTTAAAGTTAATGTCTAATTATGGAATTTCAGAACACAAGATAAGAATGGGGCATGTGGGGGTGCCTGGGTTAACCATACAATTCTTGGATTTGGCTCAGGTCATGATCTCACAGTTCCTGCGTTCAAGCCCCACATCAGGCTCTGTGCTGACAGTGAAGAGCCCGCTTGGGATATTCTCTCTCTCTCTCTCTCTCTCTCAAAATAAATAAATAAGCTTAAAAATATTTTTAAAATAATAAACTTTAAAAAAAAGTATGGGGGCACATAAGGAATGCTTCCCTGGGGTCCAGAAACCATCTCAATCACACCTAGCCTTCCGGTCAGCACGCCACCACCAGGGTAACCTGATTTCATGGCAGCAGGCAGCAGCAGGTGTTCCTTTATTCTCCCCATTGGGTTCTCTAATCCTTCCTGTATTATTTTTGACCTGGGCTTCTACTGCCATCCCCTCCAGCTACATCAGAAAACTAAACAATACACATTGGAATTGTCAGATGCCTTTCAAATCATATTCAGGTTGCTTCCGAGGTGGGAGAAATCAGTGAGGCCAACAGACAATGCCAAGGCCTGCGACTGCCAGGCTCAGTTGCATGCAGCCAGCCAGCACCCCACTACAAATAGACCAGAGGCTACTGAGGCAACTGTCCCCTTCAGACCAACACTCTTAGCCATTGCTCGCAGAGGGCCCACTGGGAAAGAGGCAGGGAGGAGGGGGTGGGGAAGGAAATCGAGGGAGCAGGTGTGCACACATGGGTGAGAGAGCACATGTCAGGCCACCATGAAACAGAAACTCAATTCTACACACCTTAAGCTTCTGCAGAAGCCAATTGGGCCACCCTCAAAGCAGTCTGTAGAGGTAAAGAGCAATGGCCTTGACATTGTTTGCTACCCATGACCCAAGGCAAATTGCTTAACTTTAAGCACCTTTTACTTTGTCTGTAAAATGAAGAAGATAAAAGTATCTTCCTCAATGGGTTGTTTTGAAGATTAAATGAGTTAAAACACAAAGTTCTTCATCCAGTATCTTACAGAAATTTCTCTTTTTAACGCACTCTCTTTCTAACCTCTGCTAAAGTTGCTTTCACCATGAAAGGAATGAACAACCGTTCATCACCTCTCTTCCCACCCCGCCACTGTTCCCAAACACACTTGATTTGCTCACAGGACAAAGGTTGGTACCATTGTTGAAGTTCACTCTGTGCTTGGAAGAAGCAGCGTGTGATGTCACATCATCCTATCTTTGTTTCAACAACTCCCCTCAGCCCCTCCATGACCTTCCTCTATTGCAGCAGCTAATTGATAATGGGTAGCTGATTTTTTTTTTCTTAATTTGGGGCCAAAGGCAATGGCTTCTTTTAAGTAATGGAATCATAGCTATGATAGTTAGGAGGAGGTTTGGACTCTGTGAGAAGTTGTGTCTCTTTCCCATTCCAAATTTCCCCTGGAATGAATCTGCTTGGCCCAGCCTAGCATAAATGTGAAATCCCTGAGTGCCAATGCCCATCTCGAGAGAGGAAATCACAGATTCCGCCCTGCCCAAGGCAGTTAGCAAACCCCAGGCCAGTACCCTGAGCTGTGACAAAAAATAATGAGATAAGAAAGAAGAAACAGGCAAAAGGATTGTGGCTTTAAGCTACGTAGTCTTAATTTAAAGAGGTGTTCAGCAAGCAATCTGAACCAATATAGAGAGTATAGGAAGGTTATGGAAACATAAACCCAGTTTTTGAAGCCAATTGGCAGAGATGCCCCATGCTGGAAAAAAATTACTCAGAAGGTCTTTAAGTTTATAGTTCAAAAATTACATTCCCTTGGTCAACTTTCTAACTTAACCTTTGAAGGGACTTTCTCTTCTGAGCCCTGTGCTCAGGATAAGATGAAAATAGAAATAAGGGATTCTAGTGAGCTCTTTGAACCCCATAGGTCTTGTCCAAATAACCCAAATGAGCTCCCAAATCTCTGAGTAAAGTTGTCTGTCACTCAAAGTCACAGATGGAAAACTCTAATTCCAAAAACCCCCACGGATAAGACAAAACAGCATATATCTTACCTGAGCAACATTAAATCAGGGAAATTTTTCCCTGTTTACTTTTCAGTGTAGAATTATCACCTAATGTCTAAACCTCATGGTTAGAACTTGTAGAGTTCTTCATTCCAAAATTCACTGGTTCCATTTGTCCACAAAGTAGTAGTAATATGCTCTTTCCCAAAGGGAACAACAGCAAGAACAGAAATGTAATTTATTTTTTATTGCTGAGTTGGGCTTTTGCAAATGATTTTTGCAGACATATCTTTAATAGATTTTCAGGCATATTTTATTTGCTGAAAAATTTCCATGCCCCAGCATAATTTCAATTATTCAGTGGAAACCATAGTTTGGGGAATTGTTTCCAGCCACTCATTCAGCTCTTTGAATAAGCTATATATATAACTTCAATTGATTACTTTTTCCATTTGGAAATTAGCTCAGATGAAGAGGGATTAGGAGAGAATGTGTTTCAAATTCTTTTTCCTCCTGCAATCACACAAGAATTCTTTGATTCCTTGGACAGCTTGGAGCCTGACTTTTCAGGTCACTGGGGTCCTGATGAAGTACAGGAGACAGAGGGTGTCATTGAGGGCACTGTGTCCCTGAAGATGCATTCAGCTGCAAGTAACAGAGGTTTGTTTATTCACAAAACAAGAAATCTAGAGATGAGCAGTCATTAGTTTTGGTTAGGGAGACAATGCCCCTGGTCAACATTGTAGGATGTTTTTTGACCAAAGATGGCTACTACAAGTCAGGTCATCAAATTCATAAAGAAGAGTAAAGAGGGAAGGATCACTTCAGCATGTTCTGTCCTATTAGGGAATCAAAACCTTTGTCAGAAGCCTCCAGCTGATGTCCACATACTTCCACTGTCACCCTTGGTCCAAACCACCCTCATATCACCTTATTGACTTCCAGTTTGTCACCACCTTCTTCCCCTTGACCTAATCTGGTCTTTCTCAATATAGTAAGCAGAGTGAGCACCTTCAAATAGAAATCAAAAATAGCATCCCTCTGTTCCAAGCCCCAATAGATTCCCAATACACTCAAGAGTCATATCCAAACTTCTCAGAGGGGCTTAGATGGCCCATGTGATCTGGCTATTCGTTTCCTCTCTTATCCCCTCACTGCCTGCACAATCCTTGCCCATTCCATGCCAGTCACACGGGCTCCTACTATATTTAGAAGGCCAGTGCTCCCCCCAGTCAGGGCTTTGGCATCTACTGTTCCCTCTGTTTAGCATGCTTTCTTCCTCTATCACTATATGGCTGGCTCTCTCACCTCCTTCAGGCTTTGCACACATTTCAGCTTTGTGGTGAGACCTTCCCCGACCACTCTATTCATAATTTCAACTTCCCTTTCTCCATTCCTTTCTGGATTTTATTTTACTGTTTTTACAAAGCATTACCTAACACACACACACATTTTATTCTGTCTCTGAAATAACTTTTGAGTGATCAGCAAATATTGTTTTCCATATGGATCTGCCCACACTTCTCCATTATGACAAATCCCTACCCTTCAACTACTTGTGAATGGTTGTAGCAAAACTGCTCAAATTAATTCTGGTTGTTTTTATTTAGTGAGCATCCTGAAGATTGGTTAGAGTATTAGGTATAGAAAAAAGGGAAATAAATTAAAACAGCTCCCAAATGTTCATAGACACTTTATGTGTTACTTACCTCTTTAAATCTGTAAGACATCCCTGGAGGAAAGCGAAGTTCAGAGACATGGAATAATGTGGCCACACACCTTCAGCTGGGATGTAAGTCTGGGTGCTTTAGTCTCCAGATTCTTTGTTCTTCCCACTGTACCAGGTGTCTCCTGATGGACACATTGACACCCCGGTGTTTGCATCAGCAGCTGAGAACATGCCTTTCAGAAGCCTACGGACACCAGCATCCTTTCTTGCCACCTTATGTAATTTTTTGAAAAGGGTAAGAAATAATACAAAAACATTTTAATCTCAGACAAATTATAAGGGTAATTTCAGAAGTCTAGAAAGGCTACCCTGTCCCCAACCCAAAATATGTCCCACCCACTTCCACGTTGCCACTCAATATTCCTTTAACCACAGTGAAAGTTTTCATGATTCTAAATCCTCACTGAACATGTTGAGCCTCACAAATTTCTCCTGAAAATATTTTGATTTTTTTTCCTATCTCACAGTTTGTTCACCTGTCACAGGCCTTTGTGTGTTGTTCTTCCTAGAGCATAAGCAAATGAGAAGGAAACCATGCCCTGCACACCTAACATAGCACTTTTCCCCCATTAAATAAGTGTTTGCTGAGAAATTATAAAGTCAAAAATACAAATCTCCAGGGGACTGTATGTAATGGGATATCTGTGTTTGGAGCAGTGTGCTGGGGATAAAGTATGAGTGAGTCACACATACCTCAGTTTCCACCCTGGTTCTATCAGGAGCTGTTAGTGTCCACATTTGTAGGCCAGTGCCTGGTCTATCTTGTCCCTGAGTCAAAACCAGATTTAATGACCCTCGGTTATGGCTGCTGTTCTAGTTGAGAGGGGGTGGTGGTGAGGAGGTGAATGGCACCTGTTGGAAAAAAACCAGCTGAGAGCAGCTCTTTCGTTTCATGAAGGGCCAGTGGTTCCACTGAGGTATCATCTGAAGAGAAGGGGTGGCCTGGAGTTCTGGAGAGCCAGAGAAAGGCAGACAGCAGGACACAGCCCTTCCAAACCTGCCCCTAAGGAGTGAGATCCTGCAGCATAGAAGATAGTGACTGTTCTTTGAAAAGATACCCTGAGGCTTAGATCCATGCCAGGCTCTGCACTCATTCAGAACAAGATCCACTCAGATAGCAGAGGAAACCAAAATCATCACACCCTCATTCATGCAACTGTCTGAGGACCCAACCAGTGGCCTAACAGAAGCTGAGCGCTGCAGGCCCACAGAGTTACAGAGTTCCCTTTCTAAACACCATGCCTGCTCTCGCAACCATTTTCAGGGTGGCTGCTCGCCTGTCACACCTGTGTCTTGGGGCCAAGTGGCACAGCCAGCTTCCCACACCTCTCTGCCCTTCCAGACATTACTTGCCACCCTTAGCCTGCGGTGCAGTTGACTAGCCCCTTCCTTGACCCACCTCCCAGGTTCTACAGCAGAGAAGTTGCTAGCCTCCACATCTTTTTTTTTTATGTTTATTTATTTTTGAGAGGGGGGGCAGGTGGAAGGGCAGAAAGAGAGGAGGAGACATGATCCGAAGCAGGCTCTGCACTGACAGCAGAGAGCTGAATGCAGGCCTCAAACTTGCGAACAGTGAGATCACAACCTGAACCGAAGTCAGACACTTAACCAGCTGAATGCTAGCCTCCACACTTTGTAAAGACCTACACTGTCAAGTATGGCTTGGAGGCCTTGAAGTGTGTGGGTAGTCCAACTTGAGATGTGCTGTAAGGGAAAAATGCAGGCCATCTTTTGATGAATTCATATGAAAAACAGTATAATATATAATATATCTTTATATGGATTACATATTGAAACAAGACTGTTTTAATATATTGGGCTCAATAAAATATACTGTTAAAATTGATTACAACTGTTTGTACTTTTGTTAAGTGGCTACTAGAAAATTTTAAATTACTTTTGTGGCTCATGTTAGATTTCTGTTGTCCAACACTGATGAGGACAATTCATCATATTATACTGTCATTATTTGTTTTCTTTCTGTCTCACCTACTAGACTAGGAGCCCAAGGAAGGGTGCCCTCTAGTTCCCAGAGAGAGGCTGTATCCATAATGAATATTCCACAAATGCTTGCTGAATAAATGAAATTATGACCAAACATACAAACAAAACCCTACAAATATTCAATGTTTCTGAAATAATTACAAAATCACTTGGAATTATATGCTATGTATTGCTGTTGAATGGCCACTGATCTCTTTGGTGTGGAGATGACTTTCAATACATATTGTTGGTATGTATGCCCAATTATGCCTACAGGTATAAATTAAATGAATATTCCAAAACTTCATTGAACCTTATGCACGTGAACTTGAGCTTGTACATTTATCTTGTAGGTGAGCTGGGCAGGCTACTAATTTATAAGGTCTTGTAAGTGATGATTGCCCTTTCTCAAAATTTGGCTTAAGTCAGCTGTTCTGTTTATCTCCTTGGGTGATCCAAGCACCAGCAGCACAAGCATCACCCAGGAGCTTGTTAGAAATGCAGAATATCCAGTTGCATCCCAAACTTATTGAATCAGAACAAGATCTCTCGTTAATTGTATGTGCTTAAAATTTGAGAAACCTGAGCTATGCATTTTTCTCAACTCTAAGGAAGAAGGCCACCTGGGAACTTGGCTATCATTCCCTTCTATTCTTCACACATTTGTACACTTAAAATGTGTTGAGCTTTCACTTTGTGTAAGATACCATCCTAAGCGCTGAGATACGAGGATGAGCCAGACGCATGAATCTGGGTTCTGTGACTCATGGCAGAGCCTCACTGCATGAGGGAGAGTTGGGCACACTGGGTACAAGAGTGCCTGAGAGGCTCTGCAAGAGGAGCAACCAGGAATGACAGGGTCAGAAATGGTGCAAAATGGCCCCCTGTCTGGACCGAATCTACAGACAGCTGCTTCATGAATCATGCATGCTGAGGGCATCCAAGAGTAATGGAAGCAGCCAATACTGCCCTTCCCTTCAAGAAGAAAACTGTTCCAGAATCTCACGTTTCCATGGAGACCCAAGAATCTGCCAAGCCAGCAACAGATCTCTGGTCCCCAGGCTCAAGTTCAAGCAAGCTTAATTCCCCTTTGTCTAGGTCTCTGGGGTAGTGTGAGTTTTCTTCCTCTGGGGGGACGTGGGTTTGTCAGTCTTGACTATGTGTTCCTGGCGAGCCAAATCAATTCAAACTCTAAGTTGGCAGCAGTCCCCAGACACTCTGTGGATGGTGAAGTGCAGTGAAGCCTCCATCCACTCTCACCCAAATAACCTGACAATTCAACTACCAGAATTCTTTTCCTCTATTTCTACAAGTATAATCTCATTCCCTTCATTAGTCAAATTCCTTGAGCACCTATGGAATTTACTATGTGGATCCTGAGAAACTTAACAGGAACCCATGGGGGAGGGGAAGGGAAAAAAAAAAAAGAGAGAAAAAAAAAGAGGTTAGAGTGGGAGAGAGCCAAAGCATAAGAGACTCTTAAAAACTGAGAACAAACTGAGGGTTGATGGGGGGTGGGAGGGAGGGGAGGGTGGGTGATGGGTATTGAGGAGGGCACCTTTTGGGATGAGCACTGGGTGTTGTATGGAAACCAATTTGTGAATAAATTTCATATATATAAAAAAAATAAATAAATAAAAAATAAAAAAAAAATAAAAAAAAAAAGAATGCAGGGATGGCCCTTCCTAACAAGAGAAACTGATGTGAAAACAAGTTACAGCTTAAAACCTTCCCATGGCTCCCATTACTTCATACATGGAAATTGTAAGAAGTGCACAAAAGCACAGCCTACAAGGCTCTGACCTGGATGGCCCTGGCTCTTCTCATCCTTCCTCACTGTTCTCTAAACTCCAGCCATACTGGCTGCTTCCCCCTCCTCCTCCTCCTCCACCCCCTCCTCCTCTTCCTCCCTCTCTAGGGCCCTTATCTGGAATGATCTTCCTTCCATCCTTCCTTTTGTGTAGTAAACTCCTATCTATCCTTCAAATCTTACCTCAAGATCACCTCCTTAAGGAATATTCCAGATACTGAACAGCCTGCATGCCCTGGGTCCCTGTTCTGTGCTCTCAAGCTGTTCTTCCTTATACTTTCTTCACTCTCCCTTAGAGTATAAACCTCTTTCCTACTGGTACAAACTTTATTCCATAGGTTATGGGAATCTTAAAATTTTCAAGCCAGGGAGAGATAAGATTAAAGTTTGGGGAAGATGAATTCGGCGGCTGGGAGCAGAGTATATTAAAGAAAGGGAGAAATTGCAGGCACAGGAAAGACACTGGAATGATCGTCTTTAAGTTTGCCAGGCCTAGGGCTGTTTTTAAAATATTATCTTATTTGTTCCTTACCATAGATTTATGGGGAAGGCATTGATACCCCCATTGTTTAGTTGAAGAGACTGAGACCATGAAGGGTTTAGCAACTTGCTCCAGAGGCCATAGAGCTGGTGTGCCCAGGCCTGCCTAGTATCTACATGAGTCTGTCTCCCAAGGAGGCTATCATAAATGTTCCTTTATGAGAAGATATGGAAAAGAAAGAACGGACCCAGCAAAGGTTGCAGGGGAAACTCAGCAGAATGTATTGATGATTGTATGTGGGGACACTGAGGGCAGGGAAAGAAACTCATCAAAGATGACTCAGGTTCTCACCTGGCCACTTCCCTCCTGAAGTGCTCCTGACATGTCTCCTGGGTGTTCCCTTAGCACCCTGTGAATCCCCCTCCGAGAGCACTCATCAGGGACTTTTACAATTCCAAGTCTTCTCCACCAGGCCTGTGGGCACCACTGCTGGACCGATCCCCCAGTGAGGCAGACAGCCTATAAGCACACAGCGATGTCTTACTACATGAATATGAGCTGATGAATAAAGGAAGAACCCTTCCTTTCCCTCACTGGGAAAGTGAGGATGCCAATGACAGATTTACAGACAGAAGCTCCTGGGGCAAAATGCCAAGCATCAGCCAGAGCAGGTGGGACAGTTCTCTGGGCTACACCCAGAGTGCTCACCTATGAGGAACTTTGTGACTTAATCTCACTAAAGAATGGGACTCTTCTAGGTGCCAGAGAGGTGAATTGATGGGGCAGGGCTGCAGCCATAGAGGAGACTCGACTCAGTTTTATACCAAAGCTAGGTACAAAATCAATAATGCCACATTTGACAATCTCAGAGAATCCTTAGTGATTTGTCAGTGGAAACATTTGGCACTTGAAAAACAATTTATGCCACAACTTGTAAAACTTTAACATGAAGAATTGGTTTCCCTTGAGAATTTGCAAGAATGTTCTACAGAGAGAGAGAGAATCCATATGTTGTTTCCAAAAATGGCATCTACCTCAAACTTTCTCTGTCCCACACCTGGGAAAGGGTCAAAGATAACTACAGACCTGTGATCACCACTTTGTTCCCTCTGGAAGTTGTCAAAACTCCTGTCCACACTCTAGAGGAGTCTTAATATCTCCCACACATCTCTCTGTGCTGGCTGTAGTCACCATCTCCCCTCTTAAAAACACCATGCCAGTCACCTCCTTCTAATCTGCTCCAGTTCTTCTCCCCTCCTCATTCCTCCCTCCACAGTGTTAGTAGGTAAGTTTTCTAAATACTGATCAGAAATCACAACTCCTGAAGCTGGCATTTATGATCCTTCATGCTGGCTGTCACCTCCCTCCCTGGACTGACCTTCCACTGAACCTCCCTTCATGTTCAGAGGCCACAGTCAAGCTAATTTCTAGCTCTTCCTGTATCCTGTGCTCTGTTTTCCAGCCATATTGTCACTTTCAACCCACTATGCCTTCTTTCAAGGACTTTGTCCAAAAAATCCTGTCCTTCCAGAATTTTCTCAAATGCCACTTCCTCTCTGAAGCTGATCCCAATTCTCTCAATGAAAATTAACCCTCCCTTTATATATGCCCACGGTACTTCCTTTTTATGGCTCTCAATATTTTTTCAAAAGATTGACTCATATTGTAGTAGGTTCCATGACAGTTTGTGAAACAACCCCCACTGCATGATGGTCTCATTTTGCATGATATGGTTAAGGCACAGCACATCAGCACATCAGTGGGTGGTTCTGATATTCTTTGCAACCTAAGAATTTCTGTATTTAATGGCCCTAATTAAAACTCTCAGCATATCAAAGGAATTTTTTAGACAAACAACCATTAGCTTTGGAAATTTTCACAATTTGTTAACTTTGTCAAGCTCAATAAACACTGGTTTGTTTGGGTTTCTTTTTTTCTTTTTTCTTTTCTTTTTTTTTTTTTTTTTTTTTTTTTACAAGAGTTCCAGGGAAAGCTTTGAAATCCTGAAACTTCCCCTATTTTTAGTGAAAATAGCATGGGCAATCATTTTTAAACATTTCTCTCTTTTCTTTCCTCTCCTCTCTCAAGTGAAAAAGAGATTCTATATAGTCTTTAAGGATAGCCAACTCAAGCATTAATTATCATTATTTCCTCTCTTTTGGATAATTCTTAGCTTACAATAATATGCTAGAATCTCCACATTTAATCACCTTCTCTTAACCTAGTTCCCCACTCCAGAAATGACACCAGCAAAAATTCTCAGAAAGAATTGTTAATATATTCCCTATCTCTAGTTTTTCTCTGTCTATTCTCTATTTTTAATTAAATTTATATTTACATTGCACTAAATATAAATTAATTGTGGAAAATTAGAAAATACAGATAAACTATGAGAAAATTCAAAGTATTTATGTACGGAAACTGCTAAGCACAGGGTAAACTACATTTCCCAGCCTCCCTTGCAGTTCAGGTGAACACTTACATTCTCAGTGGTTCAGTGGTTCTCATGGTTCTTGAATTCAAATCCCACGTTGGGCTCTGGGCTGATGGTGCAGCACCTGCTTAGGATTCTCTCTCTCTCTCTCTCTCTCTCTCTCTCAAAATAAATGAACATTAAAAAAATTTTTAATGCTACTGACTTACTTCCTGGTGAAACTGGTGAAAATTATTTTTTTGAGAGAAAGAGAGTGCGCACGCATGCACAAGTGAGTGAGGGGCAGAGAACGAGAGAGAATCCCAGAAGGGGCAGAGGGAGGGGTGGTATCAAGAGAAAAGTGGGGCTCACCTGAAGGGGGGCTTGTGTTTTTACCCAAAGAGGGGCTTACGTGGTGAAAATTATGTTTTAAAAAACAATTATTCAGAGCCTTTGGTAATGGTCCTAAAGATAGAAAGCAAATGAAAAAAGCATCTATTCAAGAAAATCTATGAAAATTCAGGAAGAAAAATGAGTCTGTGGTATCTGAGCCAACACTGCTCCTTTCTTCTCCTTTCCTCCAGCTCAGTAGTTGGAAACTCAAACCCAGACTACTACAGCTAAGAGCCCAAGGCTCCTACTTGGGAGCAGGACATCAGTGTTTCTTATTCAGTCCTCAGTGCCTTACTGCCAAAGCTAAGTTTTTGGGCAAGTATGATCAAGAAGGTAGAGATTCCCTTTTTCCACCCAATTCCCACTCATGGAATGGAGGCTCTACCATAGAAGTGGCACATTGAGAACTCTGGGGCCCTTATGATTCTTTCCTTGACTCATGAATCAGTGGTTCCCCACCAGGAGAAGCAAGCTGAGAGGAGCCCAGGCTGCTGCCTCCTAACAAGTGCTCAGCTCCTAGAGTGAGGGTATCCTTCAAAGATGCTTGCCATTATCTCTACTCTCAGCCCCAGAGACCTGCCTCAGAGATTATTGCTTACGGGAAGAAGCAGGTCATAAACCAGATAGGTCCTAATCTCTCTTCCCAAAAGACCTGACTTCATTTGCAACAGAGCATATAGAAGTTCGAGCCTAAAAGTGCTCTCAAGAACAATGAGGACTGTAGTGAAAGACAATTGGAAGGAGATTCATGGATCAATGAAGATACACTCTAGACTGTAGTCTGGCTACTGAAGGAGAGAAATGAGAAATAACCCAGCTGGGACAAGCCTTCCAGGGATCAGGACAAATATCAGACACTAACCACCAAAACCATTCCTACAAGGAGCCACAATTTAATTGGATTAGTGTGCAGAGGAATATATACTCCAAAGCACTGTTGAAACCCTAGAGCAATCAGCTGGCTATTAGTGGAGCTTAACAGCTTTGTGTGAAAAGAGTAGAAGAAAGCTTTATCAGTATCACTGCTGTGAGGTGTCATCCTAGGATCTGGAGCAACTTCAGAGGATCAACATTGTGGAAAAAGTCAGGGAACAGATTTCGCTAAAATAACCCAGACAGTCACCAAAAAAATAAGCAAATATCAATAAGCCTAGCCAGTGTTGAGGGTAAGAAGACCAATACCCAGAGTTGCTGCAATATATTATCTAATATGTCAGTTTCCTATTAAAAAAATGACAAGAAATGGGAAAGTATGACCAATAACAGGCAATAGAAACTGCCTATCAGAGAGAATAGACAACAGATTTAACAGAAAAAAGGTTTCAAGGTAGCCATTTTAAGAAAGTTCACAGAACCATAGGAAAGCATGATTAAAGAGGTAAAAGAAGGTACAGTAACAATTTTGCATCAGATATATAATATTAATAAAGAAATGGAAATTATCTGAAAGTGGAAATACTGGAGCTGAAAAGTACAATAACTGAAAAAAGACAAGAATCAAATGACTAGAATCAGACATGACAGAGGGAACATTATTACCAACCCTACAGAAATAAAAAGGATTAAAAGGGAATACTATGAGCAATGTATGCTAATAAATTAGGTAATTTAGATGAAATGGACACATTCCTAGAAAGATACAACTACCTAAACTGACTTAAGAAGAAATAGATAATCTAAATAGACCTAAAACAAGTGAAGAGATTAAATTAGTAATCAAAAAAACTACCCACAAAGAAAAGCCCAGGCCTTGATGTCTTCATGACTGAACCCTACCAATAATTTAAATTAGAATTAAAATTAATTCTTCACAAACTCTTCAAAACAATAGAAGAGGAAAGAACACCTTGCAACTCATTTTATGAGGCCAGTATTATCTTGATACCAGAACCAGGCAGATACCACAAGAAAAGAAAACTACAGACCAATATTTCTTATGAATATGGATGTAAAAATCTTCAACAAAATCCTAGCAAACCATATCCAGCAACATATGAAGAAAGTTATACACTATGACCAAGTGGGATTTATCCAAGAGATTCAAGGTTGATTCAACACTGGAAACTCAATTAATGTAACACATTACATCAATAACACAAAACCAAAATTTACATGATCATCTCAATAAACACAACAAAAACATTTCACAAAATCCAACCTTCTTTCAGGATAAAAACCACTCAACAAACTAAGAATAGAAGAAATGTCCTCATCCTGATAAAAGCATCCATGAAAAGCCTAGAGTTAACATCCTACTTACTGGTGAAAAATTGAAGGCTTTTCCCCTAAGGTCAGGAACAAGACAAAGATGTCCATTCTTGCCACTTCCATTCACATCCCGGATATTCTAGCGAGAGCAATTAGCCCATCTGGGTTGCTGTGGATTTAGTGGCTTAAACAACAAATATTTCTCACAGTTCTGGAAGCTGGAAAATATAAGATTCTGTGTCTGGTGAGAACATGCTTCTTGGTTGAATGACCAGTCTTCTCACTGTATCCTCATTTGGCAAAAAGGACAAGGGGGTTCTCTAGAGTGTCTTTCATGACTTGACCACCTAACCCAGACCCCACCTCCTAATACCATCACAATGGGGGTTAAAATGTAAACATATAAACTTTAGGGAGATACAAACAATAACAGCACTTAGTGAAGAAAAATAAATAAAAAGAAACCATACTGGAAAAGAAGTAAAACTATCTCTATTCACAGATGACACAATCTTGTACATAGAAAACCCTAATGAATCCAATAAGAAACTATTAGAAATTAGACATGAATTTGGCAAAGTTGTAGGATACAAGATCAATACATAAAAATCAATCAATATTATCAAGATGGAAATCATCCCATGTAACATTGTGTGCTGACTATACTTAAATAAAAAACAAAAAATTATTAAATTAAATTAAATTTTAAAAGATGGCAATCATCCCCAAACCAATCTACAGATTCAAGGCAGTATCTGTTGGAACCCCAACTGAAATTATACAAATTGTAGAAATTGACAAGCCAATTCTAAATTCATATGGAATTGCAAGGAACCCAGAATAGCTAGTAAATCCAGAAAAAGGAGAACAGATAAGAGGCATTATACTTCCCAATTCTGAAACTGACCATAAAGCAATGGTAATCAAGACAGATTGGTACCAGCACAAGATTAGACATGTACATCAATGGAATAGAATTGAGAGTCCAGAAATAAACCCATATGTAAATGGCTGTTTTCCACAAGAGTTCCAAGACCATTCAAAGGAAAAAGAATAGTCTTTTCAACAAATGGCACCAGGACAACTGGACAGCAACATGCAAAAGAATGGAACTGAACCTTTACCTCACACCATATACAAAAATAAATACAAAATGAATCAAAAACCTTAATGTAAGAGCTAAAACTATAAGACTCTCAGGAGAAAAGATAGAAGGAAATCTTCAAGACCTGGTATTTGGCAAAGTACTCTTACATGTGACAACAAACGCACAAGCAATAAGAGAAAAAATGAACAAATTGGTCAGGGTATGGAAAATAAAATGTTCATACACAGCTGGTGGGAATTCAAAATGATACATCCACTTTAGAAAACAATCTGGCAATTTCTCAAACAATCAGATATAGAGTGACCAATATGACCAACCAATTTCACTTCTAGATATATATCCAAGGTAAATTAAAATATATGTTCACCCTGAGGCACCTGGATGGTTCAGTCAGTTAAACATCCGGCTTCAGCTCAGGTCATGATCTTGCGCTTTGTGAGTTCAAGCCCCACATCAAGTTCTGTGCTGACTGCTCGGAGCCTGGAGCCTGCTTCAGATTCTGTGTCTCCCTCTCTCTCTGTCCCTCCCCTGTTCGTGCTCTGTGTCTTGTGTTTTGTATGAATATAGTTTTAAAAACAAACTAACATTCTTTAATATGAATTTTCCATTTAATTATAACTATTTATGTCAATAAATATGTCTCATTTTCACTTCATTTAATATCTAGCACTGAAAATTTTGTTTCATTACAGCTTAAAATCTTGAGTTTGTCAAATGGCTATTTTTTTTTCAGTTTTTATTTTATCATAGTAGTATCAATTTTTTTTAGCTTTTTTCCCCATCTTTTTATTATGTTTTTTCTGAAAGATTTCCTTAACTTTATTACACCAATTCTTTTAGCATATTTTACATTTCCAAACTTCTACCTTTTCTTCTGAATATTCCTTTATTAGAGTACCCTATCATTTTTCATGAATGTAAAATCTCTTATGTCACTGAAAGTATTGATTACAGGTTTTGGAAGTTTTTGTCTGATCTCCTTATTGTCTGACTTCTGTATGTCCCTTTTTTTTTCCTGTTTCTTTGTTTTGTTCTGTGTTTCATCATAAAAGATTCTTCTAAATATATACTCTTTATTGACTTTCTGTTCATGTTTAAAAACAAGGCACTAAAACATGACTAGAAGCTAAGTGTGTCAGAGCACAGCGTGCTCATTGGTGAGCTCACTGAGCAGTGAGGGAGTGGGTATCTGACTCCTTTGCTGTGCTTCATAGATATCAGTATGTGACACTAGACAGTTTATCCAGGTAGATGTCCTCTCACCTCCTGGCCTTCAACATTTAGTTATGAATGCCAGGTTTCTGGTCACTGAGAAAGGCAAGGGTATGGAGGTTACTCCACCCGGTATGTAGAATTTCCCTTGATCCCCTTACTTCTGTGTGGCCACACCAAAGCCCAGATCTTCTCTCTCCCATTCTCTCACCAGGGCATCTTTCTTCAACTCACTCTGTCAGTTTTCCGTACAAATCTCTGCAGTGAAGAGTCTCTTATCTAAGTCCTTACTAGCGGCCATCTTACTAAGTCCAAAAGATGTTTTTCTGTCCTCATCTCAGCCTCTTAGAAGAATTGAACACAGTTTAATATTACTTCTTTCCAGAAAGTCCTTATTTACTCCAGAGGAAGAGATCTCTCTGCTACCTTGCAATCCATTTTCTATAATTCTTTGTAAATGTAAAACAGACATGTCATTCTCCTGCTTAAAATGCATGAAAGCTTTTCAACACACTAAGGAAGTATCTGGTTTCCTTACCATGACCCACAAGGCTCCACATCACCTCTCCCTGCCTGCTCCTCCAGTCATCTCTAACCATCTTCTGTATACTCACTCTGCCCCAGACACCCTTGCCTTCTTTCTGTGGCTCAAACATACCAACCTGGTCCTCAGGGAGAGTTTTGCACTTATGTTCTTCCCTAAGCACTCTTCCCTCAGACCTTCCAGAGGCTGGCTCCTTCTCATTATTCAATTCTCAGCTCAAACTTCACATCCTCACCCAATCCAGTCATGCAGCCCCACCACCATTACCCCAGCCACACTCACTGTGTCAATCTCCTCAGCTGTCACTATGACATTTAGAATTATATGATATTATCCTGATTATTTTTCATTTACTCTCTGTTTGAATTTCCCCACAAGAATGGAAGCCCCACATGGAGTGGTGCTTCCATGGTGCTTCCATGGTACTTCCATGGTGTTGTCTGTTTTTGCTCACAAGTGTCATCAAATGGTGCCTGACATGCAGCAGATCCTTGATAAGTGTCCACTGCTTAAAGGAGTGAAATGTATACACAGACCTGTGCTAAGCCCTCCATGAGAAATCATTTCAGTACAGTTCAATGAAGGATCTATTTTCAGCTCAGACTATCACCCAGAAGGAAATCTTCCTAACAGAACAAATTTTAAATTCCCTTGACCACCATGGGTCCTAGAACTACTCAGCACCTCACAGAACACAGAACGTTTACCTAGAAAGGCAGGAGACCCATCTCATACAACCATTTCTCATCAGTAGGAAAGCAAGCAACTAGCAAGCACTAAAGTCTTTCAAATAAAATAGTTATGATAAATTCAGTACCTTAAGATGGAACTTTGGACAAGTACACAAGTAAATAATAAGAATTTCACAACAATAAGTGCAATATGTGAAGAATATCCAAAAGAGTCTAAAAGAGGGATTGCCCTCTTGGCCCCTCTGATTAGGGATTCTGGCCATTTTCTTAGTGTGAAAGAATTAAAATTTGCCACCACAATGTAAGTATTTTAGTTTTCAAGTTATATAAACATGCAAGGTGAACTATATAATAAAATGGTGATAGATTAGCCACTCTCAACACATTCTGACTTAAAGAAATTCTTTCAATATTTCATACATACAGCACACAAACAGGTGGACACTGCTGTAATTTCTTAAAAATCTGAACACTTTTTGGCCCTATAATTCCACTTTAAAGAAGTTAACCAAAGAAAATGATTAAGAATGTGAATTAATTTTTGGCTATAAGGATAGTGATTACACTATCCTTTGATAATAGCAATCTAAATATCCAACAATAAGAGATTGGCTACAGCCATTTACAAAATTATTCCATGGATAAATATTTATTGGCAAGTAATGAGTTCATTAGGTTGAAAAAGGCAGGTTACAAAGCAATATGATCCCATTATATTTTACAATATTATATAATATAAATTTAAGAAAGAGAGAGTTAAAAAAAACGAGTAAAGGGGCAAGGAAGGACATACACTAAACTGAGATTTTAAAGAAGTTTCTCTAGATAGAAATTTTATACAAATTTCTTTATGTGTTTTTTTTCCTTATCCTAATCTAAATTCTTTTTTTCTTATAATAAATAGTTGTTAACACCGCAGTTTGAAAAAAAAAAGCTGTAAGATTAAAATCAACATTTTGTTGATAATCAGAATGAGCACAATCAAGTAAGAAACACTCTTTAGTGTTTCTTAATAGGTTTATTCCACCTGCAAGTGCCATATATCATACACACATGGATGACAGCAACATTTCAGCCCAAAATAAATTGACAGAGCCTACCAGACACCTCCAATGCAGGTGTTTCCCAGCCCTTGCTTCTCCCTGTCTGATGCTCACCCCACAAAGCTCTCTCCGCATCTCTCCCTCTAGCATCCCATCAGTCCGTGCTTTCTTTTCCAGAGGTTCCTGTCTGAGTCAGCTCGGACTGCCATAACAAAACACCATAGACTGGGTGGCTTAAACAACAGACCTTTCTTCTCACGGTTCTGGAGGCTAAAAGTCCAAATTCAAAGTGCTGGCTGATTCAGTTCCTGGTGAGAGCTCTCTGCCTGATTTGCACCTTCTTCTGTCCTCACATGGCCCCTCCTCAATGCATGTAAGCAGGGAAACAGGTCTCTTTCTTCCTCTTCTTCTAAAGCCACTAATAATAAAGCCCCACTCATCTGACCTTATATAATACTAATTACCACCTAAAGGCTCCATCTTCAAATACCACCACTTTTGGGGTTAGGCCTTCAAAATGTGAATGCGAGGGGTGGTGGGGTACAACATTCAATCCATAACACTCTTCTCCTAATTAATATGGATGTTTTCCAGGGCTCTGTCCTGATGCCTTACACCTTCTCCATCATTCACACACATTGATGGTTTCTTTTTTTTTTTTTTTAATCTCAAATATGTCCCAAGAGACCCAAACTCCAATTCCAGACCTCAGTCTCCTCTGAGTCCAACAAATGGTTCAAACTCACATGCCCTGAAGTGTCTATCATTTTCCAATCCTGCTTCTCCTACCATGTTCACCCCTGTGGTAGATGTATGGCAAGACCCTCCACCCATTTACCTGCACTGAAAGACTAGCACATGGTCTAGACTCCTTTCATCCATAGTGGCTAAGCACTCTTTTGTATCATAAGCCTTGGTGGCCCCTGCCCATAGAAAGACATAAAGTACACAAGAGGTGTTCAGGCCCTGAAGCACTGGCAGAGAAAATGGGAAATTGCCCAGTCCAGAATCTCAAGACTCAAAATTCAGAGCTTAACATGATAGGTGTGACCTATCTTTTGTGGAACTATCAGTGGCTCGAGGTGCTGATGTGGCTGGCCATGAAAGCCACAGCCCTTGGCCTCCCTGACCTGGTGGACACCTCACTGAAGTGGACTGGCAAAACCTCCAAAATACAGGACCCCTGTAGAAGCAAGGGAAGCACAAGAAGACCTTCCTAGTATATCACAAATGGCATATCATCTGCTTACTTAAGGTTTGGTGAGCAAACAAGGTAAAAGCAGCCTTGGACTGAGTTGAAGTCTTCCTTCTCACAAGATTTGTCCTAACTGACATTGGTCCTGCAGGTTTCTAGAGCATGTCCTGAACTGCCTCTTCCCATTCCTCTCCCCTTCTTCTCCAGACATTTCACATACAGATCAAAGCTTAGCTCCTAGTTTCTCTCTTACTCAAATCTCTCCTGACTCAAAACTATCGTCTATGTTGCCTCAGGAACGGGTCTTTCCAACATGTAAATCTAACACATTTCACTCATTGAACAACCTGGGGTGGCTTCCGTTATCCCCTAGGAAAGGGATCCTTTATCACCTGGTTCCTGCTTGTCTGCCAACGCCTCCACACCTCATTCTTCCTCACTCTTGCCAAATTTGCCATTCCGGAGCAAGCCATGTTTCCTGTGTCTCCTCCAATCCTTGCACATGCATTCATTCCCACTGGGTCTCCCCATCCCCAGCCTCCCAGGTCCTTTCCCTCCTAAGAAAGTCCCTTTCCCACACCACCCCCAGAGACTTCTTCACACTTGTAGTTTTGAACTTAGACATAAATGTTCAATAAATATTTTTGAATGAGTTGACTAACAAAATTAAAAACAAATCAAAGAATGACTAGATGGCACCAATGATAATAAACATTACCTGTAGGGTTAAATTATGCTTCAAAAGTGCTTGGGAATCCTTGCAGCCATGGATATGGAACATTGGACTTGGGGGAATAAAAAGGTTAGGGAATTGGGGGTACCTGGGAGGCTCAGTCAGTTGAGTATCTGAGTCCTGATTTCAGCTCAGGCCATGGGATCGAACCCTGAGTCGGGTTCCTCACTGAGCGTGGAGCCTCCTTAAGATTCTCTCTCTCTCTCCCTCTTCCCCTCCCGACAGCTTGCACACACACTGGCATGCACTTCTTTCTCTCTCTCTCTCTCTCTCTCTCTCTCTCAAATTAATTTTCTTAAAAAAGGGTAAGGAACCTTTTTGTGGTACATGGAAATCTGGAGAGTCGGGGTAATCCAAAGATGGAGAGACATAAGATACTGGCCTGAGGAGATTTGCAAGCTCCTGTATCATGGATTTGGTGATTTTCCAATAACCAAGAGAAGGAAACATTGGAGTTTTTCTTAGCAAATAAACCTACATTTCCTTAGCAAATAAACCCACATTTCCTTAGCAAATAAACCCACCTTGCCTTAGCAAATAAACTCCAAAAAATGGCCCTGGGGAAAAAAAATCCCACTGGAAACAACATCCTGTTAATCAGGGGCTCTGAGATGTGACCTGCCCAGGCAGCTCCTGGACCTCTTCTGCCATTTTATATTTCCTCTTTAATCAAATCCCTGGATGCTACAGTTCTCAACTTGCAGAGATTTAAAAGACACTTTGATTAATGGACTTGATCAGTGTCTGCTCTTGTTTAACCATGGTGTTCTCCTCCACGTTTCACATTTCACACCCACATAGCACCATTCCCCTTTTATTACAGGAACTGAAGAATGTGATGGCCTGCCAGACAGCAGAGTAATTTATGAAAAATATATTTTTAAAGGGAGAGTGTATTAAAACTTGAAAAGAACTCAGTGCCTGTTGCTATTTTAATTTTAAATAGGCTATGCAAATAATTAAATGTCAGGTCATATTGACACCATCAAATTTAGGAGAGTAGAGATGGTATACAACCCCAGAGTCCTAGGGAATATTAAATCAGATAAGATTTACCAGAGCACTGAAACATATCTGCTTTTGACACGAAATAACAGTATCGATTGCGTTAAAAATGAGCCAATTTCCAAAAACCTCTACCTGCTACAGATGTTTCCATATATACCACAATTCTTTAAAAAGAGATAAAAAGAAATCGAGATGAATTTGTAACTATATTTAAGCACTAAATCCCTCTTTGTGTTTTTTTATCTTTCTCAAGCCTCCTCTGCCTTACACTACTAGCCTATTTCAAATATTGACTTCCAGGAAAGGATGGATAAGAACAGCCAATATGCAAGGCTAAGGTAATGGATACTGCTCACCTTACTTTAGAACAGTTTAATTTGTGTATTTACCTGAACTTTGCTCATGGCTTTGTACATTTGAGTCTTAATCGGTCACACCAGTGTGCACTGTGCACTGTGGTGCAGCTTTGCAAGATTCTTAGGAAAGTCAAAATCCTTTTAAAATGGTACTGAAAAACACAAGTGCTTAGTGAATAAATATTTCCTGTGGAAAGAATTGTATAATATCATAGAAGTTCTGTGATGAATAAGACACTAGAAGACTTTTTTAAAATATTTATTTATTTTTGACAGAGAGCATGTCAGCACAAGAGGGGAAGGGGCAGAGAGAGAGGGGACAGAGGATCCAAAGCAGGCTCTGCTGACAGCAGAGAGCCCGATGTGGGGCTTGAACTCATGAACCATGAGATCACGACCTGAGCCAAAATTGGACACTTAGCTGACTGAGCCACCCAGGCACCGAGATACTATATAATAGTTTTGCGGAAAGGAGATAACAGCAGAAAAACGTGTCTTTTTCCTTTTAAGTTCTTAATTGGTGATTAAGGGAAATTCCTGTTTCTAGAATACCTAATGACTAGTCAAGCTGAATCAAGCGGAAAATGTCAGGAGGAAACTAGTTTTTCATCCAGGACTGGTTGGCCAGTGGCAACCAACCCTATGTTGACAAAAGCTTGACACTGGCATAGTGACTTGTCTATCCATTGGCCATGGCAGATATCACTTAACAGTTACAGCACGGGGCCATCAATTCCACATTTTTATTTATTTATTTATTGAGTTTTTTCCTACATGTCAGCTCTCTAATAAGCACAGAGACATCGTAGTGGATAAGAGAGACAAAGTCCTTGTCCTCTTGGAGCTCACATTCTAGAAGAAGAGACAACACACAGGAAAGAAAGATCATTTCAGATAATGAGAGGTGCTATAAAGACAGTTAAGCAAGGAAAGGAGCTAGAGTATGGCCTAGAGTGTGGGGGAGGGATGTCACTTTAGCTAGGGTGGTTAATGTCCTCTCTGTAGCAGTCACCATTTGGGAGAAACTTGACCAATGAGACAGGGCCAGCCATGAGAAGATCTGATCCTCAGCACAGCACTCCAGGTGGCCATTAACAGTCAACGGCTGATTGGCTATGGATGAGCCCTGTGCAAGGCATGCTGGGGGATATAGAAAAGCCCAAGGTAAAAAGCATTCCATTTAGCAACATCGAACATCACATGATTCTGAAACAGGGTATGGAAGGCAGACTTGGAGTACATGGATGCTAGTCTTCGTCCTAGAATCTTGGTTTTTCCTCATCAGTAAAATAAGATGGACCAAATGATCTATAAAATTCCTTTTAGAGCCTGTGGCCCATAATTCTAGCTAAAAAGTGAAGTAGGATTTTAGACAATTGGAGAGATAGGGTAGATTAAGTAGAGAAGCCCTTTTGTGAATGGGGTCATTTGAAGAGTCAGATGAGAAATAAGATATAACTATTGCTTCTTGGAGGCTTCTTGGTGATTTCAGAAAAAGCCATAATCAGCCCCTAGTTTTTCAGTTTCAACTGCCACAATCCAAAGCAGTTCTCACCTTGACTTCTGCATGAAAATTAATTGGTATGATCTCAGCCATGCACACATTCAAAATCATCAATATACGAATATGTCATCTGGTCATCTCACAACACAAAGGGCTGCACAAAGGCAAATCACAGCGCTGTGGAATAAAGAGGAAAGAGTTGTCAGGGATTCATATGAAAAAATTCACCTTTCGCTGCTGACTGACAACAGGGGAGCCAGCACAGAAGTGCCATGGGTGAGAATTATCGGCTTGCATGGTAATGACGGGTCTGGATCAAGACTCAGGTATGAGCTCAAAAATTCCTGATCTTGCTTCAAAATGGCATTAAAAACAGGTCCCAAGTGCATGAAAATATTCCCTGTCTTACAGGCAATAGTTCAAGTTAGGGTCATTAGCCATAACACAAATACTTACATGTTATTGTGATATTGTGAGTTTAGATAATAAATTATTGAAATTCACTTTGTGGGTACAAAGTGCTTCATAAATACTTAATCTCCAGAGAGACTTCAAGTTAGAGTTATGCACCCCATTTGTGGACTTCTCCTTATCCAAGTTACTCTGGGTCCCTGTTCTCTTTGTAAAAATTTCGTGTGCCCCACTAGCCTCTTCACAGTTCCCACTGTGGCTGATGGATACTGGCTTGGATCTTGCCATCCCAGCAAACCAAGAGATCCAGGACAAGCCAGGAATGGTCTTTTGAGTAACTTCCAATTCACAAACAGCCCCACTGACTTATTATTTCTTGGTTTTTCCATGCTCTAAAGCAAACATGTAACTATCTCTGTGACTTATCCCAGACCACAGGGATGGATGGTTTCATGCGGGGATGCTTTCTCCAGAGAAAAGCTCATACTACGAATCCAACGCTTTGGGCCTGCAAACTGTTCATCAGGCACCTTAAAGCCCCCACATCTCAGCCAGGAGCTAAACAGGAGGCTAACCAGAGGCTTGCATTCTCTGGGAATATATAAGACAGGGCAGTACAGACATCATCTCCTCTACCTCCGTCTCTAAAGCAACAGTTCTAAAAACACTTCCTCAACATGGTTTTGGCCTATACTCTAGAGACCCTTTAGGGCCAGGATGGAGTTGTATTGGCTAGAGAATTCCCCGTTAGTGATAGAACACAGCTGCAATACTACTCCATCTTCCTGGTCCTCAAGCTTCTCATTTGCATCTGTCTCTTAAGGCTTTAACATCCAAGGTAGCCTGGTTGGTGGATAAGCCTGCTAGGTGTCCAAAACTCATTTCTGGAGCTTACTGTTGTACAGCCTGACCTCAATTCACTTGTTTATGTTATAAAATAATGCCTACCTCACAATGTTAACTGTAAGAAACACAATTAATTAAGCATGTGAGTGTTAAACCGTAGTGAGCTGTTTTACCTTATGTAGCAAGACCTCTTACCTAACCATCCAGCATAGTTCTCTCCCTATGGAGGTCCTCACTAAGCACTAGATTGATTACTTGTTGGACTTGAGCTGAGAACAAAATTGGACCCTCAGCATATCTCAAACCCTGTTTGAATGAGGAGTTTAACTGGACCATCCTTGTTGAAGGTGGAGGTCCCAGGCTAATACCTCCCAACTCACGAAATCTGGTTAGAGCAGCCAGGCATGCAATAAGAAGGAGCCATGTTAAGAGAAAAGGAAAACCAGGCACCCAGGACTGAGTATTAAGTGCATATGTACATGTTCCATTATTTTCATGTCTTAAGATAACACCATTTTATTATATCTCATGACTTTGTGGGTCTGGAATTCAGGCCGAATTTAGCTGGAAGACCTTTCAGTTCCACATGGTATTAACTGAAGTCAATCTGTGATATTTGAATGGTGAGGATACTGGACTGAGAGTCTAAGACAGTTTCATTCATATTTTGGGGGCCTTGGCAAGAATGGCTGGAAGGCTCAGCTCAGCTGGACTATCAACTGGAGCACTTGAATGCAACTATGACAGCATGGTGGTCTCAGGGTAACCACAATTCTTACACAGTAAGTTGGAGTCTTGAGGGAGTTTTCTAAGAGACCAATGCAGGAGCTGCAAGGCTTCTTCTGACATAGCTTTGAAAGGCAGGCACTGTTGTTTTGGCCACATTCTATTGGTCTGCTGGTTCTATTGGATGATTAAGGCTGGTCCAGATTTCAGGAGACAAGTATCTTGAATTTACCTCAATACTTGAGCCTCAGTTCTGCTGCATAGAACCAGGTATGGTATGACCTCTTTCATCTTCTCATCCTTTCCATTGTCACCACCAATGTCTTCATCATGTAATGAGAAAGCCAAGACTGAGATGTCACCAGGGCAACAGAAAACCCCAGCAAGTAAGGACCAAAGGACCCTCTGAATGGCCACCATCTTGAAATACCTGACTATGTCCAGCAAGCTTTCATTAGCCCAGAACCTAGAATACCAAAGATCTTCCCACATTCTCTGCTCTACAGAGATGAAAACTGTCAACAGGAGGCTCTCTGGAGACTGGCACTCTCCAGGAGGCTCTCTATCACCCACTGTTGATGGCAGGCATCAGTGTGAAGGGAATGAGTCTTCCTCAGAGAGGACAAGAAAATTGGGCGGTTGAAAGGCCATCATGCAAGAGGGACCCAAGGCTCATCAGGGCTGTCAGGGTGCCCAAGCCCTCTCCATTAATATTATCATCCAGGGTCTTACAACATAAGTTTAATTTTTCATATGCTGCATTCATTATGGGCTGGCTGTGGCTTTGTTCTGTGCCATCTTTATTCCAGCACAGCGAATGGGAAAGCAGCTTCTATCTGGAACATTGTCAGGTGTCATCGCAGAGGGAAAGGTGAACACCATGATTCTTAACCCTTCTGCTCAAAAGTGGCTCCTGTCACCTCTGACACTCACATGTCATTGGTCAAAGCAAGTCAAATGTAACACTGAACACAAAAGGACCAGGATGTAGAGCCCTCCCACCGCAGGGAGAGGCCCTGCAGAGAAAGGTGCCACAATATTTGGTAAATATTAACATAATCCACCATAGTCTGTACTCTGCACACCAAACACGCATTTCCCTCCCCTGCCCATCTAAGAGGACACTTATCCCTCCCCAAGGGAGACAAACCCCAATTCCCCTGCAGGTGCTGCTCTGAGCTCAAAGTCCAGGACTGGTGCATAAGGCACAAGCACCGCTATAGAAGGTTTGGATGTGCTTGCTTCCTTTAGATGGGGGACACCTGAAAAATTAAGTCACTTGCTCCCACACACAAACTCAATATTCAGTTAGGGACAGGGACACAATTAACACTCCCATTGGGAAGTGGATGCATGGGAAGTCATTTACCAGTCACTGACCCCCCCCACCCAGTAAATCTGAAGACCCACTGGGCAGGTATGGTGAGCAGCCCCTTGTCCTAAGGGTGGGGCACATTTAGCACCCCGATTCTTTTCCCCAACAGAAACTCCCCAGTCCACTCTTCTCCGTGGTCCTTGGTTCTGCCCACTGAGAGGTGCACTTTTTCACAATCCTCCTTTGCCTAATCTAAGAAGGAATATGGTCTCCTTGGGTGCTAAGCAGAGCCCTCAGCCTCCCCCCTACCTATAAAATATTGGGGGAGCCAAAGTTTGCTTTAAATACCAAATGGGTTCAGTCTCTTTTACTCCAAGCTGGTGGCTTGTGTTTGCCCATAAAATTCTCTTAAAATGTTCATTTGTTTTTTATGTATTTGATTCTAGTCGGCCTCCAGGACCAGGAAAGATAATAGTAAAATGACTATTTTTGCTTTAAGTTCCTCAATTTGGGGTTGGTTTGTTATGTAGCTATAGATAACAAAACTGCAAAACAGTACAGATACCCAGGCCCAGGCAAGGCCAGTTGAATCAGAGTCGCTGGTGGAGAAGCCTGGACCTCACCACTTTGTTTCTGCAGGTGATTCTGTTGTTGCCGAGGGTTGAAAAACTGCTGCTCTTTTGTAGGTGGTGCCAGTGAACAAAGATAAAGGGTTACACAAACAGTCATCTTTGACTTATCCCTAAAAGAAACCCCCTTTTCTATTTTTTTTCCCATCACATTCACATAACAGTCAGATATAACCAAGTAGATAGTGACCAGATGGTAAAGGGTTGGAAGTTACATCATAGGAAGAAAGTAGGGGAGGGGGTGCATGGGAAGGTGTTTAATGCAGAGAAGAAAAGTTGACAGGGAGCATTTAGTTATCTCCCCATATTTAAATGGGTAAGAAAAGCTTTCTCTGCTTACTAGAAATCAATAGGAAGCCATTAGATAGAAATCACAAGGATAAATATTACAGTTGATATAATTTATCGTAATGAGATGGAGAATGTAGTATTTTCTTAGTAGCTCTTACCAGAATACGTAACTAGGGCAGGGATTTGAACTTTTCACAAATAGCCTGGAGTTCTCTCATTCTGTGCACATAACAGGATTGCCCTTCCTCACCCCTTTGAGGTTGGGAAAGACAAAATGACTCACTTTGACCAATAATAGTAATAATAATAATAATAATAATGTCATTGGAAATGTTTGTATATTCCAAAAGAAAACTTTGAGAGCCAGTGTGTAAATGGCCACGTCCCCTTTCTTTCTGTGATGTTTAGATAGTAGAGGCACCATTAATCTGGGTCCAGAATGAGGTCGTAAAGCAGAGACGCCAGATAAATTATAGGATTTCCAATTAAATTTGAAGTTCAGAAAATAATAATAATAATAATTTTAGTATGCATTTTGGGGGGCATATGTATGCTAAAAATAAAATTGAGTATTTGAGGGTGTCTTGAATTTTTCCTTCCTACTTCTGGCAACCCCACCCCCCAAAGCGATCCCCATGGCCATGTAGCATTAGGAAGAATTAAACCTTTGTTATTCTAGGCCATGTGGACTTGCAGCTTGTTTGTTACAGCCAAATAACTTAGCCTAAACTGACTTAACTACTTCCCATTTTTGATAAGAAAATATTTTGATGAGGCCTAAGCATAGCCCTAATATGTGAAAGGAGTAGGCAGCTTCTCTGCATAATAAGAGAGAAAACTGAGAGCTTCTGGAGGTAATATGAGAAGGGGAGATGGATAGAAAACTGTTAAAACAGAGCCTCAACCATCAGGGAATTTCTTACCTACTTGAAAAATAAAGTAAGAGAAAATGATGGTAGACAGTAGTCTTGAGGTCATAGAGGTCATTGTGGATTTAGGGTAGGCATGGAAGGACTTCATGCAAAAGCAGGCCTGCCTGACCGAGGGGTGGCCAAGTAAGTAGGAAGAGCTGAGAGCAGAAACACCCTGTGGGGAATCGGTAGGGCCAGGTCTGCTCTACGCCACCACCTACCAGCTTCATCAGTCCCCACAAGCCCCGGCTCAGGGCAAGGCTGGAGATAAAGCTCTAGGTGGCACCTGGACCCAAGTCACAGGCCTGCTCTAACGCTGAGAGACTACCTGCATTCCATAATGCTGATGTCAGTGGCCCGCCTGGGCCTCTGACAGGCAGGGGAATGGTGGTTGCCAGTTGATTTCAAAGCCAAAACCCAAACATGTTTGCTAACTTTTGTTTGACACATCAGTGTTATAGGAAAGCTCCTTGATAGCAAGGGATCCCTCATTTCTATGTGTCCTCACCCTTAGCACATGGTGGGTGTTAAATAAACATAGATGCCAGGAGGCCCAATATTTTGAGACCCTCTTTAGCCGTTACAGCAACTCCTTTTGGCCACCAGAGGGCAGCACAGGGTCATGAACTGGAAACTGTGGTGGGAGTTCAGAATCCCGGTGAATGTGATTCCCATAAACCAGGTGGTAGGGGAGAGCCCAGGCTCTGCCAGCATTTTCTTGGGCCCACAGAAAAAGGAAATAGACATTTTTTCCTATAAATCTATATTCATCCATTTAAAGTGCTGTCCTTTATCTGAGATTTTCTTTCCCAATTTTTTACCATTAAAACATCCTTTCTTTTATGTGGTAGGATTTTTGTTCTATTTGCTTATGTTTTACATTCTTATTTAACCAAATAAATAACGGCAACCTTCTGGTGTTCCAGAATGCTTGCAGTAAATGACTGTTTAGGTTTGTGCAATCAACGATTAGGAGATCCCTTAGTGTTGAATGTCAGAATCAGATGGGGCCCATGACAAAAATAGGGGAGCAGCAGATAAACTGCACCTTTGGGTCCCCCAGGCCTTCTTTCCTGCCACCCATTGCTCTTTCCTTTGTGGTCAATGGGCCAGCTCAGCGCCCTCCTGCTCTCTCCCTGTCCAGCCTCCTCCTCTAAGTTGAAACCTGCTTTGGGGACAGAATCTATCAGCAGCTTAGACATCAGTGAGAATTTAAATCACTCCTTTTCCCTCCCAGAAAACTTGACTCACATGTCTTATCTCTGATTCCAGAACGCAGGTGTTTTTGGCTGCAGGGGGAGATACGAGAAGAGGGAAAGGCAGTCAGCGTGGTGATAAAAATCAGGCCACCCAAGGGACTTGCAGATCTCACTCTGCTTTATTGGAGTGGCTACAAGAGCCACCCCAATGCAGGTAGACCAGTTCCTCGGACAGAGTGGCCCCAGTGCTTATTCTTCCTTCACCTTTTTGGAAAATCGTTTCAGTCACACCCATAAGTAAGCACTAACGGTCCTGATGACAGAGCCCTCTGTCCGTTGGACCAGTGCAGCCCAGGCAAGAGACAATGCCCCAACTCATAAAGGGCGCTTCAGTCACAAACCAAGATGTACTGCCCATAGTGCATTGTGGGATACAGTAGCATTTTTAGCAATGATTGTACCAAACAAACCAGCGAGCCTGCGCTGAGACCTGCCACGGCAGGGGCTGATTATGCTCGTGTTACGGGGATACAAAGAAGTATGAGACACAATGAGTATGAGACACATCAGAAAGAACAAAACAGCGGCGCCTGGGTGGCTTAGTCGGTAAAGCATCCAACTCTTGATCTCCACTCAGGTAGTGATCTCACAGTTTGTGGGTTTGAGCCTGGGATCAGGCTCTGCGCTGACAGCATGGAGACTGCTTGGGGTTCTCTCTCTATCTCTCTCTCTCTCCTTCTCTGCACCTTCCCCACTCATGCTCTTTCTCTCTCTCTCTCTCAAAATAAGTAAATAAACTTTAAAAAGAATACTTCAAAACAAATGCCAGAGTTGAAAAGGAGATGACGACGTGTTTGGGAGACTTGGAAAGCCTTCCTGCGCTGGGCCTGAAATAACAGGTACGACTTAGACGGGAAACAGCAAAGGCACAGAGTGATCCAAGGGCCCGGGTAGGAAGTACAGGGCTGTGCTTGGAGCACGGGGCCCGGTCCAGTTTGGCCATAATGTCAGCCAGGGAAAACGAACACTAATGAATGACAGGAAGGCTTAGGCAGGTGGCTTCAACCCCACAGCCATAACGGAACCCTCTGTGGCCTTGGGACTCAGTGACTTGAGCAGCCCATTTTAGCACACAAAACCAAGCAGTGAGAAAAGTTTAATAGTAATGGTTACTTTTACCTTACCCAGTTTCTGTCGCAAGCCTCATTTTTCCTGATGTTGGAAATGTCATCTCCCGCAGTCCGGGCTCCCGCTCTACATGTCCCGGCCCCAGCGGGCCCACCAGAGCTCAGCGGCAGTTTCTGTGCCCAGCATCTACAGCACCTCTCCCCTTCCCTGCTTGGCAGGGGGGACCACGCTAACTACCTCTCCTTCATCCTCGCTGCCTTTGGGATAGCTGGCTGGGGCTGCCAAAGCAAAGCGCTACAAACTGGGGGGCTTAAAATGACAGATGTTTATCCTGCCACAGTTGTGGAGGCTGCAGGTCTGAAGCTGAGGTGTCAGCTGGGCCAGACTCCTTCCTGAGGCTCTAGGACAGAATACTTCCATGCCTCTTTGTCGCTGAGGCACCTCCGTGCACTCCCTGAGAGGTGACTGCAAGCCCACGGATTTCCCCTGCTGGCCCTGTGCCTCTCCGAGGCCCCCGGAACTCTCTGGCCCTCTGCTCTGGGGCCAGGATACAACCCTCTCTTCCCTGAGGCCTTTACACCCCCCCTGTGCTCTACCCCAGCCAAAGGGGCCCCAGGGCCCTCACCCTGAGCGCACACAAGCCCTCCTTACCCTTGGGGAGTTTGGCAGAAGGGAGATGAGAGTAAATGTGTCTCCCTGCTCAGAGGCCCAATCTCTCGTCACCGCAGCCACTGTCTCCTCTCTCCGCAACCTGGGAAAACTGTACTTATTTACCACATCTTCTCCCAAATCTATTGGCTAAGGCCTAAACTTCCCAAGCTCCTCAGAAACCAAGAGAAGACCCCTTTCTTTTTTTTTTTTTTTTTTTAATTTTTTTTTCAGCGTTTTTTATTTATTTTTGGGACAGAGAGAGACAGAGCATGAACAGGGGAGGGGCAGAGAGAGAGGGAGACACAGAATCGGAAACAGGCTCCAGGCTCTGAGCCATCAGCCCAGAGCCCGACGCGGGGCTCGAACTCACGGACCGCGAGATCGTGACCTGGCTGAAGTCGGACGCTTAACCGACTGAGCCACCCAGGCGCCCCAGAGAAGACCCCTTTCTAACAGAACTTTGCCTTTGCTGATGTAAGTCTCACTGGCTAAAGGGACAAGGGAATCTGGTAAGAAAACATCAGCAACAAAATGATTCATTATTTGAAAGTAGAACTGCACTTCCCCGAAGCACCCAGCTCACTGAGTGTATAAAGGTCTGGCCTCGCCCTCTGGTGTGTGCAGTTCAGTCAGCCAGGATCCCCAACCCCAGTGCGCCTTACTTTCAGTGCTAAGAGCAGGAAAGTACCAGAGAACCCAGGAGACAGTGGTGGCTCCGCAGTAAACATCAAGTGCCTTCTCCGTCCAAGGACGCTGAGCAACCTGGGGAGACCACAGCTCAGGCCTTGGAACCCAAACTGTTGAACAATAAGGAAGTCTCTCCAACAAAGGCTTTCTTTTCCGGGCAACTGGTTACCATTTCAAAGCACCAGCAGCGCTTTGACTCCAGAGTGACAGCACAAAGGCATCTTTGAGGACTTTTACGACCAGGCCCACTCAGGGGCTAAACTCACAGTCCTTTGCTCCCTCAGAGACTTCTCTATGACTTGATTCCACATACCTGCACGTGGCTCTCCCTACCACCAAAAAGGACACCTCGAGTTCTGCCCCATATTCTTGAAAATAAGAACAAGGTAACCGCCCCCACCCCCACCCTTTACGGCTCCCACCCCGAGATTTGTTCCTATCAGCTTCTGTTCCTCTCGTGGCAGCCAGGGGCAGGCATCTGATTCTGCGGCTTGTCAGCGGGGTGGAAAAACAACGCGGATTTCCACAACCTGCAACCTAATTTCTGGTAGGAAGGTACCATCTGGTGGATATTTGGGAAACTGCTCACGTCCTGCGTTTGAAAAGGAGCATCTGAGGGCAGCTTGTGTGGAGCATGCCAATGGCAATATTACTCCGAGACGGAATGAGACCTTCACATTCAAATATGGGCCGGTTCCCTAAACGTTTGACTCCACATACACACAGTATTCTTAGAACCAATCAGAAGCATCTAGAAGAGTCTCCTCTGTTTTCCGGCCTTCTCCGTCCAGTTTACCATTATTCCAAACAGCTATTTATTTTCTGTTCTCTTCTTTTCAAAGTATAGTTCTTGCTTCCCTTTATCGTGGAAATTTATCTATGAGGGCTGTATCTTGAGAAATCTAGTCATACCTCATTCCATGAACACATTCACACAGTCAGTGACCCTTTATGGGGTCCTCTCCCCAGCTTCTTATGGCCCCTTCCTCTGAGATTCTGTCCTGGTCTTTATATCCTTGCATTGGTCACTGGACGTGGGTTGCCTAGCAAAGGCCAGGGCCTTGGACAAGGAGGCTCTCTGCAGCTGAATGTCTGCTGACCAGCCCCCTAGCAGTGGTGAGACAAGTCTTTCCCTAAGGGAATCCCCAATCTGTAAAAATAGGCTGGGCTCCTAATACAATCTTTACCTACTTGTTAAAGTCTCATTCCCACTAAGAGATGGCATCATTCTTGTTGTCTTCGTTCTTAACATTTAGAAGCAATGGACATTGGCAGTTACCTGAAGTAAGTTAAAACCATCCCCAAAGGCCAGGACCTCTGTGAGGAATACTGTGAAGTCATCAGTATCTGTTCTATTTCCACTTTTGTTCCTTTGCCCCTTCCCTTCACTGTAGCCTCTCTCTATTCCTTTCTTCTGCAGTCAGAGTTTTGTTTTCTAGGGTAAGAAACAGGACAGACTGATTTATACTATGGGGTAAATGACTGCTAGCCAATCATTCCTGTCTAATGTAAGCTTCTCTATTCCTGTCATGGTCCAAACATTCATCACAACTGTATTTAGACAATCTTCTACCTGCTCTCCCTTCTCTATTTCTTCTCTAGTCTACCCTGGCTATTGAAGCCACACTGGTCATCCTTAAACATCACTTTTGTCATGTCACTCCCTCATTCAGTGTCACCTCACCTCACTGACATGCCCAGTCCAAGGACAAGGACCTCTGGACCAGGAGTCACAGACCTGAGGGGCCATGAGGATCTCAGCAATTAAGAGCACAAGAACTGGAGCCTGACTGCAGGGTGTGAGTCTCAGTTCCATCACTTACTGGCTGGACTTTGGGCAAGGTACCTGTACCCTTCTGCCTCAGTTTTTCTATATATGAAAATACTATTTAGGATGTGAAAATAGCATAACCTGCTGTGTTAGATTAGTTAATACACCTAAAGCACCTAGATTAGTGGCTGGCACATAATAACCATGTCAGTACTATTATTAGTACATAACAGTATTAGTACTATTGTTAGTTGTATTACTAGTACTACTAAGAGTAGTACTATTAATCACTGAGTTCCAAATAACTGAGTGACCCCGACTTTGAATAAACCACTTCATCTTGCAGAGGAGCTTCAGTTTTATCATCTTTAATTTTTTTTCATGTTTATTTTGAGAGAGAGACAGAGCTTGAGTGGGGGATGGGCAGAGAGAGAGGGAGACACAGACTCGAAGCAGGCTCCAGGCTGTGAACTGTCAGCACAGAGCCCAATGCGGGGATCAAACCCACGGACCATGCAATCATGACCTGAGCCGAAGTTGCACGCTTAACTGACTGAGCCACCCAGGCACCCCAGTTTTGCCATCTTTAAATTGAGGGCCTGGTGTCCCTTCCAGCGCCAGAATTTTGTTTCTCCCACCCTCTTCACAGCATCCAGGCCTGACTTAACAACTTTCAATAGCATATGATTGTGTGGTGGCTATAATGTTCAGCTCACCCTTACACAAGCCCTTGTTCAGACTTCTGCCAGCCTAGAATTGTCCATGCACCTCTCCGTGTGCTGTCCATCTTCCCAAATACAGGACGAAATGTTGGTCTCTCCGATCTTCGTGTGTGCCTATGGAATCCAGAATAGCTTCTTCTATCTAGGTGTTCCGGAATTGTTTACTGACCAAATTAATGTCGAGCACCAAATGGTTCTGGCCACTTTCCAGCAATTTGTCTTCTCTGCCTCTCCCCCTCTGGAATCACTCCTCTAACAGAGGTCCTGGAAACGCTCTGGCTTTTTCAATTGCCAGCTTAATTTGCCGCCATCTGTCATAGAGTATGTGTTTCCCGAGGCCTGGAGCACATCTTCCAGGGGCTTAGCTCTGTGCCACATCCATCTCCAGGCAGACAGAGTTTACATGCAAAGAAGCCCAGGGGCGTGGTTGGGGGGCGGGGCCGGGGGAGGGGAGAAGGAAGATGGGAGCTGGAAAGAGTCGAACTGTATATGGCCTCCACTTTCCGAACTACCCTCACTCACTGTGCACTGATAGAATTTAGGAAGTGATTTCCAAACATTTAGAAAAATTAGTGTCCTTGAACACAGAAATCTTCCAGAAAGATAGCCTCCTACATACATTGTTTATTCTTTTGTCTGTTAACACCTATAACACCAACCACAAGAGAGACTACAGATTGTCTCTTGGGAGAGTGATCTCTACCATCTAGCCTTGAACAGTTGGAAGGAAGAGGTCTCCTCTATATGCACTGCTTTGAAATCCAACCTCCTCAACCCTAAAGGAGACATTTTATAAACTTCACTTACGGAGAGTAAATAGAACAGAAAATCTCTTAAAGAACATGCCATGCTGAGAAGCCACCACAGCTGGGATGCCCCATCCTCACCCAGGAAGGTCTCACCCATCCTCTCCTCTACTGCTTTTGGGAAAGAGGACGACCCATCACTCTTCACAGCTCACCCGCTCCTTGGCACTTCCCACCCCATCGTCTCTTACCTCTTCCGGGAAGCTAAGTTAGACACACTCTCTCCTGCCTCCTTTGCCCAGGCCATGGGCATACTCAATGCTTCCCAGAGAAATAAACCATGTGTCCTGTCTTCCAGCCTTTACTCCCAGCCCCCTCCTACCTCTGAGCTCCTTGTTACTCTTCTGAGTACACATTTCTTGAAAAAAGCTATTTATAATTATTGTCTCTCTCAGTACCCACTCTTACTCCACAGATCCTTGCAACCTGCTTCAACCCCCATTTCTCTTTTTAGAAATGTTTACTTTTGAGATGGGGGGTGGTGGTGTAGGGGCAGAGGGAGCGGGAAACAGAGGATCTGAAGCAGGCTCTTCACTTACAGCAGTGAGCCCAACATGGGGCTCGAACTCATGAACAGTGAGATCACGACCTGAGCCTAAGTCAGACACTTAACTGATTGAGCCACCCAGGCGCCCCACCCGTGGCCATTTTTCTTCTTAAGGTGGTCCTTCAAAAGCCAGCAGTGAGCTTCCAGTTGGGAAATTTAATGACCAATAATGCCGTCTTCATATTGGTCAGCTATCTACAGCTTTGGCATTTCTGCCAGCTATTTCCCTCTCCTTTGTTCTCCTGGTTCCCAAGACCCTCCATTTCCCTACATTCTCGCCCTAATACCTTTGCCATGACTCCTTCTCCCTTTGACTCCTCTTCCTTGAGCCCTCTGCATGGCATCCTCTAAAGCTCTGTTCTTGCTATTCATCTCCTTAAACTTTCCTGGTTCAGATTTCAACACTCACCTCCTTGATCTTCATTCACCCTCAGTCCTGAAGGTGCTATTGAGCTAGAGATCTCTACTTTCACCCACCTCCTGGGCAGTTCCATTGTTATCTTCCATATCCTCTTCAAAATCAACAGGTACCAAACTAACTCACCATTTTCCATCCTAGACCTGTTCTACTCCTATCTCTGCTATTGGCACCAATACCCATCCTTATCCTCAAACCGGTCATGTTGGTCACCCAGGCTAAACTGCTCAGCCCTGTCCTTCCAGGTCTCATGAGGTACCAATCTCCATGGATGCTACCTCCACACCAGCTTTCTCCATCCTGTTTCCATGTTCCGCTCAAACTCAGACCCTCATCGCCTCTTCTGGGGATGACTAGGTGGCAGGCTAATTTGTTGGAATATTAACCTATGTGTTTTTGTGTCGCCTTTCTGTCCTCTATCCCATGAAGATTCATCACGGAATACTTGGTGCATTCTTGCCTCTAGTGAGAGATTATCTGGCTTTTAATGGAGAAAACTTCATAATGCCCTTGAAAGCAACATGGGGAAGGAGGAGATGCTTTTAAAGAAAGAGGAGAGACAGGGAAAGACTTAAAAAATAAATAAATAAAAGAAGTAAAATATTTAGAAGTTAAGCTTTCACTTTTTGCAAATGACATATTATACATGGAAAATCCAATAGACTCCACCAAAAGTCTGCTAGAACTGATACATGAATTCAGCAAAGTGGCAGGATACAAAATCAATGTACAAAAATCAGTTGCATTCTTATACACTAATAATGAAGCAACAGAAAGACAAATAAAGACTGATCCCATTCACAATTGCACCAAGAAGCATAAAATACCTAGTAATAAACTTAACCAAAGATGTAAAAGATCTGTATGCTGAAAACTATAGAAAGCTTATGAAGGAAACCGAAGAAGATATAAAGAAATGGAAAAACATTCCGTGTCATGGATTGGAAGAATAAATACTGTTAAAATGTCAATACTACCCAAAGCAATGTACACATTCAATGCAATCCCAATCAAAACTGCACCAGCATTCTTCTCGAAGCTAGAACAAGCAATCCTAAAATTCATATGGAACCACAAAAGGCCCCGAATAGCCAAAGTAATTTTGAAGAAGACCAAAGCAGGAGGCATCAAATCCCAGACTTTAGCCTCTACTACAAAGCTGTAATCATCAAGACAGCGTGGTATTGGCACAAAAACAGACACATAGACCAATGGAATAGAATAGAAACCCCAGAACTAGACCCACAAACGGATGGCCAACTAATCTTTGACAAAGCAGGAAAGAATATCCAATGGAAAAAAGACAGTCTCTTTAACAAATGGTGCTGGGAGAACTGGACAGCAACATGCAGAAGGATAAAACTAGACCACTTTCTTACACCATTCACAAAAACAAACTCAAAATGGATAAAGGACCTGAATGTTGAGACAGGAAACCATCAAAACCCTAGAGGAGAAAGTAGGAAAAAACCTCTCTGACCTCAGCTGCAGCAATTTCTTACTTGACATATCCCCAAGGGCAAGGGAATTAAAAGCAAAAATGAACTATTGGGACCTCATGAAGATAAGAAAGCTTCTGCACAGCAAAGGAAACAATCAACAAAACTAAAAGGCAATTGACAAAATGGGAAAAGATATTTGTAAATGACATATCGGACAACGGGCTAGTATCCAAAATCTATAAAGAGCTCACCAAACTCCACACCTGAAAAACAAATAATCCAGTGAAGAAATGGGCAGAAAACATGAATAGACATTTCTCTAAAGAAGACATCCAGATGGCCAACAGGCACGTGAAAAGATGCTCAACGTTGCTCCTCATCAGGGAAATACAAATCAAAACCACACTCAGATATCACCTCATGCCAGTCAGAGTGGCCAAAATGAACAAAACAGGAGACTATAGATGCTGGAGAGGATGTGGAGAAACGGGAACCCTCTTGCACTGTTGGTGGGAATGCAAACTGGTGCAGCCACTCTGGAAAAGTGTGGAGGTTCCTCAAAAAATTAAAAATAGACCTACCCTATGACCCAGCAGTAGCACTGCTAGGAATTTACCCAAGGGATACAGGAGTGCTGATGCATAGGGACACTTGTACCCCAATGTTTATAGCAGCACTCTCAACAATAGCCAAATTATGGAAAGAGCCTAAATGTCCATCAACTGATGAATGGATAAAGAAATTGTGGTTTATATACACAATGGAATACTACGTGGCAATGAGAAAGAATGAAATATGGCCTTTTGTAGCAACACGGATGGAACTGGAGCGTTATGTTAAGTGAAAGACGTCATACAAAGACAGATACCATATGTTTTCACTCTTATGTGGATCCTGAGAAACTTAACAAAAGTCCATGGGGGGAGGGGAAGAAAAAAAAGAAAAAAGAGGTTAGAGAGGGAGACAGCCAAAGCGTAAGAGACTCTTAAAAACTGAGAACTGAGGGTTGATGGGGGGTGGGAGGGCGGGGTGGTGGGTGATGGGTATTGAGGAGGGCACCTTTTGGGATGAGCACTGGGTGTTGTATGGAAATCAATTTGACAATAAATTTTATATTTAAAAAAAAGTGAAATACTCTTCCGCAACAAAAAAGGAATGAATATTGACATACACAACATAATGAGTCTCACAAAATGTTGAGTGAAAAAAGCTGCAGTAGGATTCTATTTATGTGAAGTTCTAGAACAGGCACACTAATCTATGGGGGTAGAACTCAGCAGAGTAGGTGCCTCGGGGTAAGGAGAGTGTTGTTTGGAAGGGGACATGAGGGAACTTTCTGGTGTGACAGAAAAGCCCTAGATCTTCAATGGGATGTGGTTATATGGGTATTCCAATTAACCAAACATCAAGCTCTACACATAAGGTCTACAAATTTCACTGAATGCTAACTTTAAAAAGAGGTCAGACAGTGATGGGAGCAGTACTGATGGCAGCACCCTGAAGAGGAAACACCACTTACAGGAGATCACTATCTGGTGTCTTTGGGGAACCTAGACCTTGGGCGACAAGGGTCCCAGATTTAACAAAGCTTTGCATGCTCTTAAGCCAGAGAAGGCTACCAGTCTTCAAAGATGTCAGTGAGACCATAATGGAATGGAGATCCGGGGTCCTTCCCAAGCTTACCAGGTACATAGTAATCTTCCCAGATTCTGGCGCATCCTTGAGAAGGCAGGAAATAGCTCATACTGAATTTCCTATCAACCCAGCAGAACAAAACTGGAAATTCAACCTGAAGAAAATAAACAAATGGGCATTTCCAGCACACCAGACTTGGTGGATTGAGGGTCAGACCTCCTGCAAATGTAAAGACCTATGCTATTTCTCTCAATTCTTCTTATTCACTCTGACAGATTAATCTTCCTAAATCAGTCAGGGTCATGTCTTCTCCTGGCTAAAGTCTTCCATGATTCTATCTATATTCCTTGGAGGGAAAAAAAAAAAAAAAAAAAAGTGTATATCCCTTAGCCTGAAATTCAAGGGCCTCCTTAATATTTCTTCCCAGACTCTGTAGCCACCACTTCTTGGTAAGGAGAAAGTAAGAGGGACACTGTAAGACTAACACCAGTCAGAGGAATTGTTTTAAAGGCTGTTGTCCTGTTGCTAGGAGGAGGCCACACTCCAGACCACAGCAGTTCCACACACTACTTGGCTAATGTTCAGAGCAAGTGAACACATCTTAATGTTTTTGCAACCCAAATATAAGTATAAGCACAAATCTCTCAAAAAACTGAGATTTGTTCCAGTCATGTTTTTCCTAATAGCCACACACAGGTCACCCTCATGCACGTGTATTTGGGGACTAACACACAAACTCAGCCTTTGGGATAAGACAGACTGGGTTTGAATCCCTGCTCTGCTCTGACTGTCGCAGACATGGTTGGTTGTGTATCCAACAATCCAGCACGGACACACACAGCCTCCTTCCAAAGAGCCGGATTTGTTGTTTCAGTAAGTCACACTCCTCCACTCTGTCCCCCACTAAGCCAGTCATTGAAATCCATTCTACTTAGGATGGACACACGTTGGAATTCTGATGACAGAGGCCTAAGGAGAGCTCTTCTGAAAGGCTTGCAGGAAACTTTCCTTTCTCTTAAAAATGACCACCCAGGAAGACAGGTCTCTTCTGCTGCTGGATTTGACTGTCTGGATATGAAGCCTGAAAATGCAACATTATCTGTCACCCACAAGAGACCGCCTGAGGACAGGGTCTCCACACCCCAGGACACAGCAGAAAGATGGGCAAAAAAGCTGCGAGTACAGGAATAGGTTGATCAAAAACACGGGCCCCTTTTCAGCCACTGGGAGACACCACTTTCTCCATCCATCCTCTACATGAAGGGCAAGGCCCACGGTGAAGGCACTTTGGTAAATTGAGATTGCTCTCTTGAGGCTGGTATATTTAGATCTATTAATGTCTTCACTGTTTTCCTGAGCTATTTTTACTTAATGGTTTATTTCATTCTGCCTCAACTGAAGTGGTGGATGAACACAGGTAAATACACAAAGGATTGAAAAAGAAATCAAGTTGAGGTGAGGAATTGTGCATTTCCTTCTGCAAATGATAGTCTGTACTTCCTCAGAGCAGTGTCTGACGACGTATCACCTCTTTGAGTTCCCGTGCATCTATTTCATCTCTAATGATGCTGCTAATGGGGGGCTTACTTGCACTTACCACGCACTCTGACAAACACATCTATCCATTGGCATTTGGGGACTGCAGACAAATGGAGCTATAAAAACCTTCAATTGCTCAGCGCCTCATTGCCTGAGGGTAATTTGTACTTTATAAGGCAGAGGTGGAATTGTGATGAGGAAGATACCACATTATGCTGGTTTCAAACTTAGGGAAAGTATCAAAGAAAGAGCAAAGACACAAAGCTACCTTGATTCACTGTGGAAAGTATTTATTGAACATCTACTGGACGCACAACAGCCAAGACATTAAGAAAACACGGAAGAAATTTTAAGCTGCCAGACTCCACCTGCCAACAAGAGATACTACTTTTGTGGAAGAATCTACATACAAAACCATAAATGTGAAAAGGTCACAGGAATGTATGTATATATTATGTAAATATATTACACACACACATACATGTATTTAATGTTAGATTGAGTTGCCAAAATGAAAAAAAAAAAATTAACGGAAATGTCAGAAAGAAGTTGACGTGGCCCCCCGTATCTGTAATATCAAATAAACTGTTAGTGACACCTAATAAATCATTAATGCAACTGCCTTCTAAGTGTTCCTGAACACTCAGTTAAAATCAGGTTCTGGGGGCACCTGAATGGCTCAGTTTAGCATCCTACTCTTGATTTTGGCTCAGGTCATGATCTCACAGTTGTGGGACTGAGTCCCATGTCAGGCTCCCACCCAGGTGAGCGTGGAGCCTACTTGAGATTCTCTCTACCCCTCTCCCATGCTAAGATTAAAAAAAAAAAAAGTATGTAAATTTCTGGGTTCTATTGTGCTTTACACTTTGAATGCGCTTCTGTCCTAGCTTAGCTCAATCAGCCTAAGACCTCAGGAGCCAATCAACAGTCTGGAGAAAAGGTGGAACTTACAAGATTTGGGGTATGGTGAAATTCAAATAAATTAGCATGGCAATAGGTTCAGAGCAAAGCAGGGCTGTGTGTAGAGGGCTGAATATCAGGTCTGGACTGCAAAGTGGACCCAGGGTCCTATACCCTTAGAAACTAAAGTTTAGATGTGGAATGCTGTCTCCCAAAACCCCTTGTCTGAAGCTCTGCACCTCACGGAAATTGAGGCAGCTTCTCTGGGTCAAAGTAAATTATGTCAAATAGCAAAATTTCTGATGGTCTGATTTTAGAGAACAAAGTTCCTCTGAGTTAAGAAAGCAGTAGTCACTGCAAAGGAGTTGTTCTGACACGTTACAGCTGCAGAAAGTCCTTGGGTAAAATATTTTTTCCTGTTAACTGCAGCTGGCTTTAACTGTGTCTGATGAAGGAAGGGCAGGGCAGATTTACATTTTCTTAGTCTGATCTAATTTCTACTTTCTCACCTCCACGACAACTCGAAACACACTGTCCTGCATTTTGGTTACTTATGTTCAGAGCTTTCTTCAAGCTAGACTATAAATACATCAAGGTCTAGCAGTGTCTCTTATGCGGTGAGTGATCAAAAATATTTTCTGGACTTAATTTGATTACCAATAGCAGCAAGAGCAATATTTCAACTTCATCAATGAGGGCACATCAGGTCCAAGCAAAACTAAGATCAGGCCAGGTCAAGTGGCGGATTAGGAAGCTCTTCTACAACAAAAAGATCTTCCCACTTGCAAAACTGAAGGCAGACCATCATTCCTCAGCTGGAAGAAACATTTATTTTAACAAGATTTCAATAGGAGCACATTCAGCAAAGTTGCACCTACAAAGGGAACTTGCAAAAGAAATCAGCCAGGCACAGGGTTAGCCTTCTGCTACATGAACCGTATACTTTCACATCTGCATCTTTCAGATTTTGCTCTTGTTATGAACGGCGGTGGTAATCAGCCTTTTCCATCTTATCCTGCCCTAGGCCTACAAAATTGCTTAAAAAGGCACAGCCTGTCAAGTTTTTATTTGCTCAAGTAATGTCTGTTCAATCATCTCAGTTCAAATATGTCATCATTAAACAATCACACCCATTATGGAGAACATAATGGAACCATTTGGAGTGGAAAACTGTTCTTAACCCCAAAGTTTCCCTCAAGTAAAGGGCTTTTGTGTCATAGGAACACTTTCCACTTCCTCTCATCATGAAATGCTAACACACTGCAAGTTGTTTGTAAACTGGCTGGTGCGTGAAAACCAGAGAGCAACCAGTACAAAAAGCTGTTGTTCATGAGACCTAAAGAAATGACACTGGAATCTCTCTGTGCACTTAGTAATTTTAGGGTAAACTTAACTAGGATTTGGTGAACACAAGAATTCATTCCCATCTGATAAAGTAGTTCTGCTTTGCACTAAATGGAAAGCAAGAGTTCATCAGTCAACATTGAGATTACCAAAAGGAAACCATTCTTAAAAAGTATTCCTTACTGACTGTTCTTCCACGTCCTGGTGATCAGCCCTATCTGGGATAAAAGACGTTCAGCTCAGAGTGGACACGTAAGACACACGTTCAGAGGCAGCACGGGTGACAAATGTCAGCAATGCCCCTCCCTATAAAAGACCGCTTTGTTTTCATTCCTTTTGAGACAAGGAGCAACATGACACATGTATTACCACAGCTCTGTCTTAGGGCCAGGGGTCCCCTGCCAGGTGTAATCTGAAAGCTCCTGCACTCCAAAGTAACTCAAGGCGACTTAAAATACTTATGCACTGTCAAACAATACATGGACATTTATTCCCTTTTTCAAAACATTTATATTTAACCTAAGGCAGCTTTGATCTCAGTCTGAAGCACCATCCCCCAAACTTACAAAAGCCTTGGGGCAGGGGTGGGGAGGAGATTCTTTCAGAGTTAGCTTTAGGCTTGTGCTGAGTCCATTTTGAGGTTTATGAGGAGGCTCTAGGAGAACATATTAGCACAGAGAGAAAAGAAAAATGCCTGCTTGTTTGACAAAGTAGAACTTCAGTTTATTTCTTTACTACTTAGGCTAAAATGTCCTGCATCCACTTACTTAAACTTTAATCACTTCCTTCTGCTATTGTTATGTTGCTCATTTTTGACACCAAAATGGGCTTAAGCAGGAAAAGTGTCTTGGGAATGAGCCATGATCTAGCCAAGAACACAGGAAACCCTGAGTACACAATTACTGGGTCACAGAATACCATAAATCCTCAGTTCTTGTTGTAAATGTTAAGATGTTCATTAGTTAGGGGGAAAAAAAAAGTCATTGAGATTTTCTATAGGGAATAACCAATATGTTACTAGAATGTAGAACAGAGGAAGGAATATCCTTAGTTAATGTATTTTGGAATACAAAAGCAAAATCACAACCCTCTCCCATGCTCAAGTTCAAGTATTTCAGGATCAGGTTGCCTATGGTTAGTTCTATGCTAAAATAGTAAGAGCAAGCAGCTAAGCCAATCTATGCTACTATATTACCTAAGGTTCAGTTTGATACATGTAAAACACACCACTGGTGGAGTTCTAGATCACATGTTGCAAAAGGTTGTTTTTGAGCTTTTTTTTTCCAGATAAGAATTTTCATTTACACTGTATATTAATAGGAAAGTGTAGGACATTTAGTTGATGGGCATCTAAAATCTGCATGATGAATTAAAGGCAATTATGTCCATGTACCTTAATAGTAAAGGAACATTTCTTCGCTGACTCTGCAATCAACCTTTACATCTTTTCAATAACCCATATCACTAGAGAGAAACTGCAAAGTCTAACCTTAAAGAAACATGAAGAACACTAACTAGCAAGTAGTATTAAACACTGAACTTTAAGCATGAAAAAAAGCTTAAAATGTTACCCAATCCTCTACTTTTTCTGGCTTTCCTTAACACAAGAACATAAATGATGGTTCTCATATTGAAATTTTAATATGTTGCTGTGGCTTGAACATTCTTTTAAAGTTCCAAGAGGCAAAAACCCTGTCTGTTTTGCTATTATATCCCCATATCTTCAACATTTTTTAGCATATAGGAAGTTCTGAATTGATACTCAATAAATAAATTCCACTGTGAATTACTGTCACAGCCTAAGTTGCCTCTTTGTTTTTATTGAAGGCATGGCTATGTTGCTGAAAATAGCATACTTTAAATGGGAACATGAGATGTATTATTTCCATAACTCAGATCCAACTTGCTTTTGACAGCAGCAAATTTAACTGAAACATATTCTTTATGGATGATAGGAGAAAAGAGACATCTAGTGGATGGACTGAGACTCAAAATTCAAAAACCACATCTGCCTCTCTCTCCATCTTTTGTTAAAAGTCCCTGAAAAAAAAATAAGTTGTCTTCTTTGTCAAAGAGGTCAAACACAAGTAGTCACTTCAATTTCAAGAATACTGAAATGCTAATGCCTGAATAAAAAGTCTTCTACTTGGGAGTTTAAGAAGTCACTTCCTTATCCTTGGGGGGGGGGGGGGGGCGGGTACTTAAAACCATTTTATTCATGCTTCAAGTGCCCTAAAGAATAATGTCCATAAAGTTGTAACTTTCCATTTATAAAGGTGAAGAAAGAGAAACAGGTAGAAAAATACCGTACTGTTCAGATCAAATAACTTTTGAGATATATTAGTGGCAGGTGAATCCACAAACATACAATTTAAATGTACCCAAATGTGAAATCATTAGCAGATCCTTGATCTTGAGTTTATGAAAACATAATATACATATAAGGGCAGAACCACTTTTCAATGGACCACCTTGAAAAGGATGAATTTTTAAATTTTTTTTTTTTCAACATTTATTTTTGGGACAGAGAGAGACAGAGCATGAACGGGGGAGGGGCAGAGAGAGAGGGAGACACAGAATCGGAAACAGGCTCCAGGCTCTGAGCCATCAGCCCAGAGCCCGACGCGGGGCTCGAACTCACGGACCGCGAGATCGTGACCTGGCTGAAGTCGGACGCTTAACCGACTGTACCACCCAGGCGCCCCGAAAAGGATGAATTTTTAAAAGACTATATGTAGCTATAAATGGATAAGTAGAATTTTAATTTCTTCCAAAAGTGATCTATTTTAAAAACAGGTATTGGAGCACCTGCGAGGCTCAGTCATTTCCAAGTCCATCTCTTGATTTCGGCTCAGGTCATGATCTCTCAGTTTATGTGTTAGAGCCCTGTGTTGGCCTCTGCACTGACAGTGCATAGCCTGCTTGGGATTCTCTCTCTCCCTCTCTCCTTGCCCTTCCCTGGCTCATGCATGTGTGCACTCTCTCAAAATAAACAAACAATAACAACAACAAAAAAAATAGGTTATCATCCCGCCTGCATCCTAAGTATTCTTAATTACTGGGCCAAAACCGTGGTAGGATCAGAAACACCATTTCCACAAATCTTTTTCAATCCAGATAACTTTATTCAACAAATATTTGAGCACTTGCCACATGCCAAGAATGTATTTCATAACACTATCACAAAGTTCACTTTTATTTGTAGACTAAAAATGCTTTACCAGTCTTTAAAATCAGTTCAGGTACTTTCTAATTCATAAAAATCCAATTAGGTCACTGGCAAGTTTCACTTTCAGTATGAGATCTGCAAATAGGTACATAAATTTAGCCAATTTGGAGAGACAGTGCCAAAATGTGCAAGAGCTTAAACACGCCTAGACTGGGACAGCTTAATGTCCCAATGGTTGTTCTACATACAGAGAGGTCTCTTTCTTTCCATTCTCTTTTTAAAGAGTTCATTTCCTCATAACATCCAATTCAGTCTCCAACAGACTTGCTGAGTTTTAGGCTCTTGTTATTAACTGAGCACTTCAGCCCGGTAACTAAGGACATCATGCATGACTTGGTAGACATATTTAAGGTCATTTGATACCTCCCTCTCATGAGCAGCATCTAGCACGAAAAGGTATCACCTCTCTCAATTAAATGGGTCACAGAGGCTAAGCAATATTGCCAAATAAATTTTGTGAATATTTAATAATATGCTATTCAGTATAAATATAACAGAAAAAGAATCATTAAAAGCCCTATTCTGTCCCTAACTACTTATGTGGTCTTTGCCAAGTCACTTACAATGGTAAAATGTGATTTGGACTAGACCAAACTCTGAAAATTCCATGCTACTGACGTTAGTTGTTTGTATATGTGATCTCAACCTTAACTGCATCCATTTTTAAGTTTTTCAGTCCATGTGTGAGGACAGCACACATCCTCCAATACTTTTATCCACTATTTCCAATTTGCTTACAGCCACAACACATTCACCCCTCCCCACAATCACTAATTGTTACTCAGGCCCTTTCTTCCATACCTAAAATATTTTCCCTACCTACTCTATCTACCAAAATCTTCCTCATCATTCAAGGTCTTGGGAAAGAGAAATCAGTCTATTCTAATAGAACTGCTCCGTAGTCACCTTGTAAAGGTACGTGATACCCCAACTAAGCATTATTGCACCAAAACATACATCTCATATTTTCTTATTGCCCCACCCTCTGAACAGTGGATTCTTAAGAATTTGTTTGTGAAAGACACCATGTACTCTCAATAAAAGAAAGGATGTACTCCCAATTCCAGTATCAACTTTCTAATAAGCCTGCAAGAAAGATTAACAGTCCACTGTACCAATGATTCTTGTTCATTGAAAATGGAGGAAATTTTAAGTCATCTTCTCTAAACTGTCTCAGAATGGGATTTGGATCAGAGGGAATCAAAACTGATCAACAAAAGCCACAGCGAGAAATTAGTAGGGTTTCTAGTGCTGATGTTCAATGGCACAAAACATTTCAAGGCATTTCGGTTAGCATTGTACAATGCTCAGATTTAGAGTGTACAATCATTTACACTACGGAGATCTAAAAATTACAAAAAAACCTAGTTAAAGAACTACTGAAGATTCACTTCAGAAAATTTATGATCATTTAATTAATCCTCCACTGTTTTACATAGAATTATCACAGTTTAAGATAAAAACTAGTGGAAAAGAAAAGTGTAATTATTGTTTTACTTTATTGATAAATCTGGATATTTTTAAAGGACCAAAAATTGTGTACACAAGCAATTCAAAGCTTTCATTTCAAAATGAAAAATGGATTTTATTCATGCATCTAGCCATCTATCAAACACATTTACTGAACTACTACTATGTGCCAGGTAATATGTAAGGCACTAGAAATACCAAATGAATATGACTGATCCTATTGTGTAATTACTTTCTTCAACTATTGTTGGATGTAACATTTTTCATTATTTTGAGTAAGAATTTTAGGCACACATAAAAGACTAATTTTAAACCATAGACACACGTTGTAACATAACTTAGTTACAGAGTTGTAACTCTGTACTTAGCAGAGTTTTTTCCCTCAAAACAACCACCACAACCACCATCATCTATGCGAAGAAGAATTCTGAGCTTCATAAGACATTTTTGAAACCTCACTCCTCTGTGAATGAGTTCACTACACTAGCTTTTGAGCTCAGAACAGAATGTTTTATTCATCATCAAGCACAGTGACTGAATCATGGTATATACTCAAGAAATACCTCTGGGATTGAAGGCCCAAAACTTGATGCCTTCATACGACACGGGCAGTATAAATGAGTTGTAGTGTTTGAATAATAGTGAAACCATTTCAATTCAGCACCTTAGTTTTAGTGTAATGTATAAAAGTCACCAAAAGTGACAGACCACTAGAAAGCAATAAGGATAAATCATTTGCAAAATCAAAATAACAAAACAAAACTTTCCTAATTTTTAATTTTCTCAGTTTTTTCTTTCAGGTTTTTTTCCAGTTGCCATTTTTTTCTAAGTCACGCATTCATCTCTATTTTTGTACCTTTTTTTTTTCTTTTTACTGCTGCTGCATACATGGGAGCAATGTTAATACAATTCTGAATTCGAATAGGTGTTACTGAATTTCAGCTTCCAACTTCTAAATACATCAGTTACACCGGGTTATGGCATAGAAAATACCAGGAACAACCACAGATTTTAATTTATTTTGTTAAGATGCTATCAAGACCAAGCACATTGTAATGAAGGTTCTGGTATGCTGAAAAACAAATACTGAAGAGGGATGAGCAGTATTGAAGAGTCATCAACAGTGACTAGAAATCCCTTTTCACTCAAGTCTCCAGACCCTCCAGCAGATCTAAAATTCTTAAGATAAGCTTAGATATGATACGGACCTAATTATAAAAACAAAGTATTTATTTTCAGGATTTGCTGTGGAAAGTTCACCAGAACTTCTCGTTGACAACTCTGCCTGTGACCATGTATACTGGCTACGTGCTACTACAGTGAATATGTTCTACAGCACAGAGTAGAAGGTTTTACCCCAAGAGTTTGTACATATTTGGTTTGCATGTATTTTAGGTTATACATTTAGGGACATTAAGCTATATTGGGAATCTAGGTGCTAACAGCTAAAGAGACTGCAGAGGGCTCTCAGAGGCACTCAGGCATGGTGCTGATGAATAAGATCTGGCAGTTAGAGGGGCAGAGGAGTCAAAGCAGTGCTGGTAGGAAAAGCAGAAATACATGGGACTTGATCACTGACAGATCAGTCCGATATTTAGTGGAACAACACCACTCTTTACAATACCACAAATACCTTTTGATACTACAAATAATTTCATCAATAATATTACAAAGTACTCTGGTACCATCTTTATGGTTATCTGAATGAAGAAGGTTTCTATTTATATAGATATATCTTCTAGGGCTTCTCTGCAGAAATTAAGTAGAGAATAAAGAACATAATAGCTTGTTATCCCTATATATATTATTATTTCTGAAGATATTTCTACAAATAACTGCAAGGACAGTTATATCCACTTGTTCAAGTAGCTTTGAAAGCAAACTATTGGTGGACTTGATAGACAACTGCTGTATCTGCTATCAAAAAGCAAGACAATCAGAAGAAGGTGGTTACTTGTAGTATATGCCATGTACTAATGTGTAAGGATCAGGCTGTAAAACCCAGCTTCCTGAAGAGTAGGCAAGTTAGATAACCGTCATCTATTTTTATTTCTGTCCATTAATATTTCCCAATCGATCAAAGCCCTGCCTACTAAAAAGGAGACATTAGAAGACACCCTTACTAACACAAATAAACCAATTCTCACAACTCATAAAAACTGCACTGTTAATCCAGATACCACACCACCCTCATATGTAAATTAAGGTCTAGAAAGTTCAAGGAATTTATCTAAGATTACACAAATATATCTTCTATGTTTTAACAATAACAACAAAAAATCAAAGTCGAAGGAGTTGTATCATCAATTTGTAGAACCAGAATAAAAATTTCAGTCACTGGCCTTAGTCTGGTGTTTTTCCAACGTACCATGCTCATGTAGCTGACATCAAATCAGTGTTACAGATGTGAATTCATCTTGGCCAGCCTCTACACATATACAACCAAACATGCTATAAACTGAAAAATGATATACAGTGATAGGACAGATGTAAAGAAATAAGACGTAAAGAAATAAGCTGTCATAACATAGTTCAGTCCTATAAAAGCAATGCAAAGGGGATATCAGGAAACATAAGAAAGGTTTGAGTCTTCTTGTGTGCCTAAATACATGTAAGTTTAAAGAAAAATTCTTGACCTTCACATTTTTGTATCAAACCATTGACATCTTTATATAAGTATGAGTGAGACTGTAATCTGAGGCTTTGTAAATGTGATTTGAGCTTACTCATTCACTCTTCAACAATACTAGGTGGAAAAGACATATTTAAAGCAATGCTAATGGATCAGGAAGATGAAATCTTTTGATGTTTACCATTTTAGCTCTGTATCAAAAGATCTTTGAAAAAGCAAACGAAGAATAGTGTATGTAGCAAACTCCTATTTGTGTTAACATAAGGGAGCTATACTCCTTTCTATATGCAGAAAATTGCAAGGACATAAAGACATTTCTAACTGTAATGAGAAAGTCAGAAAAGCTGTGGTGGAAAATAAATGTACTTTCACTATCTACTCTTTGGTGCTGTTTGAATATTTTATTTTACATGTTCATGGACTACTTTCTCCAGTAAAAAAAAAAGATCTTTTATACTCATACTACTACCACTGGAGGGCAAACATTTTGTTCTTTACTCCCATATTCAAAGATTCATATAAAATGATTAATTTAAGTATCCAGCTTCACTGTAAATAAAACCTAAAGTTTACTCCCCAATTCTATCTTTATAGTAAATACAAACAACAAAGACACTTTAACTGCTCTTTAACTTTTAGACAGAAGTATACTAATCCTATGTGTTATTCTCATGGATAATGAAGTTTAAGTGTTCACTGACATTGATGCTGACGTTTTAAAAAGCCTATAAAACATTTTCCATTTTATTCTTCTATAAATAACTGGTAAAATTTCTCAAGTTCACAAGATATTTTCTGCCATACACATTAGAGAGATTTCAACGAATCCCACTATTCCAACAGAAACAGAAATCATATAAAATACATAAACACAAAGTAGAATGACACTGCTCCTAAAAAAAAAAAAACATTAGAAAAGGTAATTCAGTTTTAATTTATTTTATCACTTTTTCTTCATGATCCAGATTATTTAAAATGCAAAGAAAATTAACTTTCCATGATATGTCAGGGACTGGCACTAAAAAAATTTTCAGACTGCAAATGAGTTATACAAATGAAAATATCAAATGGAGATCCAGTTATCAAAATGAAAGCACTCAACATATTAAAATTTCACAATTATTTGTTCAGAGCACATAAAAAAGTCAGCTTGCTAACCAACTGTTGTGATTTTAAAGAACTATTGCAGAGGTTTGAAGAAAATAGATTAGTTAACTTATAAAGAGATTAAAGAGCTTGAAACAAGTATTAAAAAGAAATCTGTGCCTTTATTAGAATGGTGTTAGGCTTTAAATATACCAATTTTGGTAATCAAATTTTCATTTTTAATAAGAAATGACACTACAGAACTGCATTACTGGTCCAACAATCTTGTCTTTACTTTTCCTTTAAAGCAAGAAACAGAATTCGAGTAATCAGAAAGCACTAGCAGGCATCAGTTAATCCAAGATACTAGCTTCTTAGTTCCAAAAGCACTTGCAAAGAAAACCACTGTGGGGGTACAGGGGGGTGGAAGCCATTTGTAATAACTGGAATCCCATGAGTGTGTGTGTGCGCCAAGTCTCATGAGGCTTTTTTAATTTATCCTTTACTTGGTCACTTGTTTTTCCTCAAATACTAGTTTTTCTTTGACTTTTTTTTCCTCAAAGTATAAAAAGTATGAAATATAAACAAGCTCTTGCATTGCACACTTAGAAGTGCACAACTCAAGCATTATAGAGCTATCTACATACCGATAAATCCCATCGAATCTTGGATAATTCAATAATATACAAAATATCAGGGCACAGAAAGAACTAAAACCCACTTCTTTTTGTTACACATAAGATTCAAATATTCAGTCTAAAGAAAAACACATAATCATTTTGGCTCTCCTCTACATTCGCATGTTGATATACTTATTAAAATATCCTGTATAATTATGTTTGGTCTTCTTACTCCAAGTCAGGTTTAAAACCTCAAAACCAGCCATCCAGACAAAACAGGTAATCAGAAAGATTATTTCTTCCCCACCTCCCTAACCCCAATAATTATCAAATCAATTTTACGACATGACTCCAAACACTGGATTGTGACGACAAATGCTAGGTCCAATTTCTTCGTAATCCTTTTTGGTGTGGCACACTTGGTAGAACTCAGGCTGAAAACAAAAACATGTATTTTACAAAGGTCAAAAACGTACCACCTTTCAATATGCTTAAAAGAGATCTGTGTGGTGCCTTGTGGTTAAGTGTCCGACTTTGGCTCAGGTCATGATCTCGCTGTCCGTGAGTTCAAGTCCCGTGTCAGGCTCTGTGCTGACAGCCTGGAGCCTGTTTCAGATTCTGGGTCTCCCTCTCTCTCTCTGCCCCTCCCTGCCCATGGTCACGCTCTCTCTCAAAATAAACATTGAAAAAAAATTTTTTAATAAAATAGACTTGTTAAATCTAAAATTTTTATTAGCCCACCTCCATATGTGAACAAAGCTTAAAATTTCTAGCAACTGTGACAACATCAGTTGTAATTCTTTATCAGAAATGAAAAGTAGCATTTAACAACACATGTCCTAACACACATCTCCCCCTACCTTAGCATGATTTTGAAATTCTGAAGACTGGAAGGTGGATTCTCAAAAGCCCAGACTATTCTGCTGAGGCTTCCCCCCACTGTAATCTAAAAGAGCAGCATTAAATCTAAAATATAGGTAAACTCCTAGTAGTCATATACAAAAACTTCTAGATCAACTTGCTTTCCTTACTCAAGGTATGGACAGAGTCTCTCTCTCTCTCTCTCTCTCTCTCTGTTAACTCCTTTCTCAGAGGGCACACTTACAAACTCAAATAGGTTATATGGCACAAATGAAGATGACTAAAATTAAGGAATAATATGTACCTCTTCATTTTAAATGGTTTTAAAAATCCAAGCATGTATGATATTCAGTAATTCAGATTAAAGCTTCTTCTTTTTATTTAATACTCTGTGCTACAGGATAAAGCACCAATATTTAATAGACTAATGATGTTAAATTATCTTTTGAAGGGATTTTAAGATGTTTTGGTTTGGGGAGAGAGCTCTTAGAACAATTCCTTCCACTCAGTTTTGAACGTCATATTTCCTATGCAATGATCTTAATGCTTTTAAATATCTACACAGAAAAAACAATGACCTTCTGATATCTGTATTATCACAAGGTTAAAAGAATTTTCCCTACAGATAAATTTTAACACCATAAATGCTCATTCTAAAAAAATGTCTAGCGAGCAAAAAATAAAATCCAAAGGACTTCTACTTTCTAAACTACTATATATATACACACACACATATATATATGTGTGTGTGTATATATATGTATATATATATGTATGTATGTGTGTGTATATATATATATAGTATGTCTATATAGAGAGAGACATCCGATTTTAAAACCTGCTCATGCAATATACAAATACAATTTAAAGAAATTTCCTTCGTTCTTCTGAACCGTGTAAGTAGTGGGGTGCTTGTGTGGCGCAGTCGGTTAAGCATCCGACTCTTGATACCGGCTCATGGTCTGTGAGATGGAGACCTGTGTCCATCCCTGCGCTGACAGCAGGGAGGCTATGTGGGATTCTCTCTCTCTCCTTCTCTGCCTGTCTGCCCCTCCACTTGCACACACACTCTCAATCTCTCAAAATAAATAATAAACGTTAGAAAATATTTTTAATTATGTCAGTACTGGTGAATTCTCCCATCTGAAAAATCACATTTTAAATGTAAGCTTTATCTCACCGTGGAAGCCAGCATCGATCCTCCAAACCAAACTGCGTATCGCTGCATGTGGTGTGTAATGACTTGTACATCAATAGGTTTTGGCTAAAAATGAAACAGCAAGAGCAGTTCGAGAAATAAATTCAAGTAACGATTTCTGTATTATGTAACTTTAAATGTATATAGACTAAAATATAATGTTTCAGATACTCAAAAATAATAACACTCTAAGAGACGCACATAAAGCAAAACAGAACACGACAGAAACAAATTAAGCTAATTTTTAAAAGACAAAAAAAACAAGCACTCTGAAGTGGCGAAAGCGACTAACCCAATTGTGAACACAGTATTATGACTGTGCCTTCTGGTTTAAGATAAAAATTAACTGTTGAATTCCAGTTAATATATTTCTCACAATAGTATGGATTAATAATTCTGAAAGTACTATATACATATTCCAGATTCGAGCAAAAACATAAATATATTGTAGATAATGGAAGCCAAGATTCTCACTGTCAGAAAACACAACATTACAAATATGGAAGAGAAGAAGGCTAGATTGAACTTCTGGTATTCTGGAACTGGCAGTATCGGTATGCATTCAGAGTTTTAAATTTATATACATACAAAACTAGATATAGATTGTGTGTGCGTGTGTGTGTGTGTGCGCGCGCGCGCAAGCGGACGCATGCACGTACACACAAACATATCCTAGTTCTGTACACCAAGGCCTGAAGAGGTGACCCTCAGTAACAATAAACATAACTAGTATCCACAACTTGGTTGCTTAATAGCATTTTGCACCAAAAGGAACAGAAAGGAAGAGAAGAACCTGAATTATTCTGCTGTGTCAAGGAGTAACAAAGCACCGAAAGAATACTAGAGATGCATCAAAAGGACAAAAAGCCATCTTTAAGGGCTCCTACTGGCCAAATCTGAGAAATCTGAGCATCAAAATTAAAGATATTAATAGTAATAATGATATGTTGATATTATATCACAATGATATTAAATTATATGATAATATGAGAAATCAGGTTTTCACAGAGGTATTACTGAATGAATGAATGAATGAGAAGGAAAAACTCTTCCTTACAGTAAAATGAGACTTAAAAAACACAGATGGGATGACTGGAATGTACAGAATACCAGTTGGCAACTACCACAACGATAACTATTTCAGAAAAGAAAAATGGATGTTAAAACCAGGGCTGAAAGTTTGATAAAAACCAGGATAGCTGCATAGTCTGAAACTATCTTTCCATAATATTCTTATTAAATATAAAGAAAAATAACTTCACAGAGAAACCTAACAAACACAACTTTATTAACCAACTGATCAAAATTAACATCTGGGACAAATTATACCATGTGTTCAGTGATACAGTGCACTAAAAAGGATACAACATCATTTCTGTGGTATTACTGCCAAAAGTACCTGATCTGAACCTAACTTATCATGAGGAAATATCCCCAATAGACAATCCCAATTGAGAAACATCCTGCAAAATAATGGCCTGTATTCTTCAAAAACGTTAAGGTTAAAAAAGACAAATAAGACTGAGTACTTGTTCCAGATTGAAAGGACATAATAATTATTTCAAACATGTGATTCTGGATTGGGTTCTAGACCAGAAGTTTTTTCTTTTGCTATAAAGGACAATAATGGAAGAACTGTTGAAACCTGAATCGGGTCTATAACTAAATTATATATTATATCAAGCTTACTTGTGTGATTTTTACAATTGTAATGTATTGTTTGGGGACATACACTAAAACATTTAGGGGTGATGGACCATTATATTTCCAACTCACTCTCAATTCAGAAAAATGTGTGTATATATGCATATGTACATATATTTATAGGTATAGAATAAAGCAAATATAAAATGCTAACATTTGGGGAATCTAGGTGAACGATTTATCGGAATTCCTTCCACTAAGTTTTGTAACTTTTCTCTAAGTATGAAATTATTTCAAAATAAAAAATTTACAAACTTACAGGTCATAAAAAATGGCTTATTTTGTTGCTGTTAAAACTATTTTAGTTGCCATTAAAAATTACAGATTGAAAGGGGATAAAGCCAGATTTAGATATAGATATATAAAAATGTTATGAAATCCATAAAAATATCATATAAAAGAAAAAGAGAGGCAGAGTCCTCCAGTAAACATTATTTTTCCTGTATCATTAATGTCAATACAGTTGACATCACTGAGGGGAAAAAATCTCTCATTTCTTATTTTGAAATGTACGAGCAACCTAAAAATGTTACATTTTTACTTTATTAAAATACTACACTCAAAAATAGCATTTCTACTTTCATTTCATGTCTCTATGAGTCATTACAAACTAAACAACTACTTAAACATATTTTATTCTGCAGTCCAAGGGACAGATCTAAGATAACCAAAATTTAGGGGGTGAAAACAGCTGTCATGCAATTTCTAAACAAGCAGCAAACTCTAGAGGATTGTGTTTTACTTTTAAGTAATTTTAAATGATTAGTAGTCTCAGATGAAGCCCTCATTCTTAATAATTTTCCAAGTTGAAAAAAATGTATTTTTATTTAGCAACATATCCTCTAAACCAATGTTTTGTATCAACAGTCTACAATGAATAAGTATGAAACATAACATTTACTGAAAATCTGTCTCATAAATATAGAAAGCCGACATCTGAAAATTTAAAATTAATTTTGATTTTGACAGTGAACCCAAAATCCAGGACATGCAAAAGAAAAGTTATTTCTGCTGAACCACCAGTGTGATTTTACACTATGAGCTGCTATGGGGGATAGGGGTGGGTAGGGTCAGTCTGTATAAGCAGGCTTGACCCCACAACATCAGCTTCTCTCTCATCTCAGCTTTATTGTACTACTATGGAGAATTTAAAATTGTGTAGATTCCCTAAGGAATATTATCCCTGGAGTATGCAAGATATCTGTTCTATATAATACGTTATCCGTGAGAGATGTATGAAAAAATGGTGCTTACACGGACTAAGAATACTTTCCAGAAATGTAGGTGATATCCTAGAGGAATCAAATGACCAAGAATATCATGGACATGAATGTGTAATATTAACCACTTTCCATTAGAATGCCTGATAGAGGCCTCTTATTTTCCTAAATTAAAGCAAAAATTTGCAGACATTTCCCATCACCATTATAAGAATCAAGAAAGCCCCTACCCTCCCACCAATAACTGAGAAAACCAACCTTCAATCTGCCACCACTCAATTCCTCACTTAGTTTCAGCCTGGCATCTACAGTTCTTTTCAAATCTCTTTGCAAGCGACGTCCAAAGTCCCTGAACATGGTTGAACCTCCAGAGAGGACGATATTCTACATTGGTGGAGAAAAATACATAAGTATTGACTTTTATTTAAAAGGAAAAAGAACATTTTTAAAGACATAAGAAACAATACTAAAATCCTATCAGAGCCTTTTGAAGAGAGGTTTTTTAATTTAATATTCAAGAACAGACCAGAAATTTAAGAAGTTTTAAAAGTATGGCCTTGAACAGTAATTTTGCTGTAAATACTGACCTTGTAGAGAGGACGTCTGACATCAATAGGGCAATTCTGAATTACTTCATCTACAACTTCTGAGATAGGTTGAGTAAAGTCTGGATTAGCAAACTGAAAAGTAAAGGTGGATATACGATAGAGATTAGGTTAGTACTGACTTAAATATCACAATAAAAAAGCATGTTTTCAGTTCAAAAACAAAAGAATTTTATAAATCATAAATTCTGGTCTCTAATTAAAAATTAAAGACACTGAAATCAGAGATTTCAGAAGTCAAATTGTAATAATGATGATATATACCATTTCACAACCATCAGAACAGTAAAAATGTAAAGCTGCACATACACTATGAACTGATAAAATCTGTGGACACGCACATGAGCAGAGCTGCAAAATCTGAATTGAATGACACATTTATAGTTGAAGGCAAACAAGGAAATGCTCAGTCTTCTCATTTCACCTTTTTATACTATAAGTGGCCTTTTCACGATATATGTAGTGTCACAGTTTCCACATTTTTGTGGGTGATTTTGCTGTTTAAGAGGGTCTCTCACCACAGTAGTGACAAAGTGCTATCTACTATTCCTAAGCTTGAGAAGGCTGTGATGTGTGTTATGGAGAAAATACAGTGTTGGTAAGCTTCATTCAAGCATGAGTTACAGGGCTGTTGGCCGGGGCTCAATGCTAATGATGGAAAATATATACTCGTGTGCCTTTAAACAGAAACACAAATAAAACAAGGTTATATGTTCAGTTGACAAAAATGTAACCTAAAGCTCACAGGACCTAACCCTGTATTTCCCCTATGAACAATGATTTTAGTTTTCACTAATTCGATGTTCACAGCAACTTTATAGAGCATCTACTGTGAATATGAGAATAAACTGTGTATTTATATGATGATATACCACAAACTATTTCCAAATAGCTGACACTCAAAAGTAAAACTCAATTTTTAAGAAGCTAACTTCAAAAAAATTTGAATGATTACATATATGTAAATCTTTTAAAATGTTTATTTTTGGGGTGCCCGAGTGGCTCAGTTGGTTGAGCAACCAACTTCAGCTCAGGTCATGATCTCTCAGTTCCTGAGTTTGAGCCCCACATTGGGCTCTGGATTGAGAGCACAGGGCCTGCTTGGGATTCTCTCTCTCCCCATCTCTCTGCCCCTCCCCTGCTCATGCTCTCTCTCTCAAAAATAAACATAAAAAAATTTTTCTTTTAAATATATGTTTTTGTGAATACATGCACAGTTAAAAAACATGAACTGGATATACACTAAATTTATGACAACCACCCTCAGGAGAAAAAGCAAGGATGGAAACCAAACAGAGAAAGGAAAAGGTCTGCGGAAGGGAAGGTACTCTTTTGTAATACTTTATTTCTTAAAATCTCAGTATGATAAATATTAGTATTAGTATGTATTTATTTGGAATGGAAGGTACATGTATTAGGCAACACTTTTCAAAAATTTTTTAACAGATTGGTTAGATTGGTAGGTTTGAGATGGAAAGCAGCCTAAGAATTTAAATCATCATGGAAATAAGAAGGAGATTAAAAATAGTAAATTTTTAAAAACTTAATTTTTATATACAGCAGGCCTTATACAAGGAGAAATAGTATTAGGGAAGGCTTTCTTCCCCATCATGTATTTTTATATGCATGCCTGTGGCCCTCCAAAACACGCTGTATGTATATTTCTAGATTTCCTCAGAGGAGTACAAAACATAACAGTTTTTGTGTTTGTTTTTTTTTTAAGATTTTGAGAGAAAGAGAAAACAGGGGAGAAGGCTGGAGGAAGGGAGGGGGAGAAGGCGGAGGGACAGAGGGGAGAGGGGGGAGGGAGGGAGGGAGAATCTTAAGCAGTCTCTATGTTCAGCGCTGAGCTACATGCGGGCCTCAATCTCATGATCTTGGATCATTACCTAAGCCAAAATCAAGAGACGGATGCTCAACTATCTGAACCACCCTAGCACCCATAAAATAGTTTTGAATACTAGATCTCAGAATTCAACTTGTATTTTGAAACAAAGACCTCATTTTACTAAAACTTTTCAAAAATATATGTATGTGGCCATTCTTTAAAATTGGAGAGGAAATGCTAGATGGGGTTTTTCCTAGTTAAAAATAAAAGGTCAAAAGTTAGCCTAATTTGTCAAAATAAACAAGTATATTTCACTAAAATGAATAAAATTTAAAGTACTGTCCAGAAAATGAGTTGCCAACCACGTTTCTTGGCCTCTCATTTTTCACATTAGGTTGTCTAATGGGAGAGACAACATTCCTTTGTTCAATAAACTGATTCTAGAACTTGACTGATACTCTCATGCATTTGTCAATTTTTTCCAGTTTTTAAATTTAGTTTTAAGTATTGAGAGTTTGGGCATATAATGAAAAGAGATTTAACGTTACTTAAATGATGAAGCATAATGATACAAAATATTTTAATTTAGATAAAGTAAAATATCACTAGCAAAGATTCTACTGACTTCTATTATCATAGTTAAAAAAACAAATGGTAGTCAACATCTATCTATTTAAAGCATACCCTAACAGGGGTATAGAATTCCTAGGAATAATGAATAGCTACAAGTGGGTAGAGAAATGGGACTCATACTGAGGCTTGAAAACCCAACTACAGACTATTTGTTCCATCTGTTAGAGGTAATCCATATTGCATCCTGTGGGAAAATGGGAGAATATAACTCCACTCAGCTGGCTCTGTATGCCATTTACAGTCAATCTTAGTTTATGGGCAAGGAATGGCTCAGTTCGCAATTACTGGAATGAGTAACAGAATTGGAATCCTGAAAATTCATTTTGTGATGTGTATAACCACTCTCTAAGCTTAGACTATGAAATCTCTAAGGAAACTTCAATTCTCAAAACACGCTTTTATGATCCCATAATGATACCTTCAACCTGAGAACCTGTCATGAGATTTAATCCTCAAAATGTGGAGAACATTAACAATCCGATAGAAAATATGGTCTATAGGGGCGCCTGGGTGGCTCAGTCGGTTAAGCGGCCGACTTCGGCTCAGGTCATGATCTCGCGGTCCGTGAGTTTGAGCCCCGCGTCAGGCTCTGTGCTGACAGCTCAGAGCCTGGAGCCTGTTTCAGATCTGTGTCCTCCCTCTCTCTGACCCTCCCCCGTTCATGCTCTGTCTCTCTCGGTCTCAAAAATAAATAAACGTTAAAAAAAAAAAAATTAAAAAAAAAAAGAAAAAGAAAATATGGTCTATAGTATCTCATCAATTTACTAATACAGAACTTAAAAATTCTGTACAGTGTCTTTTGTTAGCCATACTCCTTAGTACTTACCTAAACAATACACACACACACACAAGGAGCACGCACTCAAGAGATTAACCTTCCCGTAATTCTTTCCCAAACCTTTAAGACAGTTCATCCTGCTATAACAAGATCAGAAAAAGGCAGGGATGGGGTCATTCATTCCTGTGCCATGCCCTTCTCATAGCAATTTTTAATCAGGAACATACAAAAGATAGAATTTATACAACCTTTCAATATTCACATACCCTGGACTCACCCACAGATTATTCTGATTTAGAAAGAAATGAAGTCTGATTGAATACATCTTTATAAAAAGCTTGGGGACTATTGTGCTTTATAGAATCCCAGGAGAGAATGTGTAGAATGTATCCAGTGAAGCAGCAAGCAATGAATACTTAGTAATAAATAATGAAGGAAAAGAGTTAAGAATTAACAATAAATTGTTGCAGGTTATTTAATACTTTAATACTAACAGGCTCAACCTAGGGTCCCTACTAAGCATATTTTTAGGCCTTTTGCTTTCCCTTTCAACAAAAGGATTAGTCCCTGCCTCTGTTTCTGATCGTGTCTTAATACTACTACAAGTGGCTAACAAGAGAGGAGTATCTTTTCTCTCTTCTGAGAAATTTACAGAAAATACACTCAAAGTAGACAAAGCAGTCAAATAGCTTTGTCAAAAAATTTAATTTCCTTTAAGAAAAAATCAAAGTGCCAAACCCGTTCCTTCTAAAAACAGCTCAGGTATTTGTGAAGAATTCAGCAATTCGAAAAATAAATATCCTTACTCTTTCATACAGTTTATCATCAGTGTTCAAATTCAGGTACCTACACTTTTATCTAGCCAAAACAAAACCAGAGTGAATTCTTCAGATGACAAGAGGAAATGTGACACAGAAAAATCTAGAACTACAGAAGACAGAATCTTAAAATTCCCTTGGGACGTGACACAGTTCATATGATACCAAAAAAAAGGGGGGGGGGGTCTATTCTGGAAAAAAACATGATGAAACTGTACACACATATCTTCTTCTCTCTACTAAAAGCACTAATAAAGAAAATTTATCAAAAAGGCATAATCCCAAATGTATGTAGAGAAGAGAACAGGGAGAAACAGCAACAAAATTTGGCAAACTAGAATCTGGAAGGCAGATGGACAAGACCATGCATTCCCTCCAAAACACTTAGTAAGTCATCAGTAGGGAAAGCCAAGAATAGGGCTGTTTCTATCACCAGCCCACCCCCCCCCCCCTCCAAAGAACTGGCTGTATGTGTTAGCACTGAAATGGAAGGGCTGTCTAAAACCTTACAACACCCAATACTAGTCTGACCACAATGCCTTTATCCTTCAGGGGCTCACCATTGCTCCCAATTACAGTTATCTGCAATCATCATGATCTCCAATCCCTGGCCATACCCCTCATATTCCCTAGTAAGTCAGGCCTTTCGGATCAGGCTCTTACACTCCACAAACTCTGACCTCTGCCTTGTTCAAAACACTTTGTTCCTTTTCCACAACTGCCTGGGAGGGAAAACACTTGCTCTATGACTCAAAGTTCTGAGTCCTCTAACTTTTGTAGTGCCACCCCCCACTTTAATATAGTCACCCTCTCAATTCTTCTCACTAACGATTATACAAGTTACTGTTCTCTCCCAGCCCTCAACTTTATGTCCTTCCCTTCTCCCAACACAATAGCTTGACTCCCCTTCATGAAAAATAAAACTATGCACTGTGGACAATGAACTTCCTAAGCTACCTGCCTACTCCTCTATCCAGTCTTCCCAGCTTCACATTTTCCTGTACCCATACATAACTCTTTATCTCTACCACTGGGGTAATCCCTCTTAAAGAACCAAACCACCTCAGCCTTATTCTTGCAACTGTGTTCTTCTCAGTCCCTCCTTCATCTGGAAAACTGCAATAAACTAACCTGTTTCCACAGCTCTGTTCTAATTCATCCCACACAGTGCAGCCAGAAGTGACCTTTCTAACACGTTCATATATCTGTGTCATTTGCCACTGAAGATTTCTGCACAACTCCAGAAATCCAGTAAACTCCATTCTGTAGCATATTAATCCCTCATGAACACCCATCTGGACCCATCTCCTAACTCCCTTCCTTTAACACTTCTATTATCTAGCTCTCCTCCTCTCCCAGACTTCTACCCAGTCTATCCCTTTTGCCAGAAACATACTCCCCTAACATACCCTGCCTGACAAATACCTATTCATCCTTGAAGTCTCAGTTCAACTGTTACCTCATCTAAGAAGTTTCCGTAGTTTCTCCCAAGCAGACTTAGATGTTCTTTGTTCCTATCCCCTACCCAGATCCATGCATTTATTAAAGCAACTTTACCTGTTTAGCTATTCATCTCCCTTATTCTCTGAGCTCAGTAAAACCAATATAAAATAGTTCTTCATCTTTGAATATTCCGTACTTAAACTGAGACCATGAAAACTGTATTCACTTACTATTTGCTCAGAGAATAAACAATATTCAAAAACAACTGTTCTTAATGTCAATACGCACAAAAACCATATAATGTAATTCTATTAACAAGTTTTTATAGAGGCACCTGGTGGCTCAGTCGGTTAAGCATCCGACTTCGGCTCAAGTCACGATCTCACAGTTCATGAGTTCGAGCCCCATGTCAGGTTCTGTGCTGATGTGACAGCTCAGAGCCTGGAGCCTGCTTCAGATTTTGTGTGTGGTGTGCTCCTCTCTCTCTACCCTTCCCCTGCTCATGCTCTGTCTCTCTCAAAAATAAATTAAAAAAAATTTTTTTTTAATAAGTTTCTCATACTAAGTTATTAGAAGAGTTTTTCATTATTAAAAACACACCATTTCATTAATTTAATAAAACCTGTACATTACTACATTTCATAGAGATAGAAAACTACTTTGTTAATAATAATTTGTTACGATACTTAAAGGTTCTTTGTCTAATGGCCACTTTATATGAGGGCAGTGGCAGTTCTAGAACTTATCCCCAAATATTTTATTTAAATGGTCATAAATTTTAAGGGCTCTTGTCTTTGCATGACCCCACATAAGCCAAATTTTAAAAAGACAAGTTTCAGTTTTCTAAATGCATGAAAACAGTAACTTGTTTAGCCTATTTCAACACAGGCAATTTTTCCTCTTGAAAATGATTAATTCCCTATAGCATTTTAGTATAGAAAAGAAAGTTCCTGAGATTAACTCTTTCCTGAATATCTTATAGTTCATTGATAATTTCTGCCAAATTTTTCAAAACAATTCCATCTAAAAAAAAAACAAAAAACAAAAAAACTACCTCTGGATGAAAAAAGATTTCAGGTCCCAAGAATCTCTCATAACCAACATCAATAGAAAATTCTTTTTTTTGAGATAGCATTGATTCCAGTATATTGCTTAATCCACTTTGATCCATCTGTGTCATACTTGTTAAATTCTTTTACTAAATCTGGGCAGACATAACTATAGCGCTCCTAGAAAAACAAAGAATTGAGTAATTATTCCTCGTTTTAGTAACGGTAAAAAAAGATGGCATATTTTCAGTAAACAGAATCAAATGAACAAATACCGTCAGAAAATAAAGAAATTAAGCTGAGGAAAATTTTATGTTACGGTATTATCTGATGTCTAGTACAAATAAAAAGCTCATCTCCATCTCCTACACATAACTCCTGGCTTCATATATAAATTGAGTAAGATCTGACCAACTAAAGAGACAATCTCTATTATTTTAATGTTATTTCATGAAAATATTCATTTCTGTCATTCAACATTTTATACTACTTCAGTAATTAATGGAGTTTACATTCTAGAGAGAAGAAAACAAAATACATAATAACCAGAGAATAAATAATAGTTGAAAATAACCACACAAATTAATATAGATACTTAATCCTTAATACCTATCTGAAACAAAACTCAATATGGTCTAAGCAAATGAGCAAAAGAAAAATGACTGAAAATAAAACTATTCTTTTTTACTATACCACCTACAATGCTAAATTGTTGCATATCTGATTATATGTCCTAAGTAAAAGTTTTTATCAAAACTGCAATTCAAAAATGTTATGGGTTATAACATTCTGTTTGCAACTTATGGGTTCCTGAATCCAAGTCTCAGGGTTTTTTTGTTTTTGCTTTGTTTTGTTTTGTTTTTTAAGAAAAATACACAGGGGTGCCTTGGGTGGCTCAGTCAGTTAAGTATCCAACTCTTGATTTCAGCTCAGGTCATGATCTCACAGATCCTGAGTTTGAGCCCCACATCAGCTCTGTGCTGACAGCACGGAACCTGGTTGGGAGACTCTGTCTCCCTCTGTCTCTGTTCGTCCCCACTCATGCGTGTTCTCTCTCTCTCTCAAAAAAAAAAAAAAAAAAAAAAAAAAGGATTAAAAAAAAAAACCATACACTTCATATATTTTTGCACATCAAGAATCCTAATCTGCAATAGCTACAAATATTACTAATAACCAAAAAGACATGAAAGGAAAAAGTACTGAAAAACAAAGGACAATTTGATTATGTTACCGTAGGTCTTCTTTCTCCAAACCTTGGAAGTAGGAATTACATGGAAATAATAAGTTTTAAAAGACATTCACACTGAGCATTAGTATTCTCTAGATTTAAATCATTGGTGCTCTTATCATTTTTTTAAACTCCAAAGACTTCCCGAAGATGCTATAGCAGTAATGTTCATATTAATTTTTTACACATTTAATTTCGATGCCACCATTGGCGTCTTTTGGCAGCCATTTAGTAATTTAGTAATTTTAGCCATTTAGTAATTAGGAACAGTAAATTCATTTTCATTCCTGACGTTTGACGAGTGACAGAAACCCTATAATCATGCAGATAGGCAATAAATAGTTATTTCTGCTGGGGCAGTTTTACTTTCACATACTGAAACATAGGAGGAAATCCACGGAAATTTGTTTAGGTATGCTGGCAAGTGACAAATTTAAAAAGCAATGCTACAATATTTTGATGGTTTACATAAAGCACTGATAGACTTATGTAAGACACATATTATAACACCTTACATAGCCTTTACACGTTTCTATTTGCCATATCACTGGAGCCAAACCCTATATTCTATAGACAAAATGAAACAATTACATTAAAAAAAAAATTTTGCAACAGAAAACTCTTAGGATTAAAATAAAGAATTCAGTGAAGAAACTAGATACGAGGACTCTGAAGTGAACTAATGAGTTTTACTATGGGGAATAATCACAAAAATGTATGCTAAAGTCAAATGTTCTTGACTCAAATGTGAAATGTGGAGACAACAGGCACAAGGCTGATAATTCCCCAAAATTTCCTTACAAGAAATACACAGAAAAACATATACATAATTAAGAGTAATGATTTGCAAAGGGTTTTTAGTACTATTCTTCATCTAATAGTTTCTCATGTTAACACTGTAAATTTGACTTTAATTTTTAAATGAATTACACACTCATCATTATTTTGTACCTTTACTGCCTTAGCAGTTTTCCAAGGATTGTTCTGGAGGGATTCCTACTTCTCGGTCTCTCAGCAACTGCTGAATAAATATGTTATATCTCGTCCTGCGATTGGAATGTGCTTAATACAGCTGCCAATCACATACCCTTCGGCCTAGATGAAAAAAAAAGTCTTCAAGTTTTACTTTCAGTGATTTCAAGATTAATATAACACAAATAACCATTATAATAAGACTAGGTTCTCAAGTTAGTGTATTTATATTCTCAAGTACTTGCTTTATCCCAGGAGAATTCTTCTAGTCTTATTCCTCAAGTGTATTCCTCACAATACTATATTACATAATTTATAGTACTATACAGATATTATGAACAAGAATGGTCAGCAACTCAGAACTATTCTTTTACTGGTAAGAGTTTATAACCAAGACTGAAATGACTGAATAGCACAAACAACGAATTTCAGAAGTATTAAATGTTTTGATATTAGACCAGATAGAAAATTATTTTTAAAACCTTTTATATTATCAGTGAACAGTTTAGACAACATTGTAGGAAATTTATAGTCTACAAACTATCTTTTTCCTACTGAAGTAGGTACCAATTTCACAAGGCTGAGGCATTCTATGCATCATAATAATGCCAAATAATTAAGTTCTATACAAAGAATCCAAATTTTCTGATAGGAGCCAGAGGCACAAAGAATAATGTAGCTAAATTAAATTTAATTAACAAAGAATATTAGGGATGTCCTCATCTGGGCACGGCCAGGTATTAGTGATTGGATTTATCCTCTCACCTTAAAGAAAAAACAGGACAAATTATATGAAATAAAAGGTTTACAGACAGTGAATGAACAACAGGCAGAGTAGGGCAGTGTCCCCATGAGAAGAGAAAACAAACAAGATGAATGCTATGACACATCCCATCTCATTGCCTAGAAAAAGTGTCCCACGCAGCAGTAACAGGAGGGAGAACCCAAGCAGAGCCAGAAGTCTCATTAAGTTGAGGATACGGAATTTCGATTTCAGGAAGGTCAAGATGGCTACAGTTTGCAAGTCAAACTATTGAAGTGGAACGAGCTGCACTGACACAGCTTTGGAGATGTGAAAAGTAACACGTAAGCTGACTAATAATCACCACATTCATGTTAGGAAACCATCAAGACCAAAGAAAGAACCTCTAGAAAGGAGGGTACAAAATCTCCCAAGCTCTTGCATAACTGGGAATAGTCTACATTCCCATTAATCAGAGTTTAAAGATCTCACAACACAGGGCATTGAGTAGGTCCACAGAAGGGTATTTCTTCAAGAGTGAGGATAGAGTAGAAACCAGACAAAGACTGTTCTGGACCTTGCTCAATAAACACTTAAAGGAGCTCCTAAAAGGATCAAAATGATTCCTAGTAAACTTAATTGGGTTCCAGGAAAGAAATCTCAAAATATTTTAAAAAGCCCCCCAAAACCCAGGACACAGCAATGTAAATATACGGTACCTAATGAAAAATTATAATCAAGCAAGGGAAGAGGAAAATACAACCCTGACTGGGAGAATCATCAAAAGAGAAAGCAACAGAAATACAAAAGATAATAGCATTGATAGACCAAAAACACTGAAACAATTATTATTCCACATGAACAAGAAGATCAATGGAAACATGAGTGGAGAGAGAAAGGGAAGATAAAAAAGACCCAAAGAGAACCTCTATGACGAAAAATAAAATATCTGAAATAAAAATACTCTAGGGGCACCTGGGTGGCTCAAGTTGGTTTAAGCATCCTACTTCAGCTCAGGTAATGATCTCATAGTTGGTGAGCATGAGCCCCACTTCAGGGCTCTTTCCTACAGCTCAGAGCCTGGATCCTGCTTCGGATTCTGTGTGCTGTGTGTGTGGTGTGTGTGTGTGTGTGTGGGTGTGTGTGTGTGTGTCTCCCCTTCCCCTGCTCATGTCTCTCTCTCTCTCTCTCTCAAAAATAAACATTTAAAAAAAGAACAGCATTAAAAATATATATATGCTAATGTGATTAGAAGCAAATTAAATTATCTGCTCTAATAATAAAAAAAGTGAACCTGAGGACAAGAATGAACCATTCAATTCACGAGTTCCAGCCCCACATCTGTTTCTGTGCCCACGGCACAGCCTGCCTGGAATTCTCTGTCTGCCCTCATGCTCGCTTGCTCTCTCACTCTCTCTCTAAAACCTCAAGGAGAAGAAATGGAAAAAATAAATAAACGAATACATTTAGGTACATCACAAACTACTAAAAAACTAGTGAACCAGGAATATATTATGAGAAATCTGAAGGCAGCTGGGCAAATAAGAAACATTACAAAGAAACGAGCTTAGGAATAACAGCAGACTTATACTCACAAACAATGTAAGCAAAAGACAGTAGAATTACATCTTTAAAATACTAAAAGTAAAAAGCTATCAACCTAAATTTTATACCAAGTAGTATCTTTCAAGATGAAGGCAAACTACTTTTTCAAAGGATGTATATAAGTTGAAAGAGTTCATAGTCAGTAGACCAGCACTTCTAAGAAATGCTAAAGGCCATCGCCATCATTCTGGCAGAAAAAAATTAGGCTAGACGGAAATATGGACCTTCACAAAGGAAACCAGCACTGGAAATGGTAAGTGCATAAATATAAAAGAAACTTACCTTTTCAAGATCTCTTTTAAAGATGACAACTTGTTATGGGCTGACATGTCCCGCCTCTCCCAAAATTCTTATGTTGAAGTGCTAACCCCTAATACCTCACAGTGTGATTGTATTTGGAGACAGGGACTTTAAAGAGGTAATTAAGTTAAAGTAAGATGATTAGAGTTGGCCCTAATCTAATATGACTTATGTTCTTAAAAGAAGAGATTAGGACACAGACATACAGGGAAGACCATGTACAGATAAATGGAGAAAATTAGGCCATCTTGACAGAAGACACAGAAGCCTCGGAAGAAATCAACCCTGCCAACATCTTGATCTCAGACTTTATTACCTCCATCTGGGCAAATATTAATTTTCTACTGTTTAAGCCACTCATTCTGGTACTCTGTTACAGCAAGCCTTAAAAAAACTAATATACTATTTACAATGAAACAAATTAATAACATAGTGAAAATTTATAACAGGTAGAAGTAAAATAAGTGACAATTATAATTCCAAAGGGAAGTACACTGTTGTACACAGTACCTACTTATAAAACATCAGAACATTATTTGTACTTAGATTATAAGTTAAAGATATTTATTATAAACGCAAGAGCAACCACCACCAAAAACAAGCAAATGACAATGACAAAGAAGTAGAACATAGCTAATAAGTAATAAAGAAAACAAAATAGATTTAAAAAAATACTCCATTAATTCAAAGAAGGAAAAGAGTACAAAAACAGGAACATCCAATTCTTAATATCCTTATAAAAATTCACTCCTATTCATGTTCATAACTTCTATTTGAATATTAATTATCAAGATACTGACATTACTGATTATTTCATAGATCTTCAGATCTTGGTGAATCAGAACCAGTTCACCTACTAGTTCCACAGCCTACTATTTGGTGATCTTAGGCAGTTCATTTATTTTCATTTTTTAATGGGTAAACTGAGGTCCTCAAAAGGTAATATAACCTACATTTAGATTTTGAGGTTCAAATGAGAATTTAAAATGAAAATCTTAAGAAGCTCTATGTACCACTAAGAAAGAAAACTGTGACACAACTATATAAAAAAAAATGAAATATTCGACACATTCCAATATCCAGATATTAACATATCCCCAATGGAAAAAAAAAATGTGATATAGCCATACAATGAAATATTATATGGTGTAGCCATATAATGAAATCTTATTTGGCAATAATAAATGAAGTACTATCCATGCTACAACTTGGAGGAATCTTGAAAACCTAAGGCTTCATGAAAGAAGCCAGTCACAAAAGACCACAAAGTTTAGGACTCCATTTATGTGAAATGTCCAGAACAGGCAAATCAATTGAGACAGAAAGTATGTGAGTGATTGCCAGTGGCTAAGGTTATCAGGGAGAGAGTCTGCTAATGGACAGAGCATTTCTTTTCAGAGTCATAAAAGTGTTCTAAAATTGACTGCGGTGATGGATGCACTCTGAATATACAAAAAACCACTGAATTATACATTTGAAATGGGTGAACTGTATGGTGTATAAATTATATCTCAAGAAAGCTGATACTAAAAAAGGGACAATTATTACTAAAACTATTATGACATTGGGAGAATGAATTATAACATCTAATCTAAGTCAACCCAAGGATGTTATCCTCAACAGAGGATGCCTGATCCATTAAAAATAGGAATGAGAATAATGAAGACATAAAAGTCCCGAAATAATTTCATCCCAAACAGGATATTTAATATAATATAAACATTATTTGAAAAGCTGTTTTCTATGTATACCCATCTAATATTATCAAGTATGAATTCAAGTAGTCATTTTCAATATATTAGGCACAATAAAAACCTGAATTTGTCATTAAGAATTGGAAGCACAAGGCCTTGGCAGAAAAAAATGCTATCTCTGACAAACAATACAATCTGATGTATTTTTCTTAATATGCCTTACTAAATCCAAACCACAAAGTACAATCATAACTTGAGCTTTTTATTCAAAAAATAAAATAACTTTCCGGGACACTTAGCTGGCTCAGTCAGTAGAACATGTGACTCCTGATCTCGGGGTCATGTGTTCAAGACCCACTACTGGGTGTAGAATTTAATTTTAAAGAATAAATGAATAAGTTCCGAAAATTATTAACAGCCATGAGCTTATAAACTATTTAGTTAACCTACGCACCCAGCTCAAGTCTGTTAATCAAGGATAAGAGAGATTATCAAGTAGCTAACATACACACACAGACATATCCAAACCAGAAAACAGAATTCCGTGTCTAAGAAAATAAAGGTATAATATATTTCCATTCCAGTTACTCCAACATTTGCTAATTATGAATTAGAAATAATTTCTAATATCTTTAAAATCATTTTCTAATTATAGTACAAACCTATAGCAAAAAAGACTTTACAATTTGTTTACAGAATTTAAATATTAATTTGAGCAAAATATAACTATAGCTGAACAAATGACCAAATTTTTAAAGTGCAACATTTAGAATTTTTTAAAAGTGGTATTAATTCATATAATTTATTTCTGCCAGATGTGTTATCTGATGTCCTATTTGGTAACTGTAAAATATTCTTACCACAGGAATGACATGAGTGACACCGTCCTCCACTGTCTATTACTGTACCGGTCAATGTCCGTTCTCCTACTTGTCTTGAGGTCCAAGATGCAGCTAAGGCAAGAACAGCCTTAGACACACACACACACACACAGATTATGACAAACAAAAAAAATAGAAACAAAGGCAAAGAGTTAACAGAAAAAAAACTATTTCAATGGAGTACTACAATTTTAAATGTACAACGGACTCTTGAATAATACCAAGTTAGGGGACACTGACCATATCCAACACAAGCAGTTGAAAACAAATATAACTTCTAACTCCCCCAAACTGAACTACTAATAGCCTACTGTTGACCAGAAGCCTTACCAAGAACCTAAAAAGTTGATTACACAAGATTTTGTGTGTTATGTTGTATACTGTGTTCTATACTAAAGGAAGCTAGAGAAAAGAAAATGTAAGAAAATTGTAAGGAAGAGAAAATACATTTACAGTACTCTACTAGATTTATCAAAAAAACTCCACAGATTAGTGGAACCCATGCAGTTCAAACCATGCTATTGAATGGGTCAACTACAGTATCTTTGGAAGGAAAATACACAAAATTAATTTACATTATGCAATAAAATTATTCACATCCTACTAATTTACAGGCTTATATTTACTTTCAGGGGCATGTTCATAAAATATTCCATGTTTTAACAAGAGCCATTTTTCTCCTAAACCCCGCAAAATGGGAAGACCTAACATGAGATATCACAGTACTAAGAATGCAAGGACTTAAACTATGTTTATATGAGCTAGCCTATACACAAACCACAAAGTGTAAGGAAGGTAAAGAAATACACAAACACCCAATCACTCGTTATTCCATACACAGATGGCTATAAACAGTACCTCTATCGTAAGATTAGCTCCAAATTTTCTAAGTGCTGCGTGCATTTAGAAATATGTACAAGTTATTTAACCATAGAAAAGCCATTATACTCTTCTAAATATTATGATTTAATCAGGAAACAAAGTGAGGGGACTGCGTTTTTCAATGCAAAATACTAGCATGGGCAATAAGATACAATTTTTTTTTTTAAGTTTACAAATAAAGAAACTAACACAGCTAGTTCATTGTTTAAAAACTCAATTTCATACAATCCAAGCTTCAAACAAGATACACAGCCAATAATTAAAAAGAGAGCTAAACTGGCTTATTTTACCTACTTGCAATATAACAGCTGAAAGGGACCTAGAAAGTTATCTAGGCCATCCTCCTATTTTAGCACAGGATCCACACACCATAATCATCATGACCTAAGAGAACTACACAATAGTTTACATACTTATTAAACATTTATGATATGCTAGGCATCACATTCACTACAGGGTTAAAAACAAGAGGTGAGCTGTGATCCTGAAGGGTAGGAGAGAAGCCATTCCATGAAGATACACTTACAAAGTAAGTTCAATAAATACTACAGGGATTTCTGATACATGGAAAGCAGAGGGCACAAAGAAGATGGTCCAATATACCTAGCAGTAAGTCAATCAAAACAAACTATGAAAAAAGGACACAACAAATGTTTCAAGGATAAATGAATATGTATATAAAGTTCCTGACCTGGAGCAAACATAAATATTAGTTCCCTTATTTCTGTCCCATGAAAGCTTTGAATTATCTAAAGTTCATCAACTTACTTCCTTCAACATTTCTCTTTTGCTGATTAACTCTATTTCCTATGATTTCTAAATTACTGATTCAGGAAAGAACTATGGCATGCTTGAGGTTATGAAAAATATGTATTTTTAACAGTGAATTAAACCTTAGATTAAAATTTAAGAGACAAGCTTATCTTGACTTATGAACTTGCTTACCTGCACAGCAATGTACAAGCCTGGAACATTGAAGGACTCAAACATTATTTCAGCAGTATATTCCCTGTTTTCTGGAGTATTCAGTGGAGGTTCAGTCTATTAAATTGAATATTAGACATTTTAAATAGACAAGATCAGATTATTTTCATAACTTTATAGACAATTTTTAAATAAGAAATAATTATGTCATTTTATTTAAAAGTCTTTTAATTAAACTTGCAGGTACAAAGATAGACATACAGACCAAAGAAAAACTATATAAAGATTTCAAGCAGATCTAGGCATATATGAAAACAATATAGTTATTCACACAAGAAACTGACTCCTTATATCACACCATTAAGCACTGATAAAAGGAATGAGAGAGAAAGGAGACCCAGTCAAATCATCTTGTGAAAGGGTAAAGACAGACCTCCAGGGAGACATACCAATCCTATCTGCTGGTGGAAGAACTCTCACCCATGTAATGTTTTCAGCAGGATGTACCTGGTCTATTTACAACTATAATAAATAAGCCAAGATTCTACAAATTTATGGCATGGCTTCTTGGAAAATGTTATAGAAGTCATAAAACTGTTAAGAGTATTAAAATGGAGATGTGTAGGGGTGCCTGGGTGGCTCAGTGAGTTAAGCATCTGACTTCAGCTCAGGTCATGATCTCACGGTTCATGAGTTTAGCATTGGGCTCTGTGCTGTCAGCTCGGAGCCTGGAGCCTGCTTCGGATTCTGTGTCTCCCCTCTCTTTCTGCCTGTCTCCCGCTTGTGCTCTGTCTCTATCTCAAAAATAAATGAATGTTAAAAAAAAAAATTTTTTTTTTAAATAAAATGGCGATGTTTACAGTATTCTCTTCCATTTTTGTGACCACATACATCATTTAGAAACCTGCAGATTAAGTCTTGGCCAGAACACATCCTAAGTCAAGAGTGGACTAAGGAAACAGTTACCTGCATTCCTGGACTTCATGTTTCACCTATGCCTCATGACTACTTAAATCATTTACATTATTAAAGCTTGAAACTGGGCAAGACCTCTAATTCTTCTGAATGTGATTTTGACAATTCTTTTTGTTTATCTCAAATACTTGAAACTGAAAGGCAAAACTTTTAAACTTCAGAAGTACAAAAGATTATCTTTTTGATCTTGAGGTAAGAATGATTCCTTAAATTTCAAGAACACATATTACAAAGAGAAAGATGGATAAAATTCAAATTCATTGCAAATTAAATCTTTTTGTTAATTTAAAAAAACACTATAAAGTTTTAAAGAAAAAAGGTCGACTAAGAGTAGACTTTTTACACATGTAAACCCTTTAATAGCTAAACTACTTGAGATGATTAAACTTATTTAGAGGAGTTTTGGAACATGTTCAAGGATTTGGAGATAATTTAGAGACAGGTACATAGAAAATTAAGCACACTAAAAAAAAACCAAGGCAGTTAAATTATAAACTCCAAGAAAAACAGAAGTTCTATATAAAATAAAATATAATCAGAAGATCTCCCAAGGAAAATATACAAATAGCTAATAAGCACATGAAAAAGTACTCAACATCATTAGTCATCAGAAAATGCAAATTAAAACCAAAATGAGAACTCTTACACACCCACCAGAACGGCTAAAATTAAAAAGACTGACACCAAATGTTGGATAGAATGTAGAACAAACAGATTGCTAACACATTGCTGGTGGGTGTGCAAAAAGGTAGAACCCCTTGGAAAAAGTTCTGAAAGTTTCCTATAAAACCAATCATGCATGTACCCCATGACACAGCAATTCCATATCTAGGTATTTGCACAAGACAAATGAAAACATGTCCACAAAAAGACTTGTATAAGAATGTTTGCAGCGACAGTTGGGTGGTTCAGTAGGTTGAGCTTCTGACTTTTGATTTCAGCTCAGGTCATAAACTCATGTCCAGCTCTGCTGAGCACAGATTCTACTTGGGATTCTCTCTCTCTCTCTCTCTCTCTCTCTCTCTCTGCCCCTCCCCTGCTCTTTCACACACGCTCACTCTCTTTCTCAAAATACACACTTAAAAAGAAAGTTCGCAATAACCAAAATATGCATAATAATCAAAAATTGGAAACAGCCCAGGTAATCATCAATAAGAAAATGGATAGTAAGGCACAATATGATCCAACAACAAACTACTGGTATTTACAACAATGTGGATGAATCTCAAAGATTATGCTGGGGGCGCCTGGGTGGCTCAGTCAGTTAAATGTCCAACTTCGGATCAGGTCATGATGTGGTGGTTTGTGAGTTAGAGCTCCACATCAGGCTCTGTGCTGATGGCTCGGAGCCTGGAGCCTGCTTCGTATCCTGTGTCTCCCTCTCTGCCTGCCCCTCCCCCACTTGTGCTCTGTCTCTATCAAAAATAAATAAAATGTAAAAAAAAAAAATAATTAATTAATTAGCTTAAAAAAAAGATTATGCTGAATTAAGTCTTAACCAAAGAGCACATCTTGTAAAATTCCATTTATACAAAACTCAAATATAAGCGAAACCAATCTGCGCTGGAAAAAATCAGAACAGTGGTTGCCTCCAGGGAAGAGGGGCAGGAAATAATCAGGAAAGGGCATCAGAAAACTTTCCAGGCTGATAGTAATGTTCCATATCTTGGTAAGGGTTTAGGTTACACAGATGTATGCATCTGTCAAAACCAGACAATGGGTAAACTACATCATGTATCCTGTAAGACAAATCCATCCCACCACTTGTTTCTGTAAATTCAATTTTATTGGAACACAGCCATACCCATTCATATAAGTATTTTCTGACACTGCTTTCCTGCTACAACAGCAGAGCTGAGTAGCTGCAAGTTATTCAGAGAAAGTCTGCCAATGCCTGGTCAATATACACTGAATGGTAGAATTAAGATTTGTGCATTTGATAGCATGTGAATGTTATATAAAAGAACTGTAAACAAATAATGAACTGTATTTGATGATATGCATGCTAATGTACTTAGGGGTGAAATTACTCCATCTACAACTCATTGTGAAGTAATTACAAATATAAGATTGGGGCACTTGAGTGGTTCAGTCAGTTAAGCATCCAACTCTTGATTTCGGCTCAGGTCATGATCTCACGGTTCATGGGTTGGATCCCCACACTGGGCTCTGTGCTAATGGTGCGGAGCCTTCTTGGGATTTCCTCTCTCTTCCTTTCTCTCTGCATCCACACACATGCTCACTCTCTCTCAAAATAAATAAACTTTAATAAATAAATAAATAATAAGATGGAATGATGGATAACCTAATAGCTATCATAAAGCAATTATAAAAAAATTAATACTTGAGTCTAGGTTGTGTACATGTGGATATTTATTGTAAAGCTCTTTCAACTTTGTTTATGGTCTACCCATAAACAATACTCACAAACTACCATAGTAAAATACAGAATACTGATTTACCAAAAATTATGCTATAACCACACTGCAGGGAGGGGGAGAAGATAGGGACTTTGTGTTAACAGAAGGGGGATAAGAGGAAAAGAATAAAAGCCTCATCTTTCCTACTAGGTAGTTAGTAGGTAGTGTCTAATATTCAAATAAACAAGAAATAGAAAACATGTTTAAATTTATGTGATAACTAGCACACACACACAAAAAAACTCTTAAAAATTTAAAGTGTTTGTCTCAAGAGAACATGAATCAAAGACTGGGAAAGGTGAGGAAGGAGAATACTATCTTTTTATTTTAAATCTTATACCACTTGATTTTTTAAGCTAAAAACATGTGTTGCACTGATAAAAATAAGAAAAAAGTTTAAAAGTAAATTATATTGTATTTCTGTTGTCAAGAATTATTAATAAATAATAATCAGACTAGTTATTTAAAAAAACAAAGTGAGGTGCCTGGGTGGCTCAGTCGGTTAAGTGTCTGACTCTTTACCTCGGCTCAGGTCGTGGAATGGAGCCCCCATGTCGAACCTGCTTAAGATTCTCAAGATTCTCTCCCCCGCCCCCACCCCTCTTCCCCTGCTTGCACACGCACACACACTCTAAAAAGAAAAAAACAAAAGCAAAGTGCCTTATTTCTAATTTGTTTTGAACCTTACTTACAGTTCCTACTGTAAGAATTAAATATGAAGTATGAAAACTTTGTAAAGCACCTAACCCTTGGTGTCTCAACATATTACAACTCTAGTGGAACTCAGAATTAGATAATCTTAAAGACCATACAACTTTATAACAAAGTCTCTTAGGTATATGGCAATGTAATAAGAAACTATGCCCTACTGAGTACAGATGTGATGAAAACATTCTCAGCATTTTTCAAAAATATCCCTGATGAAATTACAATTTGTACTTACCAAAAGAAAATAATGGTCTTCTGGTTCTGCCCTTAAATATTTAAAGATCACCTGTTCCATAAACCTTTCCATCAAGTCCCAATCTTCAACTATACCATGGCGAATTGGCCACTATTAAAACGAAACACAAAACAAATGAAATCGTATTAATATCAAAAGTAAATATAACTACCCAAAAAAGGTAATATTAAATCAGGACAGAAATTTTTAGGTGTGATTTAATGAGTGTATGTAGATCATGCTTAGGAGACACAAACTTAACTATTTAGAGATCAATGAAATTATTGCTACAACCTATTTTTAGATGGTTCAATTAAAATAACGCAAATATGTCAAATGCTAAAAACTCTTACATCTAGATAAAAGTTCACTGTACTGGTCTTTCTCAATTTCTGAAAATCTTGTAATAATGGGAAAATAACCCATTAAAACTAAAGTCTATGGGATAGTATAGTTGATTAAAGTTTCCTTAATTTATAATTTGTTAGCTCTTTCACAAATATTTGTTGTGTGCCTAATATATATAACACAGCTGGTATGTATAAAGCCAGCATAATCATAAATGAAGCATGTTAAATTTTATTTAAAAAGTTATAGATATTTGTACAGAACCATGCTTTAAAACAGAGTCCGAGGGTACTGCTGCAAATTCACAAAGACACCACAACATATTTAAAATTTTCCAGGGAAATACAGTGATACTCACAATCAGTTTGACACTGCATATCTACTAGTTCAAGGTAGTTCAGTTTCAACATTAGATCATTCTATATTCCTTTCAGTAACATCACTTCTTTGAGAAGCTGGGTTGCCAGCAGTTGCTATTATAAAAACCAAGTACCTCCCCCCAAATAAGAAATGAGGGTGGCAATGAAAATTTGTGAAGTGCCTAACAAGCACATGCATCGTAACAGTTAACTGTGATTATTTGACAATTAAATAAAAATATTTTCCTTTTGAATAGTGTCTTATTTTTTTCAAATGGCTACTAGCTGCTTAGCACTAGCTACTTAAGAAACACAACTGCTGGGTATTTCTTTTTGTCTAGGTGGTGGGTGGCACAGTAAAAAATCTTACTGAGACACTGAGAAAGTTTGTGAACCTCTGCAATAATAGTTCCACAACATATATAACAAAAGATTAGTGTTATAAATATATAAGGAATTTAAGCAAATTAAAATTTTAGGCAAAAAACTTTAAAAATACACATAACAGAAAGGAAACAAAAAAATAAACAAACAGTTCCATGTACACAGTACGCACTCAATACCTAAGGCTGAACTATTGTATGAACAAGTAAACATCCCATAGTTATTTACTTAATCATTAAACCTCTTATCTATTAATCCCTAATGTTCACATCTCACTCCAGCACTTTAGATACTTTTTAGTCATTATACTTATAAAATGACTTCTACTAGAATTTAAATTAAAATTTGAAATAAAAGAAATACTCTTCAGTTTGCTTTAGGGAAGGGAAATGAATGTACTACATCATTCATCTTATAACATTACTGGAAGTTTACATATTTCAATGTTCTAAGAGCTTATTCATTTATTAGTCAAGTATTATTGTGCACCTAATGTGAACCACTGGCAAAAATGCTGAGGACATGACCATCCTGCCCACAAGTTCAGCCTAATGAAAGAAACAGATACAAATAATACACTGTAAGATCTTAAAGAAATAAAGTATCTAGCACAAGGTGACCAACTTGGCTTCTGAAGGAAAACAGAAAGGCTCCTCCTATTCCTTTATGACTGAAGTCATAATCTAAGCTGGGTCTTAAAGGAGCAACCTTGTCAATACTGTTTTTTTGGGGGCAGAGGGAAAACATGTAGACAGAATAGAAAAAATATATACAAACACTACATAATATACAAACACTGCAGTTATCAAAAGGCTTGGGGAGAGGAAGTATAAAGAGATAAATCAGTTCTAGATGAAGGATACCAGATTCTCAAAAACTGCATTTACTTACCATGTATTTGTGTTTTATTCTATAAGAAATAGTTCATCAGTGGCAATTTTTAAGCAGCGCAATGACAAGAACAGCTTTGATTTTCAGAAACATCATTAGTGCAGCATTGGGAAAGCTGAAATTCATCTTAAAAGAATCAAGCAAGAAAGAATAAGAGCCCCAATTGTGGTATGGATGATGTTAGGCCATACTGAAGATTTCTGTCAATAAGAATGAGAACAAACTCAAATGTATCAACAAGTTTCCGTTCTGAAGTCAGATTGGAGAGGGTCTATTAATCAAGATACAAAAGTTGTGTTCTGTATTGTCTTGGAATAAGCAAGGGTAGAATATATATGTAATGAATTTTGTTTTGGATATATTAAACTTGAGAGCCAGGTAGTTGGAAATGTAACGGTCAAGGAATTGGAAGCAGAGATCTGGGCTGTAGTCGTAGGGAATGAAGTGCATGAGATCACCCAGATAAGAGGGGAGCTTGGGTGGCTTAGTCAGATAAGCTTCCAACTTCAGCTCAGGTCATGGTCTTGCAGTCCGTGGGTTGGGGCCCCACATGTCGGACTCTGTGCTGACAGCTCAGAGCCTAGAATCTGCTTCGAATTCTGTGTCTCCCTCTTTCTCTGCCCCTCCCCCGCTCATACTCTGTCCCTCTCTCAAAAACAAATATTTTTAAATAGATAGATAGATAAGAATCAGGGAAAGCACATGGGAAATAACACATTTGATTAGAGGCAAAGGCGGAGGAAGTAAGAATAAAATAGAAAAGTCTATGTTAGGAAGAGAATTATCAGAGCTATCCTGTTGACAGACAAACTAAGAAGGATAAAGAGTATTATATACTAATGGATTAACAAACAGTTTAACAATAATCTGCATTCAAATAATGAGACTAAATAAGAAGTTTGGTTTTAAAAGGAAAGAGGAAAATGAGGAAAATGATAGCTCTAAAAGGCTGAGGAAAAGGAGTAGGAATAAAGACAGAGAGAAGTTTTATTGTTTTGGTTTGTTTGTAGCATTTGAAAATGTGCTTAAGAAAATGTGTTGAAAATGTGTTTAAGAGAAAAGAATCAGTGCAGAGAAACTCTGGCCTCTTAGCTCACTGACTTCATCACCTTCAAAGATTTATTTTCCATTCTGGCTGCAGTTTAGATCTTGGTATCACTATCATCTCTAAATTCCTGGAATCCAAGTATATCCCTCTCTGATCATAACCTCTTCTGGAATACTCCAGCAGCCCACTATATTGCTCATCACAATAAGACTTGTAGTTCACTGGCTCTGGTAATTATTCCCTAGTTATCAAACCTCCCCAAATACACACACACACACACACACACACACACACACACACACGGTTTAGATTTTATGCCCCATCACTTTGACTACTCATATTTCCTTTTGTCATTCCATCTATCAAAACCTAACCTAGCGTAACCCTTTGCTAAATGTGCCTATACCCAGAATGCTGACTATACTGAAGACACATACATAACTAGGTGGATAAAACTAAGTATTCATAATTGCATTCTCAATTCTATACCTAACTTTGCCTGGCAAGCCTTTGTTTCCCTACTCTGTTCATCTTCACTCTTCACAATGATAATTTTAAATGTTCTCCCTATCTATCACTCATGTATTCTTCCCCAACTCCCTGGGCAGCAGAGATGATGTCACCATGTACTTCATTCACAGAGAAGGCAGAAGCCAAGTCAGGAATCCAACCTCCTTCCACCAAATCTATAAAACTGATTCCATACTGACCCTTGTTTCTCTTTCACTTTTTTGTAAGTGAAGAGACCCCCCCCCCAAAAAAAAAAACCCACCCATATCAATTACATCATCTGTGCTCTGGATGCCATCCCTATCTTTCTTAGTCACCTGGATTAGACTACATCTTTCCTGTTACTTACACCTTTTTCTAATGGCTCTTTCACATTAGCATTTAAACATCTCTTCTTAGTCCCACAACTTGTCTATTCATCTATCTCTGGCTCCCAATCACAGACAAACCCCAATAAATTATTACTGTCATTTTTTCCTGGCCTAATATTCACAATCCAACCTACCTGAACCCAGCCTCACTGGGTTCTCACTCTTCTAAAACTATTCTTAAGGTTACAAATGACATCCCTGTAGCTAACAACAGTAAATAATATATGGGCTCTAGCTTATTTGATACCTTGGCAGCATTCCACACTGTTTATATTCCTTCCTATCTAGCCCAGTCTCTCGAACCACAGCTTCTCAGTCTCCTTTGTAGGCTTTCCCTCTTCTATACAAATCTAAACGGTACATCCTGGGCCTCTTCCCAAGTACACTCCCCTAAGTAATCTCATCCTTTCTAGAGTAGATACTTTCCAAACATCTGTCTCTAGCTATCATGTTTTTGAGCTCCAAAAGCCAAGTACCTGACTGCCTAACAATGTATAAGATGTTTCTCAGGCACCTCAAACACAACACATGCAAAACTAAACTTACCCTCTCCTCCCTAAACCACCCCAGTCCAAAGTGTTTCTCCTCAAATAGTCTCAATCTCAAGAAATAAAGGGCACGAAGACTATCCAGGAGCTGGGAACTATCCTCAAGTACTGTTTACCACCAATATCTTGTTAATCATTCCCTACTACTCCTTAGGTATCCACGTTTTTATTCTTGGCAAAAAAAACAAAACAAAAAACCAAACACACACACACACACACACACACACACACACGCACACACACACACACAACCACATGACTTACACACATCTAATCAGACTTCTATATTTAATACTTTACAACAAAGAAGTAAACATAGAAAACAGAGGATCATGTTAAGTGACAGAAGAATGTAATCATCAGAATTCACAAAGTGGTACATTTAACAAGACAAATAACCAAAATTTTTCCATAAAGGAAAGAAGAACTCACTTTCTTTCTCTCTCTCTCTCTCTCTCTCTCTCTCTCTCTCTCTCTCACACACACACACACACACACACACACACACACACAGAAAAGAACCCCAGACCTAAGCAACCTGTCAACCAAATCAAAGGAGTAGACCTTGTTTAAAACTCGATTCAAACAGATTAACCAAGATAAGAAATAACCAGGGAAATGTGAGTACTTATTAGATTTCAGATATTATTAACAAAGTGAACACTGTATTTAGGTGTGATATTTATATTTTTAAAAGTCTTTAAGAGAGAAGTATTTGTAGGTGAAACAATATGTGAGATTTACCTTAAAATAATCGGAGGGAGGGGGAAGATACAGATCAAACAAGGTTGGTGATGGGTTGATAACTGCCAAACTTGTGTAGCTGGTATGTGGGGGTTCATTATATTCCTTTCTATTCCTTTTATACATATGAAGTTTTCCATAACAGAAGTTAAGTATGTGTGTGAGAGACACACACACATAATCTGTTTCTGTCTATCCACACTGCCATCAAATGTAGTCCAATCACTAATATTCCTTGTCTCATCTACAGTATGGCCTTCCCAGAATCATGCTGTGTTCCCAAATAATAAAAACAGCTAACACATAGTGCTCATTCGTTAGGAACAAAGCACCACCCTGTTAACAATTGCTTTATATGCATTATCTCATCAAACCTTCCAACAATCCTGAAGTACCAAAAATATTCCCATTTTATAAATCAAGAAACTGAAACTCAGAAAGCTTAAGTTACTGAATGATACCACAAAGCAAGAAAGTAGCATAGATTTCCAGTGTAAGCATAGAGACTTCAATATTTGTACTTTTAGTCACTAACATTATTCCTCTACTGAAACCCATTAATGTTGTCCATGGGACAGAGTTTAAATCCTTTAACATGTCTGGCCTAACAATACTTCAACCATCTTGTCCTGGCCTATATAACCAGCCTCCTCACTTCTTTCCACCTTATTCTCTATGCTTCAGGCACACTGGTTGTTCAATTCCAAGCTCCCTCATACTTCCAAGCCTTCCTGAATATTACAGTCTCTGCCTAAAACAATCTTGCTACACAATTCATTCATCTAACTCGTTTTATTCTTCAAGCCTCAGCTGAAAAGATATATTCTTCAAAGTCTTTCCAAAATCTACAAACCAGGTAAGCTACTCCTGATGTATATTCCCAAAGCATCCTGTATTTTCCTTTTTCTAACCTTCATAACACTTGTAATTATTTCTTCAATGTCTTCCATTCCACAACATTATACTAGCCTTGAAGACAGGGAAGCCATTTTTCTTATTTACCATTGTACTCTTAGCACTTAGGGTTTTACACACAGTAGTTGTTCATTGTTCATTAGTGAATAAATTATCAGAAGGGAATAAAAGGTACAGAAGAAATGTGCAAAAAAATGTGCAAATAAGGCAAAGTCAGCATCTAAAAATAAGAAAATTAAGGTCACAATGGTGTTTGCCTTTCAGTGTGGGCAGGGGTGGTAACAGTGTGGAGTAGGTACAAGGAAAGCAGGTGGGTCACTAGATTTATTTGCTCTATACACTAAACTTTTAGGATTATGATCACAAATATTTTTAGACTACAAAATGAAAACTTACCTATTTTACTATATAGAAATTATACCTCAATTAAAAGGGAAAGAAAGAAGGGTCAGGAACGAGAAAAGGAAAAAGAACAAGAGGAAAAGAGAGAGGCATTTCCAGGTGACATAAGCTTCAAGAGAGAAATAGTGTGAGTCTGAAGATGGGAAAGACATGTCTCTAGATGCAGCACTATGGAAGTAAGAGAAAGCCACTCACATTGATGGCTCTGAGGTCTAGTGGCACGGAAAAGTAAATACTGCTCATTTGAATGGGTAAAAATTTTCCTCTCAGGAGGAAAAAACAAAGCAAGTTTGGGAGGAGCCTCAAGGAAGAAGAAATTTCTACACTAAAGTGGTTGAGGGTATTAGGCCTAGAATTGAGTAAAATTCTAGATGGCACAATCACTGAGCAAACTCATTTTTAAAAAATGTATTATTTATTTATAGAAATCATAAAAATGTACCTTTGTTGCATATGTAGGTTTTTCTATTGCTTCATCACCAATAAAGAAGTCTAGGTCATCAACACCTTTCATCACCCTCCTCTGAGCTTGATCACCCACTTTTGCTGACTCCTTAATAGCAATACCTTAAAAATAAAAGTTATTTATACATGTGAAAATTTGCTTTTCTCAAATGAGACATATTAACTTATATTTCTTCCATTATAAAGTATTATTAAACACAACATGACCTAACATACTTAAATTGTCAAAGCAGAGCACAAAGGTCATTTAAGAAATCAATGACAAAATTAATTTAACACAATGAAATCTCAACTTCCATCCAGAGACAAGGCCTCAAGTGTAAAAGCCATAAGTAGTAGTACTGTTGTCGGAATGTTTCAGTTATATTTTTTAAAACTATGTAGAATCTATTCTGATTTGAGCAAGATTATAATCCCACCAAGTCAACATATGCTTAATGGATAATCAGAAAGAAAAAAAAATGAAAAACACTAACAAATGAAAACAGGAAAACAAAAGGGGAATTTTTTTTCAAAAGCTTTCTTCCTATTTGCACTATTATGGACTGGCAATTTAAATATAACACTGGGGGCACCTGGGTGGCTCAGTTGGTTCAGAGTCCAACTTCGGCTCAGGTCGTGATCTCACAGTTCATGAGTTCAAGTCCCACATGAGGCTAGCTGCTGTCAATGCAGAGCCTGCTTCAGATCCTCTGTCCCTCTCTCTCTCTGCCCCTCCCTGGCTTGTGCTCTCTCAAAAATAAAAAATAAAAAAAATTTAAATATAACACTGGCACAGGGTTCTGTTAAACTTTAATCCCACAAAGGGAAATTTCAAATCATTTAAGTAAAATCCACAACATTCCCCTTAAATAATTCCAGAAACCCAGCCACAGTTCTTGACCTAAAACCTATATATTTCTTAATTAACATATAAATTTCTGAATCCTTCAAGTTAAGCATTCATTCAAAATAATTATCTGCATGTACTTAAAATGATCTAGCATTCAACTGTTATACTTTCATTTAATAACAATTATATTCTTAATAAGATGGGTAGAAAATACTGAAGGAAAGATAGTCTAAATCCAGTCTACTCCTTCAAAATGTTAGAAAGCTTCTCTAGTAATTTATTTATAATGTCCATAGACATCCAGATGGCTCACTACAAGTTTCCTGAAAAACAAAGATATATGCAAATAACTCTGAACCAAATCTACAGGCTTTCCAAATCAAATATCCATGCTCATCAGTGGCAACTGGCTGTATCTGATTATAAAAACTGGACTTGCAGCATTAAAACTGGATGTAAAAAACTCCAAAATCAAAAATCTTCTTTCAGTACAGAAATGGATTTTTAACACGCTACAACTTCTCGTAAGACAACGAAAACTAAAATTGCATATTTTGGCAAAGAGACAAAATAGGGAATGGGTACAATGGTGATGAGATCCTAAGGTTCCAAAGATGGGTCTCCAACAAAGACAACACGTCCACTTAAGATTTAAAAAAAAAAAAAAAAAAAGGAAAAGAAAATCAGTAATCTCATGAAATAAATGCTTAATCACAATACCTTATAAAAGATTATAAATTATGAAATAACAAAATCAGCATTTTATAGGTTGAATATCTTCCCCAAAGTATGTTGAAGTCTTAATCCCCAGTACCTCAGAATGTGACCTTATTTAGAAAGAGGGTCTTTTGAGTTGAAAAGAGATTATTGGGGTGGGCCCTAATCCAACATGACTGGTGGGTGTCCTTATAAAAAAGGAAATTTGGACACAGCCAGAGAGAAGACAATGTGAAGACACATCGGGAGAAGAGAGCCATGTGACTGGAGTGATGCATGTACAAGCACTGTCAGCAAACGTCAGAAGCTAGAAGAAGCAGCTAAGAGGGTTCTTCTCCTAGAGCTGTCAGCAAGATCATGGCCCTACTGACAACCTGATTTTGGAATTCTAGCCTCCAAAACTATAAATTTCTGATGTTTTAAGCCACCCAGTTTTTGGAACTTTGTTATGGCAGCCTTAGGACACTGATATAAAAATACGAAAGGGTCTAACACTAAACTCAAATATAACTAAGTCAGGTACTAGACCACAAAAGTATTATCCATATTAGCGGGCAATAAAGCCAATATTTGTTACCAAATTCTTGAAATAAACAACAATCAGTATAGTGATACATAAATGCGAGGAAAGAGTAAAAAAAAGCAAACCTGTCCTTCAGTGTAGACAACAAACATGCGTGAATAAAACATAAGGAAAAGACAATAGTACCACCAAACTAAGATCACTATAGTCACATGAATGAGTGATTTCATCAGTGTCACCTAAAATCCATTGTATGTATTAAAAAATTAGATTTAGGTAGTAGCCTAAATTCTCTTTTTCCCCTTTTAATTGAAATATAATTAACATAAAATGTTTACTAGTTTCAGGCATGTAACATAGTCATTCAACAACTCTACACCTTACTCAGTGCTCACCAGGCTAAGTGGCGACCATCTGTGACCATACAATGCTATTTAGAATATTATGGACTATATTCCCTATGCTGTAGTTTTCATCTCCATGACCTACTTATTTTATAACTGGAAGTTTGTACCTCTTGGTAGTAAGCCTAAGTTCTTACATAATCAATTCATAGCTAAGTATACCAAAAGTGTATCACAAGTACAAAGTCAAACAGGTTTGTCAGTGGAGAGCTAAAAAATAAGATACATATATGTATTTATATGAATGTATGTGTACATATGTATACATATAAATATAAAAGCTCCCCTCTTAACTACAATTTTAACAATGTACTTCTCATATTTCACATTGAATTTTGTTCTTGCCACATTAATTACAAAACCACTGACCTATTCATGACCAATGAGTGCCGACTAGAGACTAAAGATCTGCATTTTTGGCAATTTCTACCATGTTCTCAACTTCACTGATCTGAAACCTAACCTGTTTCATTAGTCTCCTGCATGTGTATTTTCCCATTTCCTTATTTTCATAAATAAGAATATACTACACAAAAATATTCAAACAGTCACACAAATACTACTTTGTAAGACTAGTGACACTCCAGGAATTAGCACCACCAAGCAATGGCTCAAAAGATTTTTCACCTGATATTGTTAAAGTTTTGACTTGGCAGTAGGACAAGTAGATCAGGGTACTTTATATGTTTGAAAGTCAAAAGTACAAAAGTATGTCCATTCAAAACCAGATGCATAATCAATGCTAACAAATAAGAGTGTTAACAAACCCAGTGTGAAGAGTATTTTTTAAAAAACTACTGAAAGTTGGGGCGCCTAGGTGGCTCAGTTAGTTGAGCGTCTGACTTTGGCTCAGGTCATGATCTCGGGGTCGAGGTCCCACATGGATTGAGCCCCACGTCGGGCTCTGTGCTGACAGCTCGGAGCCTGGAGCCTGCTTTTGATTCTGTGTCTCCCTCCCTCCCTCCCTCCACTCATGCCCTGTCTCTCTCCCTCCCTCTCTCTCTCTCTCTCTATTTTTCTCCCTCTCTCTGTCAAAAATAAACATTAAAAAAAATTTTTTTAATAAATAAATAAATAAATAATTACTGAAAGACAAACTACTGAAAGTTGATGGTCAGGCTAAAGTGAAGTTAACAGAGGATAGAACAAAAACAATGTAAGTACGGTTATAAAATATTAGAAAACAGCTCAAGTCAACATTTCTAAAAATGAGATGCCATCCTTATTTTGAAACATGGGTTTTCAGCAGGGACGTCAATAAACACAAGTCTGGCAAACAGCAATCATGTCCACACACCAAAGAATAGTCTTCATAGGTGTGCAATAGAGGATGCACTACTGAACAGTTACACCCACAAACTGTTAACAGAAATATCCTCAAAGCAGAAAATTGTGTGATTTTCAGTTCATTCATTTTTGTCTTTAAAAAGAGATATTTGGTAGATCTGGCAAATGAAGAACTAAACAGCTAAAATGAATGGTGAGAGGTGTGCAAATGAGGTCACACTTAGCAAACTGTGTTTTTAAAGGACTAAAATCTTACACAGTGCCAGAAATAATTATCTTTTACTTTAACGATTAAGAAAAAGATCTTTAAATCAGCTTGTGGCTTAAAAGAATACTTACAGGAAGGGATGATAAACTGTGGTTCTGTGTTTCCAGCATATCCTAGTTTTGTATACCTGCAAAATAAAAAAGAAAATTTTAAGGATTTCACTAGTATCATAGCAATTACGAATTTATTTCTCAGATCTCCATTGGTTATGAAGTGAGATTCCACTGTGGGTAAATTTACAAAATCCCATAGCTTCAATGCATGTAAATATCCCTATTTTCCAAAATTATACCAAAATTATAAATACCCACAGCTTTTAACAAGAAATTCCACTTCTAGAAACTGATCCTACAGGAATATCCTACACATGTGAAATAACATGTATCAAGGCCATTTGCCACAATCTTGCTTATAACAGCAAGAGTCTGAAAATAACCTAAGTAAACATGAAATGAGAAACTAGTTAAATATGCTAACTTCATCCTATGTTATATTATGCAGCTATTAAAAAAGAGATCGAAGAGGCTCTTTATGGACTGATATGGAACAACCTCCAAAACGTACTGCTAAATGAACAAAAAGCAAGGTACAGAACAATGTTTCACATACACTATACAGTATTTGTATAAAGTAAGGGAGAGGAGTAAGAACACATAAAATGTACTTGATTGTATAGACACACAGAGTATCTCTGGAAGAATATAAAGAAATCAATAACTGTGGTTGTCTCCAGAAAAGGGAATTGGGTAGGTAATGGGCAGAATTGTGAAGGAGATTTTTTATTGCATATTTTTTCACACCATTTGAATACATTACTATTCAAAATAACTAATTTTTAAATGCCTTGCCACAGTGGATTCAGCCTATATTCTTACAATAACAAAATAACGACAACAATGATGATTAGGAACTAAAAGCTGAGCTTTGATAAGCTGCGCGTTATGGGCTACATAGGAGATACCTGGCTAAATATGAAAACCTATTAACTATGAGCAGGCTTTAAAGACAAAGTAATAACATTTTATACTACTCATATTCAAACTCACTGCTAAAGAGTAGGCAGGTAAATTGCTGTGAGATTCCTGGCTTCTAATAATATCTGCAGAACTTTTTTTTTTTTTTCTTTCTTAATATAAGAAGAAGGAAAAAAGCTCTCTTTGGGGAGAACATGGTTCAAAACTAAGTTCAAGAACTAAGAGTGCCAAATAGGCTAACTCGTTAAAAGTAAGGAGAAAACATGAACTCTTCCAAATGTGATAATGCTCTGACTAAAACCTCTTTCAAGATTCCCCACTGTCCACGTTTAAAAAGTAAACAAAACTTCTTTGCAAGGCATACAAAAGAGCTCTAATATTTGGCTCCTGACCACCTTCCCCAACAGCGCTGACATACTATACCAGGCTCCCTAGCCATAAAACTGCTAACATTTTCTGGACAGAACAACTCATTTCATGCCACGGAGCCACTGTTAACACTTCCAACTACAGGAGATGCTCTCTTTTCAATGCTGAATGCAACTGCTAAACTCTAACCCATCCTGCAAACAGCAAGTTAAGTATCACTGCCTCTAAACAAAAACTTTTCTAACCTTCAAACAGTATACTTTGTCCCCACAGTGGACAAATGGAGCTGACTTATGTTTTATTACAATAAAGACTTACAAAACATGACAGTCTAAAACTGTCTGAGCCACAACATCCTAGAAGTTTACTACACAATACTTAGTGTGAGATTAATATCTAATTATTCCTTCATCTAATCCCTCTACCTTTTTTTTTAACCATTAGTCACCAAAGCAATTTAAGTCATTATAAATAATACCCTAATAGAACAGAATGTCTTACTTCCAATTCTATTACCCCTACAAAGAAGAATAATCTCCCTAAAAATCACTGCCTAACTCACATATCTTCAAATGAGGCTCTACTGCTTACAATATTAAGTACAAACTTCTTCTTGTTTCTATAAAATGATTCATTATTAAGTAATTCCTAAAGTCCCTTTCAGATAAAAAAAAATTGTATGATTCTGATTCCTTCAGCTGAATATTAAGGAACTTCACAATAAGTCCCAATTAAACATTTTAAGTGTCTCCCATCATTTGCTTCCATGAACCCAGCTCAAAGCACACTGCACTTGTTACTCATTTTCCTCCACAATGACTTGCTATTTCCCCATCACATTATCCGTGTTTACATGGCACCCTCTCAGAAAATTCTCACCACAACTTAGGACTCCTCCATGAAGTTTTCCTGATCATTTTAATTATCAGTCATCTGCTCCCTCAATAAATTTAATCTCAACAATCACTCGTTACACAAGCCAAACTGTTATTTTCCTGTGTGTAAATACCAACTCCCAAATAAAGTAGTAAGATATTTGAAGTAGAAACCATTACAGTAAAAACTCCCTTAAGAAAACTTCCATTTGTCAAGTTCACCAGATTAATCAATACTCCATCCCTGGTCAAAATCCAACAGCCTAAGTTGAGCATATTCAGCAATAAATTAGTTTCAAAAAAACACCAAAAGAAGAATCTAATCAACCAGTCTTTACCAGGCTAATACAAAACAGTCAATACATAATCAAAACAAATGTGCTCTCCCCCAAACACAAAAATAACTACCTAGCATATTAGCTATATGGATATACCATAACATTTAATCATTTCTACTATACCTATAACACCACAGCCAAATAATTTTCTAAGTTTTTGTAGGAGAATAGCCAAATACATCTACCAATGCTCTACTGCCCTGAATTTAAAGTTAAACAGTATATCAAAGGTACTCAAATATCTCGAGTATCTCAAATACTAAAATGGCATCAAAAAGTATCTCAATTTTCACCAATTTTTAAGAAATATAAAGGGAAATCTCCTAGTTTACTTTTAACCTTAAAATGTGCTTAGCCTCTAAAAATTAATTTGGCTTGTAGCTTGAAGAAAAATGTTTGTGGCACAGAATACAATCTAAAAAAACTGAAAAAGTCTTATCCTAAACTCTAGAAAGAGTTACTGAGTTAGGTTGAAGTCACATTTTCTCTACTGGAGAGAGAGCAAAGTGCTAGATAACAAACAATATGACTCTTTAAAACCACTCTCCTATACTATTAGCAAACTTTAAAAGTTGTTTTTTAAAACAGCTTTGAAACTGCTCAAAAAATCCACAGAAGTTCATTTATTTAAGTTTATTTACTTTTATTTATTTTACACAAGCAAGGGAGGAGCAGAGAGAGAGGAAGAGGGGGTGGGGGAGGGAGAGACAGAGACAGAGAGAGAGAGAGAATATATATGAATGAATCCCAAGCAGACCCCACAACACTGGGCTCAAACTCACAAACTAGAGATCATGACCTGAGCCGAAATCAAGAGCCGGATGTTTAACTGACTGAGCCACCCAGGCCCGCCCAAAAAGACATTTTAATGTTCTTATATGAGCAGAGAAGCATTTCAATAGGGAAAGCAGGAGAGAGGAGAGGGAAAGAGTCTAGGAAGATCTGAAAGAACTGGTCAGCTGAGTCTAAAAGGATGAGTTAGAACAGTACGTATCAATGCACACAAAATATGCTAATATTTGAAGAGTATACTGGAATGAATTGAAGGGCATTTGGGTATAGCTATAAGAGATTTGTTTTTAACATTCATTTAAACTTTCTCAACATAAATATAACAAAAAGAATATAAATTATTAGTACAGATATTAAGTAATAAATTTGTTTATAAGTTTCAAATTAAACCTTTTCAAATATAAAGTAGCCTCGATTAACCTAACTTAATTTATCAGCTTTTATACTTGAAATGGCTAATTTGATTAAGACATTTTTATGATGACCTCTCAAAATTCTTGATAGTCACCACAGAGAAGAAACTGTACAAGTAAATGACAGAAAAGTTTTTCTTACTTTTTCTCTAAAAGAAACTCCTTTCTCACAATTAATGGCATTTGTTAACTCGAACTCTTTAAATTATAATTTAAGGATGTGTTCACTGTATTTAAACTAAAAGTTCTTTGCTTTCATTGACACATGCAAAATTCAAATTTTGTGTAATAAAGCAAATAGATTTCAAATCAAACTTTTTCATATTAAGACTTTCTCAAACCATGCATACATGTTCCTCTCCTTGTTACAACAATGTTCTTTTTTATTATTAAAATACTAACCAAAGATCACAGTGAAACATTTTTAGCTTCACTCTTCCAAAATGAATTTTTGTTTTAAATTCATAGATTCTGTCGGTATACTTTATTTTTCCACAGCCCTTGCAATTTTCTATTAAGTTCCTTTGGGTGTTCAAAAAAGTGTTTTATATAATTAAGCAACTCAGGAACACAATACTTAACCAGATTATACAATAAATCTATAAAGAAGTGTGCACACACACACACACACACACCAAAATCTAAGTTGCCTTCAAGCAGAAACTCTTCCTTCAGACAGCTTGTAGACACTTTGCTAACATTTCCTCCCTTTAAGTTTTAAACATGGGATTAAACAGCTTGGCTTTCTCTTAAATTTGCCAGTTGGAGAACATCACTTAACGTAAGATTCAGACCTGGGACAAATCTTTATATTTGCAAGGCATTTATTCAAATCAATCTACAGATTCATGCAATCCTTATCAAAATCTCAAGCATGTTTTTTTGTTTTTGCATTAATAGAAAAAAATCCTAAATTCACATGGAATCTCAAGGGACCATCAACAATCCTGAAAAAGAACAAAGTTGGAGATCTCAACACTTCCTGATTTCAAAGCTTTACTACAAAGCTAAAGTAACCAAAACAATGAGGCGGTGAGGTACACACAAACTATATAGACTAATGGAATAGAACAGAACTCAGAAATAAAACCTCCCAAAAAAGGTCAAATGTTTTTTGAAAAGGGTGCCATAACCATTCAATTGGGGAGAGGATAGTCTTTTCAACAAATGGTGCTGGGAAAAGTGGATATCTATCTACATGTAAATGAATCAAGTTAGAGCTTTATCTTATACCATATGCAAAATTTAACTTAAAAAGGATCAAAAAGGAACACCTGGGTGGCTCGGTATGCTGAGTTTCTAACTTCAGCACAGGTCATGATCTCAGGATTCCATTCAAGGGTTTGAGGCTCATCAGGCTCTGTGCTGACAGCTCAGAACCTGGAGCCTGCTTCAGATAGTGTCTCCCTCTCTCTCTGCCCCTCTCTCTCTGCCTCTCTCTCTCTCTCTCTCTCTCTCTCTGAAAAATAAACATTTAAAAAAATGGATCAAAGACCTACATGTACGAGCTAAAACTATAAAACTCTTAGAGGAAGTGCTCTCTTCAGCAGCACATATACTTAAACTCTTAGAGAAAAACACAGCGGAAAAGCTTCATGACATTGGATTTAGCAATGACTTATTGGAAGTGATGCTAAAAGCACAGGTAACAACAAGGAAATAAATTAGACATCATCAAAATTAGCAACTTTTTGGCACCAAAGGGCACTATCAGTTCAGGACAAAGGCACCCATGGAATGGGAGAAAACTGCAAATCATACACACATAGTGCCCAATTTAGAATGATTCGACTCACAATTTTCTGACTTTACAATGGTGCAAAAGTGATAATGCATTCAGTAAAACTGTACTTTGAATTTTGATCGTTTCCTGGACTAGCGATATGCTGTATAATACCTCTGGTCATGCTGGGCAACAGCAGTGAGCCTCAGCTCCCAGTAAGCCAATGTGATCACAAGGGCTAACAACCAATACACTTACAATTACTCTGTACCCATACAACCATTGTTTTTTACTTGTAGTACTACAGTCAATATATTACATACTACTTTATTATAAAATAGGCATTTTATTATATGATTTTGCCCAAATGTAGGCTAATGTAAACTTTCCAAGCACATTTAAAGTAGGCTAGGCTAAGCTATGATGTTTGGTACGTTAGATGTATTAAATACCTTTGTGACTTAGGATATTTTCAACTAATGATGGGTTTATCCAGACGTAAGCTCAATGTTAAGTGGAGGAAGATCTTTATCATCCAGAATATACATATATATGTGTGTGTATATGTGTGTGTACATACACACACATATACATATATGTATTTTCAATGGATATATATATTCTGGATATTATACACTACACATGTACACATATATTCTGGATATATATCACTATATATATATATATATATATAGTGAAGAACTCAACAACAAAACAAACAATACAATTAAAACTGAGTAAAACACGTAATAGACATTTCTCTTAAAAAAAATGTACAAAAGACCAATAAGCACGTGAAAAGATGTTCAACATCATTAATAACTAAGGACGTGTAAATCAAAATGAGATGCCACTTCATACCCATTACATTGGCTATTACCAGAAAACAAAAAGAAAATGACAAATGTTAGTGACAAAGTGCAGACACTGGAACCTTGTACTGGTAGTAATATAAATGGTACAGGTGCTAAGGAAAACAATATGACAACTCTTCAAAAAATTAAACACAGAATTACCACGTGATCCTGCAATGCCATTTCTGGGTATACACCCAAAAGAAAAAGCAAGGGCTTGCAGACCCATGTTCAGAGCAACATTATGCATATAAGCCAAAAGGTGGAATCAACTTAACTGTCCACTGTGAAAGAGTAAACAAAATGTATATACACACCACAGAATATTAGCCTTAAAAAGAAAGAATATTCTGACACATGATACAATACGGAAGAACCTAGAGATCATGCATAGTGAAATAAGCCAATCACAAAAGATCAAATATTGTACGATTCCACTTATATGAGGTACCTAGAAGAGTCAAATTTACAGACAGAAAGTAGGACATGCCAGTAATGCAGGTGGGGTAGGGGCTGTTATTGTTTTATGGGTATAGAGTTCCAGTTTGGGAAGATGAGTAAGTTCTGAAGATGGATGGTAGTGATAGCTGCACAACAATGTGAATATACTTAATGCCACTAGACTTTACACTTAACAAGGTATTTATGTTGTGTATATTTTACCACAATTTAAAAAAAAAAAAAAAACGAAATTTTGTAGCTGCCCAGAAAAAAAATTCAAATTGGATACATACTGTATATGTTAAATATAAATCTAAATGCATCAAAGATTAAAAGGGAAGAAAAATTAAGATATAAGTTTTAAAAGAAAGCAGGACAATTTCTTTATAACCATGGAGTAGAAGCGGTTTTCTAACTCTAATTTAAAATCTAGACACTAAAAAAAATTAATATTTCAACTATGTAAAATTAAAAACTTCTTCAAAAAAACGTATCAAAAGTAGCCACAAGAAAAATTACTAACAGAGAAAAATTGTCTGCACTCGAAGACAAACAATCTCCTTGAAACATACAAGATACCTACAAGGTGATGATGAGGGAGGGAGGGAAATAAAGAGGAAAAGAGCAAAGAAAGAAAGAATGCAAAAAAAAAAAAAAAGGAAGAAGGAAAGGCAAAAGAAGAAATAGAAATAGCTATAAACAGAAAGGTGCTCAACTCCTTGAAGTTAAAAAAAAAAAGCAGATTAAAAGTACACTGTGATAATGCTCACACATTCACAGTTGGAATCCAAAATGACACAGTTATTTTAAAAACACTTAAACATTCGGGGCACCTGGGTGGCTCAGTCGGTTATGCGTCCGACTTCAGCTCAGGTCATGATCTCACGGTCATGAGTTCGAGCCCCGCGTCGGGCTCTGTGCTGACTGCTCAGAGCCTGGAGCCTGTTTCGGATTCTGTGTCTCCCTCTTTCTCTCTGACCCTCCCCCGTTCATGCTCTCTCTCTGTCTCAAAAATCAATAAACGTTAAAAAAAAATTTTTTTTTAAAAACACTTAAACATTCACTTACCATATGACCCAGCAATTCTACTTCTACGTACATACCCAAGAAAAATAAAAACATGTGTCCACATTCGTTCAAAACAGCATTATTCAGTGTCCCCAAACTGGAAGCAAAACATATGTTCATCAACAAGAAAATAAACAAGGGCAATATAATTATACAAACCAAAATTACTCCACACATAAAGAATTTAAAAGTGTAACCCACTCTCCAAGGAAAAGTGTTCAACAGAAGACAAAATGACCCAAATACTGGAATTATCAGATAAAGACGGGAAAACAGCTATGACTATCACAATTAAATACAGAAAAGTGCACTTATAATGATGAATAACAAATATCACCAGCAACTCTAAAACTATATAAAAAAACAAATGGAAATTCTAGAATTGAACAAAGAAATACCAGATATTTAAAAAAAAAAAAAAAATCACGGATGAGCTAAAAAACAGAAAACAGGTAACAGAGGTAATAATCAGTGAACCTGAAGGCAGATGAGTAGAAATTACCTAATCTGAAATTGGGGGAGGGAGGATATTAAGAAGAGACATGAAGAAAAAAGAATAGAGTCTAAGAAACTTGGGAGAAAATACGAAAAAGGTCATATACTGAAGTCTCAGGTGGAGAACACACCAGATAGTAAAATACTTTTTGAAGGAGTAATGACTGAAAACTTTAGCAATTTAGTGAAAGACAGCAACACATAGATGTGAGAGGCTCAAGAAAACCCAAGCAGAATAAATAGAAAGAAACCATACTTAGTCACATTACAATCAAACTAAAAATCAAAGATAAAGAAAAAATACTGAAAGCAGCCAGAGGAAAAATACCCATTAACCGGAAACAAAATTCAAATTACTACCACCTTCTTATGAGGAGTGATGAAGGCTAGAAGACAGTAAACAACATTTTTAAAGTCTGGAGAGAATGGGAAAACAGTCAGCCCAGGAATGTACAGGAGCCAAAATATCCTTCGACAATGAAAGTGAAATGAAAACATTTTTCAAATAGAAGAAACTCACTGCCATCAAACATGGGCTAAAGAAAGTTCTTCAATCCAAAGGAAACGGGAAACTAGAGGGGATAGTGAAGTATAATAAAGAAAATCAGAAATTATAAACAGGTAAATATAAAAGACTATTTTTTATACTTAGTTTTTGAACACACTTATAACTAAAGCAAAAATCTGATTATCTTGTGGGGTTATACAGTACATAGATGTAATACCTATGACAACTTTAGCATAAAAGGACAGTGAAGTAAGGGGAGCAGCAGGCAAGACTTAACAGATCTCCTGAAATGCAAGATCTCTACTCCTTACGTGAAGTTTTAATTAACTCCAAAGAAACGGTGAGTAGTGAGTTTTCTTAAAGACACATATTCTAATCCCTAAAGCAATTGTTAAAAAAAAAAATGCCAAGAGTATAGTTAAAAAGCCAAAGGTAAATTAAAATGGAATTCCAAACAATATTCAAATAATTTGAAAGACAGAAAAGAGGAAAGCACAACAGGAACAACAACTTTTTTTAATAAATAAATAAAACAGTATACCTAAATCCAACCATATCCATTATTACATTAAACGTAACAGACAAAACTCTCCAATTAAGAGGGACAGATTAAAAATTTTTTTTAAATAAAAATGCAAGCCCCAACTATATGTTGTCTGCATGATATGCACTTTATAAAGACAGAATGAAAAAAAATGGATGGAAAGCAAAAAGCAAGTATAAGAAGGCTGGAGTGGCTATATTCATATGCGATAAAACCATTCTTTAAGAAAAAGAGTAATATGAGGGGTGCCTGGGTAGCTCAGTCGATTAAGCGTCTCTTGATCTTGGCTCAGTTCATGATCTCAAGTTTGTGAGTCAGAGCTTCAGGTCAGACTCTGCACTGACAGCACAGAGTCCGCTTGGGATTCTCGGTCTCCCCCTCTCTCTCTTTCTCTGCCCCTCCCCCATTCACTCACTCTCAAAAATAAATTTAAAAAAATTTTTTTTTTAAAAAGGGTAATATGAGGGGCGCCTGGGTGGCGCAGTCGGTTAAGCGTCCGACTTCAGCCAGGTCACGATCTCGCGGTCCGTGAGTTCGAGCCCCGCGTCGGGCTCTGGGCTGATGGCTCGGAGCCTGGAGCCTGTTTCCGATTCTGTGTCTCCCTCTCTCTCTGCCCCTCCCCCGTTCATGCTCTGTCTCTCTCTGTCCCAAAAATAAATAAAAAACGTTGAAAAAAAAAATTTAAAAAAAAAAAGGGTAATATGAGAGAGTAATTTTATAATAATAAAAGTGTAAATTCATCAAGACCTAACAGTCTTAAATGTGTATGTGCCTATTAACAGTTTCAACATGCTTGAAATGTGTCATAATTAAATGCTGAGACTACTCAACTCTTACAGCAGGAAATTTTGTCACCTCTCAGTAATGGATAAAATCACACACACACACACACACACACACACACACGCACACACACACAGACACACACACACACACACACACACACACACCAAAAACTCAGTAAAGGCATACAGGATCAACGTTAATAACCATTTTGATCTAACTGATATACTCAAGAAGTGCAGAATATGAATTCTAAGTACACATGATGCATTCATTTTGACCACGGATGGGCAAACTATGGCCCCAAAACAAAATTCAGACTATTGATGTTTTGGTATCACTCGTGAGTTTAAAATTATTTTTATATTTAAATTTTTTTAATTTTCTTTTATTTTTTTACATTTTAGGAGTAGGAAGGGAAGTGAAAAGGGAGGAGAGGAAAGTAGCAGCAAGGACCATGCCTGACCCACAAAGCCTAAAACAAAGACCATATGTGGCCCACAAAGCCTAAAATATTTACTATTTGGTCTTTTATAGAAGTGTGCCAATCCCTGACCCAGACCAGATGCTAAGCCATAAAAAACAAATCTCAATAAATGTAAAAGATTAAAATCATAAATACATGTTCTCTGACTAAAAAAGAATTAAATTAGAAACCGACAGCAATAAGATATCTAAATAAACCCCAAACATTTGGAAATTAAACACACTTCTACCTATAATCCGTGAATCAAAGAAAAAATTGCAAGGAAAATTACTTCAAGTTGATTAACAGTTAAAATAAAAAACATCAACATGTGTGGGATGCACCTAAAGCAAAGCTTAAAGGGAAAATTCCTACAGTGCTTATGTCAGAAAAAATAGAAATGTCCATAATCAGTGACCTAAGATTCCACCTTAAGGTACAAAAAGGAGGGATGCCAGGATGGTTCAGTCGCGTCAGACTCCAGTCCAGGACGTGTTCTCCCAGTTCATGAGTTTGAGCCCCAGGTCGGGCCCTATGCTGACAGCTCAGAGCCTGAAGCCTGTTTCTGATTCTGTCTCTCTCTCTCTGCCCCTGCCCTGCTCACACTGTCTCTCCCCCTCTCCCTCTCTCTCAAAAATAAAAATAAATATTATAAAAAGAAGAAAGCAAACTCAAAATAAATAGAAATAAACAGTAAACAGAAAGGCAGAAATCAGGTTAATAGAAACAGAATATTAACAAGAAAAAAATGGAACTATGGAAAGATAGGCTGATCGAGAATTGCCAACATAAGGGATGAAAAGCTGATTAACGCTACCAATCATATAGAGGAGAAAATGATAAAAAAGAGAATACTATAAACCACAGCCATCATATTAAGATGTAAGGGACAAATACCTTCAAAGACAGAATTTACCAAAATCAATACAAGATGAAACAAAAAATCTATTTTGAATAACCCCAAAGCTATTAAAGAAATTATCAGTAACCCTTCCAAAAAGCAAACTCCAGGCCCAAGTTTGACTGGTAAATTCTATCACTCATTTAAGGAAGAAATAAAAATAATTCTACATAAGCCCTTTCAGAAAAGAGGGAAGAGCTTACCCCAAACCCTTTCGTGAGGACAGCATAATTCTAATACCAAAACCAGATAAAGACATTTCAAATGAAGAAAATGGCAGGCCAACATCCATCATGAATACAGATGAAAAAAATCCTTAACAAAACAAATAGAACAACGTGCAAAAAGGGTATATATCATAACTAAGTGAGGCTTAGCCCAAGAATCCAAGCTTGGTTTAACAGTTGAAAAATCAAGCCTCTGCTTTTTCAGAACACCTCAATTAATTTCACTACTCAACATGCTATGGGGTCTGATGCCTGCTTACTTCCCCAGACTCATCCAAATACTCACTTCACTTGCATAATCCTCAACCCCTATAAAACACATTTTTTTATCTAAAATACAATTACTCTTATAAAGCTTTAATAAATATAGTTAGGAACAGAACACACAAATCCGAGCACTTACAGAACATAAATGCTTATCCTTCTTTCCTTCTTTGTTTTATTTCACCCAAATCCTTTGTTTCCTTATAGACCCTTTCCAAATCTTCCATTTTTATCATTCCTTTTGGACACATTTGATTTTCATAGTATGATTCCTAAGCAAAATTAGTAGAGTCCTAATGCCTTTCAATTTGCTATTCTTTAATACATGGTGTACAAGTACGTATGTTCATGTATGTGTACTTTAAATATTGTTTAAGTGCATTTTGTTACCTTGAAATATCTTAAAAAAACCTTTCAAACCTAGTCCTTTTTTAATCTGAATTCTAAGCAGGAAAATTACATTTTGTGAATGTCCTTTCTTTTTTTGATGTCAATTGTAAGTGGAAATCTACATTTAAATGCAGAGTAGAAATAAAATTACACATCAAGAAAAATTCTATTACAAAATGCATATGTTTTTTTATTCTGGAAGTCTACAAAAGAAACAAAAAATTGTGAGGCACCAGGGTGGCTCAGTCAGTTAAGCTTCCGACTTCAGCTCAGGTCATGATCTCATGGTTCTGGACTTCGAGCCCCACATCGGGCTCTGTGCTGAGAGCTCAGAGCCTGAAGCCTGCTTCAGATTCTGTGTCTGTCTCAAAAGTAAAAAAGAAAGAAGAAAGGAAGGAAGGAAGGAAGGAAGGAAGGAAGGAAAGAAGGAAGGAAGGAAGGAAGGAAGGAGAGAGAGAGAGAGAAAGAAAGAGAGAGAGAGAGAGAGAGAAAGAAAGAAAGAAAGAAAGAGAGAGAGAGGGAGGGAGGGAGGGAGGGAGGGAGGGAGGGAGGGAGGGAGGGAGGGAAGAAAAATTGTCATTGTCTCCAGATAGCAGAATGGAGAAAAAGGAGAATTTTGTTTTCTAAATGTACAATGTTATGTCTTAAATGATCTAACCATACACATTTAACACATAACAGTGTCACATTACTTTTTTAATTAAAAGAACTTTTGAAATGATAACATTAGCCCATGAAAAAATTTTAATAAATAGTAACACTAGAAAAGTACTAATGTAAGTTTCCCTGACATGCCTATCCCCTAGCCACCTAGTTGCCATCCCAAGAGTAATTATTTACATATCCTGGAAAAAATTCATGCATAGACATGTACATATATTATTTTATGTCATTGGGTTATACAGGAAGTCAAATTATGAATCCGCTTTACTTCTTTATACTTTCCTATATTTAAAATGTGTCATTTTCTAAATGGTTTTTAAAAAGAGAACATAATGAAAAAGGCAAAGCTATCTTACCTAATGTTTATGAAACTTGTAAGCACAATACAGTATTTTGGAAAACTAAACCAAAATTTTCCTTTATGGCCCGAGAAAGCAGGCTAGATTTACAGAAACTCTCCCTGAGCTACACAGCAATGAAAAAAAATTTCTGATGCTGATTTTGGCCAACCAGGAGGAGTAAGGAATTGGAAATGGCTTACAGAAGGGACGATAGTAGAGAATTCAAAACCATCTTTGAAGACTTGGTGACTAGAAAAATAGTGAAAATATAATAAGTTAGAAGAAAGGGATTTCCTGCACTGGGAGAAATGAATGGCAAAAAGCGAATGAGTTTTATGTAAGAAATGGTTGGTCTATCATGGTCCTAACTGCCTCTGGGGCAGGGAAAAATGGATTCAGGAGTAGTCATCAATAATGTGCTCTCTTAAAAAGAAATGAAACAAACATGATAAAATGTTAGCAGGCAATAATTGTGATAAATAAGAGTATCTGTTATGTTATTCATTATACTTTTCTAAAGGAAAAAGTTCACTTAAAGAAAGAATATTTTTAAATAATAAAACCAGTTATGCTTGTAATGTAAAACATTAGCATCCCTTATGTTGAATAGTATTTTTAATTCTGGGGACGCCTGGGTGGCTCAGTCAGTTAAGCGCCCAACATCAGCTCAGGTCATGATCTCACAGTTCATGAGTTCAAGCCCTGCATCCAGTTCTCTGCTGTCAGCACAGAGCTGGATTCAGTCCCTCTGTCCCTCCCTCTCTCTACCCCTCCCCTACTTGAGCACAAGTGCGCGCGAGCTCTCCCTCAAAAAAAGAAAGTTACTCTTATTCTGCAAATTCAAATTTTACTTATTAAAGGCATATAGTTGACAATGAGTACTTTTACTTTACACATGATTCCTATTTCTTTTTGCTTTGAAAATCATCTCACAGCAAAAAGTTACTTGAAGATTCCAATACTTTACTGATACTAAACCACTAACGGGAACAAAATCTTAAGAAAATAAATAAATAAAGTTCAAAAATGAACTGGAATAAAAAGCTACAACAAAAAAATCATTCCAGAAAAGAACAAATATGTATTGACGTTATTACTCTAAATACAGTATATGTACCTACAGCCTAGTAGGTAGGAAGTAGATAGAATTTTAACTTTCCATGTTTGAACAATCTTAAACCACATAACAAAATGAATATAAGACTCCCACACTTTAGGATGTAAAGAACCTTCATGATCTAGTGCAACCCACAATTTCCAAAATTTCTTTGTACTGACAACTACTAATTTAAAGCTGAAAGAATTCTACCTCAATATGAACAGCTTACATCTTTACCGTATCATAAAAACAAAGTATATATTAAGCATAATTATCAAATTGTAAGTGAAAATGGAGGTCTACAAATGAATTCCAATGCTTAACTTCTATAATTTCTCAATTCTCAGCTTAGCTATAGTTTTCTTTGTGCTGCTAGCGTTAGGAACTTTTACAACAAGAATGTAGTCGTGGGGAGCCTGGGTGGCTCAGTTAGTTAAACGTCTAACTCTTGCTTTCAGCTCAGGTCATGATCTCATGGTTCATGAGTTCTAGTCCTACACTGGGCTCTGTGCTGACAGGGATTATCTCTCTCTCTTCTCCCTCTTCCTTCTCTCCCCACCCCTCAGGTATGTGCTCTTGTTCTCTCTCAAAATGAATAGATAGCATAGCACAGCATAGCATGCAGTGGCTAATTTACTGGGTTTGTAAATCATATCTCAATAGTGCTGTTTAAAATAGAATAAAATACTAGAGTCAGTCTAATACTGCATTAAGTTTAACTTTTACCAATCTTCTGCTTAATGAACTATACAATCTACTGCCAAGCAAACCAATTCCAACCCATTGTTTCCCATTTAAAATCCTTCTGAAATACAGCAGGATATATAAATGAATAAAATTAACTACTTTCTGTCACACAGCTCCAAACAGGGTGAATTCCAGGAAGGGCAATCTCCTAATTGATCCCTCCCTCAAATATTTTGAAACTCCTGACTTCCCTTCATCAATAAAATATTACTGAGCACTATTAAATACTATGCACAAGGCAGTAACTTAGTGAACAAAAAAGACATCCTACCATCATGAAGCTTCCAATTTAGCTTACATTAACAAGGTTTTCTTTCCTTTCCATCTACCATATCCTACTTATGCTTTTCCAAGAATATGAGCAAGTTCAGCTCCTTCATAAACCATCCTCCAAATACGACAGCCCTTAGTAATGTCCCCAATTAAATACTAATATGCCATCTTTAATTATTTCACATACATTAGTTTCATCTCTGAAACTAAATTGTAAGTTTTTTAAAGAATAAAATCATGCTATAGCTTTCTGGATATACCACAGTATTCAACACAGAACTGAGAAGTCCAACAGTGAAATAAGTAGTTGATTACTTTTTATAATAATTTTAACTATAGCCAAAGTTGTTACTGTATGTCAATTATTTTGCTATGTTCTTTATATTATCCCTAACAGTTATCAAAAGCATGCAAAATGGATCTGTTTAAATATTGGGAAACTGCAGCTCACCAAAAAAATCACTTCAAAGAAATACAAAAGCTAGATACGAAATCAAGTATCTATCAGCCTCCAAAGTCCATGTCTTTTCTCCTTTTAAACATGAGTGGTTACTTCCAAAGTAAAACCAGAGAAAGAAATAACAGTATAGTATAGTATGCTAGCTACGAGATCTTTGGCAAGCAATTTACACTCTGTCAGTTTCATCTGTAAAAGAGAATAACTACCTACCTAATAGGATTAGGTATCAAATGAATTAATATTTGTAAAGCAATTAGAACAGTGCCTGGCACACAGTATGCACTATATAACTGTTGGCTGTTATTTTTATTGTCATAAATCACCATAATGAAGTCATCAAATGTGCCTACTTTCATCAACTTTCATACATTATGGCTTCATACTATCTACAACATAAATATCAAAGTAGTGCAGAATTCAAGGACATTCAAACCTCCATAACCAGCTCAACATGGATCTTTTTAATTCAACTCAAGAAGCACTTACTGAGCACCTATCATACATCAGACACTTTCAGTACTTTCTTGTACCATCTCTCTGTACCATATTAAACATCACTACTGCCTCGTACCATATCAAACCTAACATACCCAAATTCAACCTATACTTTTCTCACCTCACTTTGTTTTCTTCCACTGTTGTCTCACCTGGTACACTAGTCTTATTTCTGCCTATTAATGCTTTATGCATCCTTAAAGGCCTACTTTAGTTATCATTTCTACCAGGAAGCCTTTTTTTCATCGTCCCTGGAAAAAGTACATTTTCCTTCACCTATGATTCCAAAAAGTTTTATTCATACCTGCCAGAATATTTATCATATTGTTATAATTACATACACGTAAGCTTCCTAAAGGCAGGCACCATTTCGTAATCATCTTTATATTCCTCACAACAAAAGTATTGCAAAAGTACACATTTGCAGACACTTACTAGAGCTACTGAAAAACAACTTTCCCAACCATAAACAAAACAGACGCAAAAGCTACTTCCTATTTCCTACTTTTGTTTATAAAGATAATAATCCCACTATCTTCTGAAAAAGAAAAAAAAAAGAGTACAGCTCAAATTCTCCCAATTATAATTCTGGTTTACTATTTAAAAAATTAGGGGCGCCTGGGTGGCTCAGTCGGTTAAGCGGCCGACTTTGGCTCAGGTCTGTGAGTTCGAGCCCCGTGTCGGGCTCTGTGCTGACAGCTCAGAGTCTGGAGCCTGTTTCGGATTGTGTCTCCCTCTCTCTGACCCTCCCCCATTCATGCTCTGTCTCTCTCTGTCTCAAAAATAAATAAACGTTAAAAAAAATTTTTTTTAATTATAAAGCTTAAAGAAATAACCTGTCATATTACTGCATTTATCAAGCAGGCCCTACTTTCCAAAATATTCCATACTCCCAGAATAACTAGACTGTTATACCTCTGTTCTAATGAAAAATCCCATATTATTCACACCATCATTAATTATTGCTTTCAAAAAAAAAAAACAAAAGCAAAAAACAAAAAAACCCTGCTCCTTCATACATTTAAATTGAACACTGTGTGAAACTCACAAGAGTTTTTGCACTTTGGGGAAAAAAAAAATGTGTTAATTCAAACTCCTGGGTAGTAAAGGATCAAGCAGTTATCAAAATGAAATAGGAATTTAAGGCAACATAAAGAAAACCGGGCAACATTACTTCCCCATCCTCATCTTTCTCTGGACAGCAGTCACTTCTGCCAGCATCAAATCCCCACTCCTATTCTGACAAACCTACCAAGGATTAAATCTTTTTGCAAGATGAAAAGCTGACATCCCTTTACAGGACGGGACCCATTCCACTCCTGTCAGCTACTACACATCACATGATCTATGTCTAATCAATCTGAGCTTAGGTAAGAACACTGAACATCCCAGAGATGTTTTAGAATTCATATTGCCAGTATCTATCTAGTTGCAGCATCTTGCAGACTTCATGCAGCATGACTTTGACAGCAGACTCTCACTACCTGGCCTCTCCCTTCCTCTGCTTTTCTGAGCCCAGTTCTCCAGCCTTCGCATCAATTTTGTGATGTATACCATACCCTTTCCATAACTCATTCCTTTTTTGCCTTATATAAGCTAGTTATTCTGTTGTTTGCATCCAAGATCTCCACAAGTTACATTTCTCTCATTTCTACTTCTCATGGAGTCTTATCAATTTGAATCCTATTTCACTGGGTTTTTTTAAACCAAAGTTTTGTTTTGCTTTTTATAAAAAATGTTTATTTTGATAGAGTGAGCATGTGCACGCACACGAGAGAGAGAGAGAAAGAGAGCAGGGGAAGGGCAGAGAGAGAAGGAGAGAGAGAATCCCAAGCAGGTTCTGTGCTGCCAGCATGGAGCCCAATGCAGGGCTCAATCCCATGAACCCTGAGAGTCTGAGCCAAAATCAAGAGTCCGATGTCTAACCAATTGAACCACCCAGGCACCCCTTGTTTTGCTTTCTAAATAATTTTCCTGACAGGAAGGCAACTTGAAACAAGGCAGGCCCCTTTGAAATGCATTTTAGAAGCAATAAAATTCTCAACTAGTGTATTATACAAAAAACAAATTAACCAAGGGGAAAAAAAAGCTCAAAAAGGTCTCTTTCCTTCACTGTTACCTCTATCTTTTTTGATTAGTATGAAACAAAATTTTTAAATAAATATTTT